>NW_027528859.1:4173212-4181042 GCF_008692635.1 Crocuta crocuta | reverse complement strand
TTGCGAAGTTTCTACTGGCAGCTCTTCAAGCTCACTGATTCTCCACTTGGCTGTCCAATCTACTGAGCAGTCCCTCAAAGGCATTCTCTATTTCTGTTACTGTGCTTTTTCTTTCTAGCATTTCCCTTCGATTCTTTCTTAGAGTTTCCATATCTCTGCTCACATCACCCATCTTTCGTTTTGTGCTGTCTGCTTTTTCCATTAGAACCTTTATTGTATCATAGTTATTTTAATTTTTTTTAATTTCTTTGTTTGGAGAGAGAGAGAGAGAGGCAGGACAGGGGCAGAGAGAGAAAGGAAAGAGAATCTCAAGCAGGCTCTGCACTGCCAGCACAGAGTGGGGCTCAAACTCACGAACCATGAGATCATGACCTGAGCTGAAATCAAGAGTCAGAAGCTTCATCGACTGAGCCACCATATCATAGTTGTTTTAAATTCCCTATATAAGAATTCTAAAATCTCTGTCACATCTGAGTGTGTTTCTTATGCTTACTTTGTCTCTTCAGACTGTGTTTTTTCTTGCCTAACTTTTTGCCAAAAGCTGGACATGAAGCATTGGGTAGCAGAAACTGAAGTAAATAGGCCTAGGGGAGGTTTTATGTTAATCTGGAAGATCTCAGCTGTAACTCTGTATGCTCCTATCTCTGCAGATTTCAGTAGCTGTTTGCCCTTTAACCTCAGATCTCTGATGGGTCAAGAAAAGTTGCTGATTTCAGTTTGCTCAGCTTTACTTGTTGTAAATGTGAGAGCAATGACTTCCAAGCTCTTCATATGCCAGAGCTAAAACCAGAGGTCTCTCATATCCTTCTTCCTGGAGTACCTCATTTAGCAGAAACTGAAGTAATGAGTACTTCCTGGAGTACCTCATTTAGCAAATCAGTAAGAGTCTGAGTGGTAAACCCTCTTTGCATTTGTCTGAAATTGTCTTTATTTGCCGTCACTGTTAATGATCATTTACCTGAATACAGATCAATTGTTACTATCTCTTTTTTTTTAATGTTTTTTTTTATTTATTTCTAGGAGAGAGAGAGAGAGAGAGAGACAGCGCGAGCAGGGGAGGGTCAGAGAGAGAGGGAGTCACAGACTGAAACAGGCTCCAGGCTCTGAGCTGGCAGTCAGCACAGAGCCCGACGCGGGGCCCGAACCCGCGAACCGCGAGATCATGACCTAAGCGAAAGTCGGATGCTCAAGCGACTAAGCCACCCAGGCGCCCCCAATTGTTACTATCTCTTAACACTTAATGATATTTTCTACCGTTTTATGACTACTACTGATGCTGGAAAAAATTGTCGTCAACCTAAAAGTTATACTTTCTCTCTAGTTGCTTTTGTAACTTTCTCTTTGTCTCTGATCTTCGATTTCACTACACCTTTGCCAAGATGCACACTTATTTTTATTTAACTTGCTGGGGATTTAGTTATGCCTCTCCAATCTAATGCCATATGTCTTACAACAGTTCTATTCTATACATTCTTTAGCCAATATTTCTTCAAATATTGCCTCACTTCTATTTTTCCTATTTATTTCTCCAGAGCAACTATTAGATATAGTTTGGACCATCTCGTGAAACTCTGCTTTATCTGTAACCCTGTCTTTCAGACTTCCCAACTCCTCAGACTTCTACCCTGCATTCCCGGCAATTTCCTCAGCTCTGTCTCCCAAATCACTAATTTTCTACTCAGCTGTGTCCTATCTGGTATTTAATCCATGAACTGCAATTTCGATTTTGATGGCTAATAAAATTTTTATTTCTAGAAAATGTATTTGGCTCTTAGTCTAATCTGTGTTTTCCTTTTTCATGGTGTTTTCTCCTTTTGTGGTATTTCCTGTCCATTTTTCATCTCGTAGTCATTTTATAGTCTCTTCCAGATTGTCTGTTATTTTATGTTCTTGGAGCAGTAATTCTTCTGGTTACGTCTTCATTTCCCCCTCATTTCCTGGTGTGGTTTGCAATTTTGTAAATTGTGAGCTCATCTTCAGTAGTTCTCGTTCACAGACTGGACTGCAGAAGGATCCAGGTGAGAGTTTATCAGGTGCTTCTATTAGGCATCTCAATGATTTCATTGATATGACCTTAGTTTTTATATTCATCTATCTTCTTGAGTTTCTTGGGAATAATATAAACTGAGATGCCACACTTGTATGTGCCACCGGCTTGGGATTTTAACTTCTTATGGGAAAACTTTGCTGTGCTCGGAGTCCTGTGTGGAAATCAGGGTTTCCACCGCTTTCATCAGTCTGGAGGTGAAATGTGCCCACTGTTCATTTCATGGAAAGTTTCAAGCTTTTTAAAGATGGTTCACCTCCAGCTCCCATATCACATAGGTCTCAGGCCAAATCTTCTATCTCAGCATGAGCACCAACATGCCCAGACCCTGTTCACTATGAACTAAGTCCAGGACCAGTAAGTACCCTGAGCCACTGGACATTAGCTCATGCACTTAAAGTTCTGGCTCTGAGCTCCTTCCTAATTTCCAGCTCCCAAGGATTTCCCTCTCTTTAATTTAACATCAGATATATGTCAAAAATATGTTATTCTTATATTTGATCCAGTATTTCTATTGTTTAAGAAAAAAGGGGTGCCTATAATAGTTGAGATGTTGTTATCAGAACCAGAAATCCGTGTTCTTTTTTTTTTGTAATTTACAAAACAACGTGTGAGTGTGTGTGTGTGTGTGTGTGTAAGAGCTTTGTAAACAGCCAAGTTCCTTAAGCCAAACTTCCAGTGCACTCTCAAAACAAACAGGCTATGAGTAGAATATTGTTTGTTTTCTTTTTTTGTCTATTTTTTTTAATTACACATATTGCTTAGCCTTCTGTAGGGGAAAACACCTCCAACCGCAAAGTCAATTTTCACACAGTACCTTTGGTTGCATCTATTGCTGTTACTTTATGCCACACGGCACAGCATGGGTGGTCAGTGTCACTGACATGGCATATCTGTAAAAATTTCTTGGATGAATGAATGAATAAATGAACGAAAGAACATCCCAGCAAAGCGCGGGCAGCTCTTTCACAATTTGCTTATAATCTTTAAACCCCACAATACACAGAATTTGCCTGTCATCTAAAAGAGTGGAACAGACAGGAAGAAAAACTGTAAACAAGTCAAAATAAAAATAAGAGATGGATTTCCAATTTGTTTTATATCTCACAAAATGTTAGAGCTGGAATGGATCTCAAGGATGACGCCATCTAATCAGCCACCCCAAATGCAGAAGGCATGACCCAGAGGGAAGTGACAGCCCCGAGAGGCATCACCGAAGCCCAAGAGCCCGTCTCCTGCTTTTTCACTACGGCAATTTCCTCAGTGTTCCCTCAAATATCCCTCAATCGCACAAAACAGACCCAACGGGTTTTTTTGGGAAGCCACCCTTCTGCTTGACCCACAGGAAGGCAAAGAATACTCAGAACATTCTGCTGTTTAGAAAACATCTTAACAGCTGTTCAGGAAGAAATGGGCATCCCTAGGCAAGACTCTAAGAGCAAGTGAAAAAGGTCGAGCCCTTGGAATCCACATAGTTTCACCCCTGGGTCACTTTGAGATGACAGCAGCAGAAGGCTAAGGGAAAATACGGCTGGTCTAGAGGAACCAAGCACCTCTAGAGATCTAGGGAGCAAGAATTCCAGCCCAGTCCTTGTTACGGACTCCATCTAAGGGCAAGATGACACCTAAGTTAAATCTCACTTGCATCTCAGTGTTCAGAAAGGGGTTTCTAGGGACACATGGGTGGCTCAGTCGGTTGAGTGTCCAACTCTTGGTTTTGGCTCAGGTCATGATCTCATGGTTCATGAGTTCAAACCCCACATTGGGCTCTGTGCTGACAGTGCGGAGACTGTTTGGGATTCTCTCTCTCCCCCTCTCTCTCTGCCCCTTCCCTGCTCTCTCTCTCTCTCTCTCTCTCTCTCTCTCTCAAAAATAAATAAACTTTAAAAAAAAAAAAGGGATTTCTAGCCCCAAGGAAGAAGTGGAAAGAAGTGGGAAGAACTGGGAAGAAGTGGGAAGAGAACCACCCTCTCCACTTTCATGGCTCCTTCCATGGGAGGAGCCACTCCTCTGACCCATCAAAGCCAGGACATTCCCTGGGCCACCTCCACCATGCCTTGAGGTCAGAAGTCTTCCTCTGGCATCAGGATTCCACGTACAACTAGGTCAGACAGTGCTTGCTTCCCATGGTAAGGCCTAGCTGTGCCTCTTACTTCGGTCCTGTCCATCTGCAACTGCGTGGGTAAGCCCTCTGCTTCTTTAATCTGTAAAATATATGATTCCTCCGTCCTTCAACATCCCCAAGTTCCTGCACAGCAAGTCCTCATCAGAAGTCAAATGCAAAACTACTAAACTCTCCTTCTCATCAAAGGTTGAGTTGATGATGAGGTACATTCTTATAGACCAAACCTTCTGGTTAGGACATTTTCCCTGAGGTACCCTTGGGTGGCAGGAAGTCACAAAGCCCCAAGCATCAAATTGGAAAATCTATGAATGGTGCCCCAGAATATCTGGGATATTTCTGGGCTATTAGAAAGGCTGCATTCTCAAGCACTATGGTCACAGCAGCCCTGTCCATGCAGAAATGCACTGATTAGCATATGGTCATCACATTCATCCATAAGACAGAGCCCTTTGAAACCTTCTGCGGCACCTCTGTGGGTGTGGTTGAGGATCGTGCCCAGGGCCTCCACAGGATGTTCATGTGATCATTCCCTTTCCACTCTGTCAGAAACAACATAGCTTCCTTTGGGGAACTATCCTATTTTCCCCTGGTGCACAATGAGAAGCACACCACTGACTGCTTCCCACTTTGCTTGGACCATCAGAAATCTCACAATCAAATCTGAGCTCAACTCTAGTAAGCTGAGGGCCTGGCTGCAGAGTTGGGGGAGTTGGGGGTAGGTGGGAGGAGGTAAGGGAGCAGAGAAGAAAGAGGAGACGCAGTGCATCACAGGGCCACAGTTCCTGGTCAGCACCCCAAGACTGGAGAGAAGGCCAGCCCCAGCCAGGGCTGACAACTATCTCTAGGGATACAGCGACTTTGTCTGTACCTTGGCAAATAAGCCTCCTGGTCCCCCAACACCCTGAGTCTCCTCATAGCAGCAGAATAATCTTCTACTCTGTATTTGATTGGATCTTGATAGTCCCTGGTTTACAATCTTGCAGAGGCTTCTCCTTATTCTCAAGACAAAACCCAAAGCTGTGGCCCTAGTCCACACCTGGCCACCACGACCTCATTACTTGCACCACAGGCCACTTTCTGCCTCTCATGCTTACCAGCCCCACAGGATATCTTTTGGTTACTAGACCAAAGTCGTTCCAGCCTGAAGCCTTTGTGTAGGCTGTTCCCTCTGCCTAGAACACTGTTCCCTGCCATACTTCCCCTTCTTGAGCTCAAAGGTACATCCTCAGAGAGACACTCCCTGACACACACACACCTCCCATCTAGATGAGGTCCTGCTCTACTCTTTGGTCTTCCTCTTCAGAGCACCCAGCACACTCTGTGATACCCGGTAATAAGACACCATTTTTCCTGGTATAATAATTTTGTCAAAATCTGTCTCCTTTGCTATAGGGTAAATTCTGGGGACCATGTCTGTCTTTGTTGCTGCTGTGTCCCAACACTTAGCACAGTACCTGGCACAGAGGGGTGCTCCATAAATATCTGCTGAATGAAGCCAATAAATCAATCAGGAAGTGTCCGCACATGCAGAGGAAAGGACACGGACTCCAGAGGACAGTCTTCACCCGCAAAAAGCAGGGAGCAGAGAATGGGGCAGTCCTATGAGCTACATCATTTGAGGCATGTTACTTAGTCTCTCTCTGCTTCAGTTTCCTTATCTGCCACATGAAGACCCCACTGTAAGCATCCTCTGCTTCACAGAGCCAGACTCCCCTGCGAGGGATCGTTGGGCTGTAGGCAGTGCTCCCTCTGTCTCACGTTAGGCATTGCTCTCCCCGCCCCCTGCAAGCTGTGGCACCTGCTGCCAGGACACGGGTCTGTTTAATCCTCTCCACCCTCCTTCCCGGAGGGGCCTGGCTCTGAGCTCCTGGGCAGAAGATGCTCAGTACCGTGGGTGGGCAGTGGGGCTGGCAGCAGCCCCTACTATCAGACTTCCTCACCAGAAGCCCCCACCCTGCTCACGGCACGAGAGGAACTGGAGTCATCACTAGCCTCCCAAGAGCTCACAGCCTCCAGCCCCTTGCCACTCAGGGGCACGGCGCCAGGCCCGAGGCTGGCCCCCCGCCGAGTGAGGATCCCCGGGGGGGAAATGTCCCTTGAGCGCCCCTTCCATCCTGCAGCATTAAAGGTCTCCTTTTTTTCACCTCCCCTGTTTCTTCCCCTCTTCCCAACAAACCCCCCTGTTCTTCATGCCTTAGAATTATTCTTCCAGGTTGGAAGAGCCTTGACATTTAGCTAATCAGGTCCTCAGTGGAGTCCTGAACTTCTAATATAGCAAACATGAATAAGGATAGATTCTACTTACATGCCTCTGGTGACAGGAGGCTCACTACTTCACAAGGAGGCCCACCCCACTGGTGAGGAAGCTTGGGCTATTAGAAAGTTCTTTTCGCTTGCCTCCTTCCCTGCTCACATCCCCAAGTCTTCCCTTCTTCAGGCCAAACATCCCCAATTTCTCCAGTCATCCCTCCTAGGAAAGAGCTTTCAATCATCTCTTCTAAATGCTCTCTACTTTATCCGCAAAGGAAGATACAGCCCTGAGCACAGCCTTACGAAGGAGTGCTGGGGTAAGCAGAGCAGAGCCAGGTTGGTGTGGCACAGCACAGTCACTGCCCTCAGACTCTGTTCATCTGCCAGAAACCACACCAGTTCCTGTGCCAGCCCCAACACCTTCTACCCCATGCCTGGCTCCCAGGATGATAGACTGAGCCCCTGGGTGTGTCCCCAGGAGACCAGTCACCTGTAAGAATCAGCGGGCAGCCTGCCTGTGCCGGGAGCAACCCCGGGGACGAGCAGCCTGGACTCTAGGGCCAGGGATGTGGGCTCCGATCTCTGCCCTGCACTTGCTGCACACCCTCGGCTGCATTACTGCTCACCTCACTAAGCCATCCTGTTTGCACGAAGGTGATAATGGCATTGTCGTGACTTTGTGATGACATGGGACAAGGAAGGGGCTCCTCAGAACACACCCAAGCACATGGTGAGCAATGAATACATCATCGTTACAACCAGCACTACAGTAACGATTAGAACCTGATGCTTTTATGAACTCAGACAAGCAGCAACTCAGTGCGAGCTGAACTGGGTCAGTGAAGGCCTCCAGGCCAAGCAGGACTCCTGGTGGGCCCGGACAGGGCAGATTTAGAAACACAATGCAGGAATATTCTATGCAGGAAATAGTGAGCAAGAGGTTGGAGTAAGAAACCAACAGTAAGGGGCGCCTGGGTGGCCCAGTCAGTTAAACATCTGACTCTTGATTTCAGCTCAGGTCGTGGTCTGACGGTTTGTGGGATCGAGCCCCTCATCGGGCTCTGCACTGACAGTGCTGAGCCTGCTTGGTATTCTCTCTCCCTCTCTGCCCCTCCCCTGCTCGCACACACACACACCCTCTCTCTCTCCCCCAGTAAATAAATCAACATTTAAAAAGAGAACATTAAGAGAGTAATAATATTTGAAGTAGCTGCCCCCCGCCGCATGCTCAGAGCCCTCCCTGCTGCTCCCACGCTCATGCACACGCACAAGCGCACACACACACATGCACCACACATACAAGCCCGTGGTCCGTACCCCCTTAGACAGAGGAGCAGCCCAGCCCTCAAGGGGCAGTGAGAGGTCAGGCCTGGCCACAGCCAGAGCATCCTGTGGGCAAGCGGAGTCA
>NW_027528859.1:4170957-4173202 GCF_008692635.1 Crocuta crocuta | reverse complement strand
GGGGATGAAGGGCGGGGGTGGGGGTCTGGAGTGGGGGAAACCATGAGGGGCTCCCAAGTGAGGATGGGCTTCAGAACGAGAGCTCTGACCGTAGCAGCAGCAGGGACAGGGTGAGAGGCAGGAGTCCCAGGGAAGGCTGCTTCCAGATGAGCAGAGTACTCCAGGCCACAGACGCAAGGTTCTCTGGGGCACACTGTCCCCACAGCAGTCAGACCTCCTCCCCTCCACATGCCAGCCCTCTGGGGTTTGGCTCACCTGCTACTTCTCCAGGCCCCTTGTCCAGACTGCCTCTCACTCATCCTCCATTCAGCCACCTAACCTGGCCCACAGTTCCCTGCTGTCTCACAATCTTCATGCCTTCGCCCACATTGTCCTTCCGCCTAGAATGCCCCCGCCAGCTGTCTCTCCCATCTCCACAGGCCTGGATTCTGCCCATCCCTCAAGACAGAGCACTAACGGCATCTCCTCCAGGAAGCCTTCCTTCCCTCTTCCTCAGCCCAGCGCACGGGTCTCCTCAGTCCCTCCTCTCCCCACCTCACCTCCTGGTGGGCACAGACCCACTACAGAGAAAAATGAGCTCCTTGAAGAAAGGAAGGCTGTCCAGCACCTCATCTTACCCCCCACCCACGGTCCCAGCCTTTTTTCTGACTCAGGTGGGTGTTCAGACCATCTCTGACGAGGAAGCTCAATTACGCTCAAAAACACAGGAGGAGGACACGCACAGGAATCCGGGATGCTCGGCCCAGGCCCACCAGCCTGGAGACCCGCCACCGTTCAGGGGGCAAAGCAGCATGAGCAAGCGGGACGCATTTCTGGTGGCTTTCTCTCGAAGACAAGGGACAGGCCCTCTCCCCGTTTAACCCCCCATGACCTTTGAACTTCCCGGGAGGTCAGCAGCACGTCCCCTTCCCCAGCTGTCTCTCTGTCTCTGGCCCGATGGGAGGGAGGGCCCTGGGCCGGTTCCATTTTGCGCCCGTATTGATCTGTTGGCAGCAATGGGCTGGATAATTAGCCAGGAATTAGGGTTTCTATTACAGCCAGGAGGCTGCTCCAGCTGATTTATCACCTGAATAATTTACTGTGATTGAAAGGAAATTAAAATGAACTCCATTTGACAACTGTGAGCTTTTATGGGCTTTAGTGAAGGCTCAAAAGCCAGATTAATAGCCTGGTGTTGGTTAATAGTCTGCCGAGAGTAAATACGGCAGGCTGTGCTTGGAGGCGGCCTTCCTGCCGAGGCCAGAGGAGGGACGCGCTCCCGCCCGGGGCAGGCAGGCGACAGCGTCACCGCGAGTTTTACTGAAACAGATTCCACTGTTGGAAACGGCACGCGCCACCGGCACTTGGCTCTTTCCTTTTCTTTCTTTTTTTCCCTCTCTTCCCCTTCAGCGTGATTTTTACTCACTCCACACGTAGGGAAAATAGAATTACTTTTTCAATAACCATTTTGAAAAGGAAGTGTTTCATTGCCCCAGAAGTATGTACACATCACACCCAGGGCCAAGGGTTTACTAAGTTTCCATACAAACACAGGAAGCCTAGCCTGCCCACCCAGGGCAGATCTGGGGGTGGGCGTGATTGGCAGGACCCCACCCCCACCCCCACCCCCCCGGGCCTGGCATCGACGAGGGATGTTCTTCCCACGAGTGGTTGGGATGAGTAATCTAGGAGGATTTGACCACCAGAGCCCATGGCGAGAAAGACTTGGAGGATTCTGGAATAACAGGCAGACTCCAGCTGCCAAAGACCAGTTCTGAGAATCAGCCAGTTAGAAAACACTGCTAGAATCTTTTGGGGACAGGGAGGCTCATGCAACCATCTAACACAAAATGAGGACAGAAGACCCTGAAGGCAAGTTCCAGCTCTGTGGCCTCAACAAGTCCTGGAAGATCCCTGAGCTGAAAATGGTGCGAATGGGAAAAAAAATATTCCAGTCTGCAAAATGGAGCTCACAGGTCTTGCCCACACCGTTCAGTAGGCATTTAAATTGCGAGTCCAAGGAGAGAACGGATGGGAAAGACCTTAGAAAACTGTACAGCAGGTACCCTGCTTAGGTGGGGACTAACTTTGTTGGGTTACTGCCGTGCTATTGCTGTTGTCGGCAAAACCACAATTACAGCCACCACAGATAAGGAAACTGAGGCCCGGAGAAAAAGCCACATGCCCAGCTGGGCAGAGCCAGGACTCAAGTCGAACTCCCTCAACCCCCAAGCCAGATAAAGCTCTTTCTTCCCCACAGGCTGCT
>NW_027528859.1:4150978-4170748 GCF_008692635.1 Crocuta crocuta | reverse complement strand
CACAGGTCTGCTAGCATATAGAAGAGACGCCACCCTCAGCTGCCAGAGCTCCAGGGCCCCCTTCTTGGGGCCACCACCATGCCATGCTGCTCAGGGGCTCACGAGGCAAGGCAGAGAGTGGGCCTGAGGGGGTTCCTATCCCTGTGTGTCAACCTTGTATGGCAACCCATACCCTTGACATGCACCCTTCCCCGGGCTGTGGCCCCTCGCTTTGGCTGTCATTTGTCCAGTGACTGGGAACCAGGAGCGAGGGTACGTCATTCATAGTCCAGTGCCTGTGTGTGTGCCTGGCAGCCCCGCGGCCTCACCTTCCATCTCTCCTCATTACGCCGCATTACGGGGAGGTGAAGCAGATTAACCAGAAAGCACTGAGTCAGTCATTATCCCGCCACGCGCTCGCCCGCAGGCCCCGCCTCAGAGCCACACAGACGCAGGCCCGCGGTCATGTCCGCGCCATTCTGAAGGACACTGCACAGCCAGACTGCTAGGCACAGGGCCCTTGCAGAGTTTGTAACTCAGGTCTCCTCGCCACCAGGCCCATCTCTCTACATGGGCCTATCAGGACCTGTCCCTCGATGTCGCCTCCTCTGCAATATCTCCCCTGATGCTCCCAAATGAGGCAACTTCCCGGCTCAGCACGGCCCACAGAACCTTCTCCCTTACCTTGCAGGTTCTGGATCCATGTCACATTGCCCCTGAGAGAGTGTGGGCAGACAGAGTTGACACCTGACTCATCCCTCCGTCCCCTGGGTGCCCGGCACTGTGCCAACCTCACAGGCAGCATGCAAGAAATAGGTTGGATGAATGAACATATGAATGTCTAAGCAAGTGAGGAAACACACGGATGGCCTCTGGACTCCTCCCAGGTATGATGCTCTGTGGTCCCCGCCCAGATTTCCTGGGCATTCAAAGCTAAATACGATGCAGATTCTGAATTCCGTAAGAACTGTGGGAAACCGAGTCTCTAACGCTGAATCCCTGTGTTAAGTAAACAGGAACTTAACACAAGTGCTGGAGGCTCCAGGAAGCAGAGGCCAGGCTAAGTGTAGCGGCCTGGGCCCTTACTCTTCACCACTCACTTGCTGGGTGACCCTAGACAAACCCTGTCCCCTTCTCGGGGCCTCTGAAAAAATGAGGGAGTTGAAAGCTTGCCTCTGTACTTACTCTCTGCTAGTCTCTAAAATCATGTGATCCTGTCAATGGTTAGAAGATGGATTTTCTCCCCAGTTCTGAAAGGAAAGGAAGCCTTCATCCAAGCAAGTTTCCTTTTCTTTCTCCTGCATCAGATGGAATGTGGCTTTGGCCATCTCCCAGAAGGGCCTCTGAGCAGGGGGAGAGGCTGTTTGTGATGGAAACAGACTCTTTTCCTGAAAGCTCAAGGTCTAGAGTGTGTGGGATCAGCTCTGTCCAGCCCACAGGACCACCTCATTCCCAGAGGAGACTTCACGTGTAGGAGAAAGACCAAAATCTTGACCACAGCCTACAAGACCTGGTTCATCTCCCCAACACCCCACGCCCCCACTCCCTGAAGCCCAGACACACCGGCTCTCTTGGCTGTCTTTCCATTCCTCACTCTTGCCGTGTCCCCTCTTACCTCAAGCGCCCCCCCCCCCTTACCTCAAGCTGTTCCCTCTGCCAGGCACATTCCCCCAACCCCGTGTCCCTTCTCCTCAGGGCTCAGCATAAAAGCATTTCCTTCTGGAAGCCATGGCGGCCTCCAGGCTGGCTCAGCTGTGCTAGAGGTTCCCTGTGGGCAGGGCCAAGCCTGTGTTGTCCACTGACAGTACCTAGTTCCTGGCTCCATGCTTTGCACACAGTTGATACTCCTCAATGTTTGTTGAGTGAATACATGACTCACTGTGTGGCCTCTAGGTAAGCGTCTCTGCCTCTCTGGGCCTCAGTTTCTCCATCTGAAAACAAAGCAGCTGAATGGTCTGGGAGAGCCCTCGCAAGAACTGCTCAGCCAGCCAGACTGGCATAGGATGGTGACCCCGGGGGCCTTGCTCACTCCTCACTAATCAGCATCCCCTCTGGCACCCTTCCTCTCCACGGGAGCGTGTGCACACAGCCCACATGGCTTTGAGTGGATCTGTAGGGAAACGTCAGAAGCCCCATCTAATTAGCACGTAAAGGCAGCTCTGCGGGGCCAGTCCTCAGCACCAGCATCAGCTAGTGAGGTCCCTCTGACTTGCGACCAGAACGGAGCTCTCAGTGGGCAGGAACCATACCTGAGCCTCCTGTGCCTGCAGGGTGACCGGCCCAGACGGGTCATCAGGAAACGGTCTCCTGAGTTGCATCTACTACTTAGGGACCTTATCCAGACCCCAGAAGCCTCCCACTGGGCAGAGCCTTTCTGGTCCCACAGCCAAGACCGTGACTGCTTCTCTGTCCAGGGCCAGCAAGGGTCATCCTTCTACTTCTCTCTGTCTGGCAAATGACCCAGTGGGGAGTTTGTCCAGTGAAACGCTTCTGCATCTCCAGACTCTGGGATTCTGTCTCTAAAGCACGCCAGGGCCGGCTGACGCAGGGGCTGACGGTGGGGTACACACTGGCACCACGATGACGTGATTTGTGGCCATGTTTCCCTCTTCATCCTGACTGGCAGGATGGTGATCCAAGACCACCGAGTGGCCTGGAGGTAATTACACCAGCTCTGTGCCGAGAGCCTGGGGAAAGGACTCCATTCAGCAAAGGCAGAGCGGCCAGACAAGTCATGCGGCCACCACACCCCCACCCCACCCCCACCCCACAGGCCGGCCAGGGAGACAGAGGCACCAGAGGCTGGAGCCCCAGACAAGTCCTCCTAACCTCAGGGGACGCTGCAACCGTCCAAGTCGGGCTGAGAACAACCAGAAGCCCGTCCCTGAGTAGCACCTGGCATTCCCGCCCACACCCCGCCAAACGCCTTGGGGAGGGCCCCCCGGGTCTGCGTCTGGCTGGGGGTACGGCGGGCAGGGGGCCGCGGGGCGTACCTGCTCAGGCTTGATGGGCTCTGTGGTGGTGAAGATGTCCGAGTAGTGCTGCCTCTCGAACACACGGTCCAGCACCTCCAGCTGCTGCTGTGTGAACAGTTCTCCCCGCATTTGCTTCCGGAGGAAGTCTCTGCCCGGCAGTGAGTGGCCGTTCGGCACCGGAGACTCCTGAATACCTGTGATGAGAATGAGAGAGGAAGGGGGAGGGGGCGCAGGTGACACAAGTTGCTAAAGAAAGACACGTCAGACGGGAGAGAAGACAGCCTGAGAGACCCACAAGCCCAGCTCCTTTCCTGATGGGAGAGGAAGCAGACGGGGGCTCAGACAGGGGGCCCTCAGTCAAGGTTACCCTGCCTGGTTAGTGCAGAGCCAGCCTCCGGTAGCCACCTGCCAGGCAGCAGGTGAAGCCCCTTCTACATGCAGCATCTCATCTAAAACTAACAACAACCCCAAGGTACACAACATTATTTTCCCCATTTTGCAGATGAGAACATTGAGACTTGAGAAATTAAGTCATTTACCTGCAGATTAGAGCTCAGGTTGACTGGAAGTCTTAATTACCAGGTGCCACTTCCTCTTCTTCAGAGAAGAACCCCCGCCCCCTGGAGGTACAGTTTTGTCCCAGAACTGATGCCCTTCCCCAGGACATCTGCCACCCCATCACACGACCAGTCAATAAAGCACTGTGCCAGGACAGCTGTGGGGAAGGAAACCGCTCTCATACAATTCTGGTGGGACCCCACTGGTCACAAAATCCATCCAAGTCACAAATGCACATTTCCTTTGATAAAAACAGTGGCACCTCTGGACATTTTTTTTTTTTTTTACCGCTAGACTCACACATACGGGAAGTGATGTATGTATGAGGTTCTGGTAGCAAAAGCCTGGAAACAGCACAAGAATTTATTTGTAGGGGCTGGATAAGTAAGTTACGGTGTGCTCACACGGTGAGCCGCTGCAAAAGGCAACAAGGGCTCCCACCGTGAACTGATACAGAAAGATCTTCAGGATACACTGTCGTATGAAAAATAAACCAGGTACAGCACAGCATGTATAATGTATAACCTTTTGTGTAAAAAAAAAAAAAAAAAGGGAGGGGGGAAGAAAATAAGACTTTACATGCGTTTTGTGTATATATATACAAAAGGAACTCCGGAGGGCACCATGAGAAACATTTAGAGCGCATACCCGTCCTTTCCCGGGAGGTAGGAACTAAGTGGATGGGGTGAAGGGAGGGACGCTTTTTTTGTCCTTTGTTTTGTGTCACTGCAGAACCTTAAATATACCACTTACTCAAGAGCACGAATTACCAAGAAAAGACAAGATTAAATTCTGTATATGTTCTATACTGTCAGCTCTTCACACTGCCACAGTCACTGGTGATAATGCTTACGTTTCAAAGAAAATATTACAAATTACCAATAAAAGAGAATGGGAAGAAACGTTTTTTTGTGAGCCTGGAGCCTGAACCACTCAAAATGAAAGACACAACAAGGAAGGCCAAAGTTTCCAGCGAGGGAGTGGCCTCGAGGGCCATCATCTCCCAGGGTCCCGGTGGAACCGGCTGCTGATCAGGGCTGACCACAGACACAGCGGATCCCAGGGCTTTGCCACTGGGGAGCCCCAGGGGACACCAGCCCGCGTCAGATCTCTCACAGGCCCTCACACAGGCCTTGCCCGATTCTCCGCTACATCCCGCCCCACCAGCACATGCTGCCCTAGACGGCACCCATCATGCCAGGGTCCACACGTGTGAGGAAGGAGGCCAAAGCAAGGAGCTTGAAGAACTGGGAAGCTGTGTCCCTGAGAGGCTGCTGAAAGCTGGTGTTTCCCTAACTGTGCTATCTGGGGGCAAATGTAATGCAGGGTCTGACATGTGAGCAACACCAGCTTTGGGTGTTCACACGAATGCTGGCCTTCCAGAGTCCTCCGTGGAGGCTGACTGCTTAGAGCACCCAGAATCCTCTATGGGAAGGGCCTTCAGAGGTAGCTCATAAAGCCCCTTGAGAAAACAGATCCCAGCTCCATGTGGACCCAAGAGCCTGAACGACCATACACCGCAATACGGGGGCCACGATGGAAGCTGGGCTCTCTGGCTGATGTCTCCCAGCCTAGAGTTGGGGTACCCCCTCTGGCAACCTGGGACACTAGTCTTCCATAAGACTGTCCCCTTCCCGTTCCTGCCCGTAGGACATCATGCTCAGAGTCCTTTTTTCCATCATGGCCCATCTCCATGGGGCCCATTCCTACAAGGGCACCAAGACTAGCAGAATGTGGGAGCTCACAGCCCTGTCTGTGCTCTCCCACTGGTTGGCATCTGCCAAATAACCCTATTATCAAAGGATCAAAGGTACGTGTACACACACACACACACACACACACACACACTCACGAGGACAGCTCATCTTGCTCCTCCTCAGCTATTGCTCTGGCCCCAGCTCTGGCGTCTTCCCGGCCTCAGTCACTCCAGCTCAAGTATGATCTTGCCCTGGGTCCCCGGTGCTCCCATCAAGTTTCTCCCTGTCTGAGGGACCACATCTTCTCTTAAGAGACTTCCCTCTGCCCACCAACTTCACTGATGCTCCCCAGCCCCATCCTGCCAGCCAGGCCCCCAACTCCTAACAAAGGCTCCTTCCTGCTAACTCCCACCAAGGTCTCACTCTGCCCCCAGTTGGGCAGTGCCCACCTCTACCCCCCCAACTCAGGCTGCTCCATTGGATGTGCCGACCAGGCCATCCTCCCACAGATGTCCTCGGGCTCGATCCCTCCCCCGTGGGATTCACAGGCCGGGGTCTTTGCACAGCCCATAGTTCTGGAAGGGCAGAGCTTCACCCCCAACTAAGGGAGCTGGGAGTGGTCCTGCTGAGGGCCCCTGTGGGCAAGGTCATCACCTGGCCACTGACTAGGTCCGGGCACAGGGTAAAGGCTCAGGGCACTGGGCCAACACCAAGCGTATGCACCAGGGGCCCTTGGAGTCCTACCTCCCTGAGGACAGCTCACGTACTCCAGGCACACACAGCCTGGCAGGGACCTGGCCATCTAGGAGGACGCGCTGCATCCTGCTCCGGCTTTCTGAAAGTCAACCATAGCACCATGGGCCTGGGCAAGGGTCCAGGCTACCCAGGTGACCCAGACCCTCCTAGTGGAAGATGGCGACCTCTCCAGGCACGTGCCCACACCTATGACCCCCTCCTGCTGCCCTTGCCCCTCCTGCACCCCTGCTTTCTCCATTAGGGGGGAGGCGAAGTAGGTCTTCCCTGTCACTCTGTGCAGATGCCTAATGTCTGTCATTTCCTTCGGAGACTGGGGACACTTCTACACATACAATCACCTACTTAACAAGTATTGAGGTATTTACTCTGCACCAGGTGATGTTTAGGAAAAACAACAACAGAGGATATAGCGATGACTAAGACAGGCCCCTCTTTCCAACCTAGAAAGGGCAGCCACTTGAGCCCAGTACTCCCACAGACACACGGCTACAAACTGTGATTACCGCCAAGTAGAAAAAGCATCTAGAAATGTATGCATAGGACTATGGATAACGGGGAAGGGGTCTGGCAGCACGGGAAGAATTAGAGGAGTCTTCTAAGGGGAAGTCGTGCTTGAACTGAGAGTAGAGGACAAGGGTCAGCAGGGCAAAGGGGGGTGGTGGAGAGGGCATGCCAGGCAGAGGAGACCGCCTGCAAAGGCTTAGACATGAGAAGGAGTGGAAAGGCCCCGGAGGAGACGGTGAGGGAAGAGACCCCGGGGGACCATGGAGAGGCAGGCTGGGGATGGCCAGGCAGCCCCGGACCCCCCAGAAGACCACGGGGAGGATCTGAGCCCTGCTGGGGGAGCAGTGCAGGGACCACAGGAGGGTCTGGGGAACCATCACTTTCCACATTTCTCAGTCCCGGGACCTGAACGGTTAGTTCCTTTAGATCAGGCTGTGCATTTGAAGCCCTGCTCCCAAGCCTCGTCCTTTGGAAAGACTCGGCGCTGGCCACATGAAATTTGCACTTGTGGGCATCTGAATGTGATGCTTAGAGTCGGGCTGTCAACCACAGGTCGCCCACTGGGCTCCTATGGAGAGTAAACCATTCCTCATTGACATGTGCACTGTCGTTACAACAGACACAGCCAGAGAGCACGCATGCCGCCTCCTCCAGGACGCCTTCCTTCCTGCCCCAGCTGCTTCATCTCCCACTCTCTGGGCTCTGGCCACTTTCTCCCTTTTCTTAGATGTCAAGTCCACTAGGCCCTTCGCTCTGACACTGCACTATTAGCTGCCTCAGGAGGAAGCCACAGTTAATTCATCTCTGTCTCCTCCATGGGGAGTATTTGTGGGATAAATGAACAAGTCAGGAATCCCTGTGACAACCACTTCCATTCCGCAAGTCTGGTCTGCAAATGCCGGCATCCCTCTCTATCTGACCTCATCCAATCGATCATTCATTCTTCTCTTAACCAATCTCAGTGAGCAGGTGCCATGCTAATGCTGGCATACACCGACAGGCAAAGCTGGCCCTGCCCTGCCCTCGTGGACGTATGTTCGGTGGAGGAGGCAAATGTTAACTGAAAAATAATCAGACCAGAAAAGGCACACGTATCAACCAAGATAAATACTCTAACAAAAACAGGCATAATTCTTCGGCCAGGGACACAGCTGACCTGCCTCTGGGAGCCACACACAGTGGGTCTGCAGTGAGAACGAGCCAAACAAACCAATTCTCTGCCAAGAGACAGCTATAAAAATAAATATCCAAAAATCATCCCTGGCACAAGGGCAGGTCTAAACCTCCAAGGTTCCAGTGGAAGTTTCCATAGCATTTCTCTTCTGTGCCGCAGAGATGCTGTCTGCCTTCGTTGGGGAATGTGGTCTTGGAGACAAGCTACAGAAATGCTCAGACCGATTGTATTCTGGGGAGAAAAATCTGAACTTGAAATGTGAATGGTATGCTTAAATATATGGACAGACATGGGCGAAGTACAAAGGTATACAGGGGGCATGGTATCTTTAAATCTTTTTTTCTACTCCAAATCAAATAATATGTAATAGACCCAGTGCTGGGCTTAGTCAACCATGGCTCGTAGAATTAACATTCTGGAAGCTAGCTTCAGGGGAGCAAGGGGCAGGAAGCCCCGTCTCAGGGAGCAGAGAAATGCTGGCTTTAAATTTCAGGTTAAACCAATGTTATTCACAACCCGGCTTTGAAGCTAAAAGCTTTACACAATCGGGTCTGGTCACGCAAAGGGGGAGGAAGCAAAATAGCCTCAGATTCCCATCTGTCAAGAGAAAGCTGTCTCTTGTGTGTCTTAAAAGATCATAAACCCATTGCGTTTTCTTCAGAGCACAGCAGATTCAGAGGTTTTGCATTTTTCTTGAAGGGTTCTGGTTTGCTTCTTTAAAAATCATCATGTACTTTATGTCTACAGATGCTCACTGGGAGGGAAAAAAATAAAAACAAACAGGAATCTCCATAATCCCTTCTGATATCATGGCCTTTGAGATGTAACTGTAGCCAAAGGTCCAGGAGCCCCAGGAAAGGAAGCTGGAGCCCCTGGGTCAGTTTTCAGCCTTTCTCAGATCCCCTTTCTCTACAGAACGCAGCCAAAGCCAGAGCCCTTACAGAACCTCCTCTGTCCTTGAGGCTGCTCCTCTGCATGGCCGGGCAGCAGCAGGGCCTGGTGGGAAAAGGATCAAGAGCCAGCAGACCTGGGTTCTAGCCCCAGCTCTGCCCTTACTTGCTATGTGAGCCCAGGCAAGTTCCTTGCCCTCTCTGGGTCTCAGGGGTCCTGTCAACAAACTAAGGAGGCTGAGTCAGTCATTTCTAACCTTTTTCTCCTCCAAAATCCACCTAGATGTTGTCTACTAAATAGTATTAAATGAGCATTAACTCATTTTCCCATTTTGGTTGTTCTGTACAGTCTTTTCAGGGTATCCCCGTGCAATAGCCACTCCACCCCTAAAAGACTGCCCACGCCTAGTCAGGGGATCCCATTCTCTTTGCCAGTATTTGGTTTAGGAACAGACATGTGAAGAGCAAGGGGCTGTTGGGGGCTTCTGGGAGGAAGTCAGAGAGAGGACGAAATCTCTTTCTTCTACACGAGGATACATTTCCCCTTAATCTTTTTGAATTTGTGAGAGTAAGTCCCAGATCCCATTACTGCTTTAAGCACCACAATGTCCCCTACACCAGGGCCCAAAGTCCTCTCCCGATCTGGCCTGCAGGGTGCCATGGTAGTGACACCCTGCCAGTTTGCTGCCTCTCACCTGCCCTGATACTCTGACACTCACTATGCTCCCAGGTCTTCCTCCCCCAGTGAAGACAGGGCAGAGCTGGCTTTTGGCAGGTCAGGCTCAGAGAGGTTGAGTAACTGAGGCCGCTCAGCTGGGATTTGTACCTAGGCCTCTTATCTGCTGTGTCCTTTCCACTTCCCTTTACCCTTCAGGTCAACTACTAAAACTAATGCCCTCCATTTCTTCATCTGTAAACTAGGACAGCGGTCTGCGGCACAGTCCCTGGGGCTTTGGTAAGGACTAATGAGATCATCTCCAACAACGTGCTTCCCACGGTGCCTGGCGCAAGGTTAGCATCCAGACAGTGTTAGCCACTGTCACCCTCACCTTCACCAGGAAAACCCTTCCAAGGCTTCCCAAGACAAAGCCCGAGCATTCCGGGCCTCCATGATCTGCCCCTGCAGTCACAGGCACCCCTCAGTCACCCAACAACGCCATCCCAGCAGACAGCTCCTCATTCAAGTGGCCCTTCACATCAGTCCCTGATGTCACCATTCATCTCGTTCCCTCTGCCGGCTTGCCTTCACCCCTGCCCAACAAGACTCAGTCTAAAAACCACCTCCTCTCTGAAGCCTGCCTTCTCCAAAGGCTGAATGAACTGCCCTTTCTTCTGGGTCTCCACAGCAAGCTACACAGGCCACCACTGTGGCCTGGATTTTACTCCTCACAACTCATCCTGGGAGGTCGGTCCCCATTTCACAGCTGAGGAAACTGGCGAAGATATGAAGCATCTTGTCCAAGGCCACAGCCAAGTGCTTGCATACCTGGTACCATATCTTAGAGCGAAGCTGGGCACTGAGGCAGACGTGGCTCACACACCAGCGAAGCCCAGGCACCCCAGACTCAGGCCCAGACCCAAATCCTCTCTGTCTCTTACAAGCCTATGATATTTGAGAAACTTGGACCACCCGAACCCTCAATTTTCTCATCTGTAACATAGGGCAATAATGAGACCTGGGGTTGACAGAAGAATGGGATGAGGATACATGTAAAAAGCTTGGCATCACACCTGGTGCATAGTTAGTGCTCAAAAAACAAAAGCCATTTCTAGGATTATTCTTTCTTTCCTTCCCTGCTAACAGTATGAGCTCTCTGAGGACAGAGGCCACGTCTGACTCACCTCAAGCACAGGGGATGCTAATCAGGGTTTGTTGATTGAATGTGTAACTTAGAAGACTTGAGAGGTTGCAGGCCTAAATGACTCAGGGAACCTCGGCAGCAGGACAGCCTCTGGTGTCATCAGAGAACTCAGGAGAAAACCTTAGGGAGCGACCTCCATGACCTCAGTGATCCAGAGGAGGAGAGAGTGAAACGGCTAAGGCCTTATGTTCTAAACTACTTCTAGGAAAGATCTGAGGCAGTTCATAAATTTTCAAATTTTAAACTCAGCTGAGCTCTAAGCTTCCCAGCGACACACACCAAGAGGAAAATGCAGTGAGCCGTCTATAGTTCAAGAGTCCAGCAACAACAACAAAATGCCATTAATTCTTCTACTCTGCATGGGGGCGTCTGGATGCTGAGGGTGACCCAGACATGACTAACAACACAGAGGGGGCCCTGCAGGGGGGGCCGCCCAAGCCGGACCCCAGATAGAGACAGAAGACAAGATGTGAAGATGAGGGGGACAGGATTCCTGGCACCAGCAACAAGATTTGGCTGGGGACACTTCTAGAGCATCTACTATGAGCCAGGCCCTGTGCTGGGGACCAGGATGGCAGGGCTGGAAACATCCCGTGGCAGCCCCAAACCAAAATCGATGTTCTGGGTGATTGTATAAATCCCATCTTAAACTGGGGCCGCAGACTGAGAAAAATCAAAGTGGCGTGGAGGAAAATTCCATTGCAACGACCATTATTCAGCCATTAGTTTCACTCAATCTCTCTTCTCAGAGAAGGAAAACGCAAAATTGTAAAATTGCCAAATACGTTCAGGTTCAACCAGAGTGAATCTGATTGTGCTGTGTGTTACCCAATGTGTCATAGGCTGTCAGGGAGCAAAAGGCCCCGAGGGATCGACGATTCCACACCCCAGGATGGTAAAGGGATTTGTCCAGGGCCAGAAGGCAAGTCCGAAGTGAGGTGAGCCTGGGAACACAAGATTCCTGATTCCTGTCCCAAGCCTCATGCACCCATCCATTCCTGAGCAACACGCACCAAACTCCTGCTGGCTGTCTAGCCCTGAGAGTGGTGCCTGAACTAGAGAGTGGTATAAGTTCTACCCCCTGCCCTTGAGTGGACAACATAGAGGAGTGACTGATTCCAATGCAGTAAGTTCTGGAAGCCAAAGAGGTGGAGACAGTCCCTGGAGCCGAATGGTGGTCAGCAACCCTCATACAGAGCTTCCTCTGTGCCAGGCACTGTTCTAAGCACCTTATCTACTTCATCCTCATAACAACCCAACAATGTCAAAATCTGTTATTTCACCTTCCCATTTTACAGATGAGGAAACCGAGGTGCGGGGCGGTTAAGTAACTTGCCTATGGCCACACAGCTAAGAAACGGAAGAGTTGAGATCCAAACCCAGGCAGTCTGACTTGAGTCTGCTCCTAAGCCTATACGAAACCACTCCACTTAATCTGGACTGGGAGCAAGAGTGATCCAAAAAGCAGCATGGAAAAAATGGAACCCAAGACTTAAGAAAGAATAGGAAGGAGTTAGCCAAAGAAAGGGGCAGATAGAGGAAGTGCATTCCAACTAGAGGGAACAGCATAAGCAAAGGCCCAGAGGCACATGAAAACATGGTGCTTGGGAAATGGCTATAATTCAGGAGGACTGGAAGGCAGGAATTGGAGGAGGGGGGAAGAAAGCAAAGTGTGCAAGGCTCTTTCCTCTCTGTCTAGCTGCTCAGCACTGCTGTCCATTATCCAGAGCCTAATATACACTCTGATGTACAAACAGTGCAAATACATAACTGAAGCTCTCGTGGTGTTGGTATGAAGAGATGGAATTTCTTTGTGTTTAATCAAATCAAGATGACCTCAAAGAACAGGCAGGAAGGAATATCCAGTGCATGGCTACAGGACAAGTCTGCTCTCTCTAATCCATACTGTCCAAGTCCATTACCTTGTACAGTGGTACCTAATTACTCCACCTTACAGAGAGATATGCACACTAATTAGGAAAGATGTTAACCACCATAGTAAAAATATTCCAAAGCAAAAGAAATATTACCAGGAGCTAAAGGGTGATTGGTTTCTTTTTAAATGAGATCCAAGAATGCTAAAGGCTTCATTTTAATTATACCTGGAAGGACTCCTTGTGCACGCGCCCCCTTTTTTGGCTTTCACACACACAGCAGTCTGTCGCCCATCCTCCATGGCATGGAAATAAATAAATAAAAGGGTTTAAAAATCATATTTACACTGATATCTCTGCATTACCCCCATTTGAGTTTTTAAATTACTGTCTTTATCTTTTTCCAAGGACAATATAAGTAAAAAAGAAGGTTCATATTTTGAAGTGTATCTATCTGATCATTGCACAAATGTTTTCAGGAGAAATCACTATATTTCTCCAAGATGGGTATGGGTTTTGTCATAGATCAAAGTGAGAGGGAGGAAAAAAAGATAAATCATCAGAGATCCAAAAATACTTTTCATTTGGAGAAGATATCAGGCCATTTCGATGGGGCTGATGGAGTCCCTGTTCTGTCTCCATTACCCGAGGCAGGCAGCCCCAGCCAGGAGCCAACTACTGAGATTATATTCTCCATAAGATGGTCCCCGATATATATATAGATATAGATATAGATATATATGATCTTCAACCTCTATTGATTGACCAATTTCACAGGCAAAGACTGGTGAAATGAAGCTGAAATGAACATCATGCTTTAACTCATTGAACCTATCAGGCCTGAGTTAATCTCACTGTCCACTGTCTCTGATAGAATTCAATTGATCAATCATGTTTCGGTGATAGTACCATTTCACTGGCTTATTGCTTCTTCATTTCAGAGCTTGACCTGTTAGATATACTCGGACTGGCTCAACGCCTCTTGGATACACAGAGATCAGCCTCTGTCTGCCAACGTGTGTCATCTCCTGTCCCAGTTGAAAAGAACTCGAGAGGCTTTTGTGTCTATCTATAGTGTGTTTTTCCACCAAACACATGCATGTCAGCAGTGGACTCAGGATGGCATGGAACTGAGCAAGCACAAACCCTAAGAGGGCTCTGCATTCTGCACGGAACCACTGTCAACTCTGCACTCAGTAGGGGCATGTGCTTGTATTACACTGGAAAGTGCCTGTACCCACGGGTAAGGCACATCCAAAAACAGTAACCACAGCAGCAATAGTAAGAGCCGCCACCCAAGCATACGTTCACGCCGACCTTTCACATTCCTCAGTTTATCTGACTCTCGCAAGAACCGAAGGAGTTGGACAAGTGACTATCATTCCCATTTTACAGATGAGAAAATGGGCTCAGAGAGGGGGAGGTGATTTGCCCAAGGTCACACAGCAGTGTTATGAAGCCAGGTGAGACTAAGAGACCTAGGGTCTCAGCTCCTAAGTGCCTCTGCCAACCTCTGGCAATTTCAGGATTCCCCAGCTATTCTGGGCACACCACTGTCTTCGACTGCTGAGATGAAGGAAACATCCTCAAATTGTGATTCAGAGAATTTTAGAGCTTAGAGTGGAATCTAAGACTGTCTGCAGCTTCACGTACAGCTTAGAAACCCAGAGGGCCAGAGGGCGGTAAACAGTTGACCAAAGTCACCAAGACACTCAGCAGCCCAAACAGAACTCAAACCTGGATCCCAGGCACTCAGCTCAGGACTGCACTTTCTCTGGACAACTCCCTAATTTGTGCCAAGCCAATGAGCTCCTATCAACAGAGAGAACTTCATTCTCCGCTGTCAACGTTGCCCAACACACTGTTACGGTTCTTTCACGGCATTTAATTTAAATTTCCCAACTGCAAGCCAAGATGCTGCGCTTTGGGAAATCAGGGGACAGGGGCTCTGCCCGGCTGTCTGCCTGGGGGAGGTGGTTCTTGGAGCCACAAGGCTGAGCCCAGCATGCGGGTCTCTGGAGGAGGCCAGGGCAATGACAGTTTGCAAATAAGCCTTGCATCTGCTCAGAGCTGGCAGAGTCTGCAAACACACTAATGGACTTTTCCTCTGCCCGCGGGGAGCTGGGGAGAAGCAATAAATAAAGTAGGCGCCTCTGGGGGGAGCCATTGCTGAGGCCAGAGAGAGGGCTGAGACCAGGGGCGTGTTGAGGGTGGGGGAAAGGGCTTCTGGGCCTCTCCCTGCAGCACATTGCATCTCGTACCCACAAGATGACAGTCCACCTTTCAGTAACCCTCATCTCCACATCCCAGATCCCCCAGTCTGTTTCCCAAAGAGTCCGGCCCTTGTATGATCATATTAATACACTTAAAATTCATGCCAGGCACAGAAGGGTTGGGGTGAGGGGTTCATATGGTCTGATCTGGCCACAATGCAGAGACCCCATCAGAGGGAGATGTGACAGAGGCCCAGGGGGCCAGACGATGGTCCCAGCCCAGGAGAGAGCTGATGACGGGAATGATTACCCAGGTCCAGGGCCAGGTTCGGGAGATGATCAGGAGGGAAAATTTGCCAGATTTAGTGACTCACTGGTGGCAGGGGGCAAAACACGCCTCTGAAGTTCCCCATTAGACGTGCCGGGCTGCCATCCACTGATGGCCGTCTCACTCCCAGCAAAATCCAGAGCAGATCACGGCCTACAAGGCCCTTCGGCATGTGGGTGCCCTGCCCTGCAGCCCAGACTCCCTGATGCCCCTCCTCCTACTCTCCTCCACTCAGTCTGCTCTAGCCACACTGGCTTCCTTGCTGTCCCTCAGTTATGCCAAGCACACCCCTGCTTCAGGCCTTCGCATATGCCATTCCCTCTCTCTAGAAAGGTCCTTCCCAGATCTTGGCTCTCTCCTCCCTCCTCAAATTCATTTCATCCTTCTGACCACCCTCCATAACCAGCATGTACCCCCCACCATCTCCCCGTCTCACTCTCTATCCCCTTACCCAGCTTTGTTATGAGAGCACTTAGCAACATGCTGTTTATTTTCCTTATTTACTTATTCCCTCTTCTCTTATTAGAATGTCACTCACAAGGGCAGAGGTTTTTGTCTGTCTTCTTCATTGCTGTGTCCCCAGTACCTAGAGCACTTAGCAGGCACAAAATAAACACTTGTGAAATGAATGGGTAAAAATGGACATTTCACCGAAAGTGACAAAATCAACAAGTACAAAGAAGACAGCCGCTCCGTGATGACCTGTTGGTAAAGGGTGGTCACTGGCCTGCTCGGGGCATCCGATGCTCCCTTCCATGCCTGGCCTGGGTCCTGGGAGACAGAACCCCCTAAGGGAAATCAAAGGGGGCCACTATGCTGTGTCTGCCATGGAGGCCACAGTGCCCAGCACTGAATCAGGAGCCATTAAAAAGATGAATGAGTCCCTAGGAGAGAGGCCTGGGCTTGGAAGCATTTAAATGACACAGAGAGTAGTGCTCAGGCACCAGCTCGGGCTCTGCCACTTGCCCGTGGTATGGCCTACTCGGCTCATCTGTGCAATGGGCTCAATAAACTGTGCTGAGTCTAAGCACTGGCTCAGAGCAAGCAAGCTGCTAGATGGCAAATGAGACAGCACTGTCTGAGCAGCAAGCATCTCAGGCCAGCTGATGACAGGGAGTGAGGGCAGGAGAAAGGAAACCATTTGCTTAATTAAAAGGACAAGATGTGTACAGAGAGGGGCACCAGGCTAAGCTGCATCTCTGGGCCCAAGCATTCAACCACCTTGTGCCGGTGCTACGAGTCCAAGCTTAGCCCCGGAAGGGAGCCCGATCTCAGCCCCTCTGGCAAGGAGACAAAGCCTAGAGATGGAGCTATGACACTGGCCTGGGAAAGTGCCCTAAGAGAGCCCCAGATAGCAGGCGGTGGGGGCCAAGAGACAGAAGTCATCTGGTGGTACTAAATGGGGGATCAGGGAAGGCTTCCTGGAGGGAGGATGTGTCATCTGAGGCAGGATTTGGGCTGGAGAAGATGAGGAAGGAGGCAGAGGATATCCCAACAGAGATAAGACATGAGGGGGCTGTGCTCACTGACCGAGGCCTCCTCAGAGCTTGGCACCCACAGAGTAGGGCTTATGTTCCACAGCCCAGATAGAAATCAGCTCATGTTTCTGTCTCCTCAATGTCAGGGCATGCATACAATAGGTGCACAATATATGCAGACATTGCTTTTTACCAGAGTCACAGAACTTCCCAAAGGAAGGGAGCCCAGAGAGAAACTCTTCCAGTAGATCTCAGCAAAGATGATCAGATCAGAGGAAATTGGGGTAATCTGTGTGTTTTTGTTACCGGGGAGGAATTACGGCATTCAGTGGGCAGAGCCGGGGGGTTCCGTCCGGCACAATGAGGAGTTGCCCTGAGCCCACATGCCTTTGGAATAACCCATCATACATGCCAGTTGGTGAAAACTCTTTTTTTTTAAGGTTTTATTTTTAAGTAATCTCTACACCCAATGTGGGGCTTGAACTCACAACCCCAGAATCAAGAGCTGCCTGCTTCCCTGACTGGGCCAGCCAGGGGCCCCCAAAACTCTCTTCATAAATATCTGAGCCATGAGCCTAACTGTTTTACTCACAGGCACAAACTTGTGTTTTCATTTACACTGACTTTTCCGGGAATGCAACCATCACATAAATTGAGAAAAGATTACGCTTTGTTTTGGCTGGAATTGTATCCAGACATGTTCACAATTTCATAAAATCAGTTTCCTGATGGCAACACCACCAGAAGTATTTGCAATGCCAAGAACCACAGCTGCCCACATTTGTAGCCGCTGCATTCGTGGTGAGTCTCTGCATAAGTGCAAAGCAACTGACTACTTTATTATGTCTTCTGGCGTAGTCATGCCTGAGCATTTACATAATGAAATACATCATTTTATTATGATTTTATTTTTCTTTCCCCCTTTTGCCACAATTGGGGCACTGAATTGATTTTTCAAAATTATGTGTGTAGGTAGCTTATATTGTGTCTAAATTTCATTTTCAGATAGCAAAAGAAGCACTGCAAAACATTTGTCTTATGTTTTTAAGGGTTTTTTTTAATGTTTATTTATTTTTGAGAGAAAGAGAGAGAGTGCACTGGGGACGGGTAGAGAGAGATGGAGACAGACAGGCACCAAGCCGTCAGCACAGAGCCCTACGCGAGGCTCACACCCGTGGACCGTGAGAGCATGACCGGAGGCGAAGTCGGACACCCAACCAACTGAGTCACCCAGGAGCCCCCAAAATATCTGTTTTAAAGAGGAGACACAAAGTTGACAGCTAATCACTGCATATGCTTTCCAAGGCCCCTCCAGTTCTGCCTGTTAGGACTGTCCCACGGTAGGGACCATCTTCCTGAAAAAGGGATACATCCAGGGAGAGAAAAAGAGTTCTCCAGACACCTTTCTAGAGACAGGAAGACAAGTGCCACAATTAACTCTAAAATAAACGTACTTCCTCAACATGAACAGTGAGAGCTTGCTCCTAAAAGCCAATGCCTGGTGTCCGCCATCCTTTTTAGAAACCCATTTCGCAAACACAACAATCCAGCTAGAACAGAGCCAGGAGGAGACTCGGGTTCCACAGAAGCTTCTCCTTCCTACCTGGGTCTCTAAAAAGGGCAGAGCAAAAGGCCAGGGGAAGAAAAGATACCTTGAGAAGTCAGTGCTCCCGATGTCCTGCAAACATGCAAAGTGGGCCTGGAGTTGAGAGGGCTGGGGAGGCGGGGACAAAGCCGGGTGAGGTGGAAGAGCAGGGATGGGGGAGGAGGCTCCGGCGCTCCCCCGCCACAGGCAGAGCAGTAAGCGCACTGGCTCTGAAACAAGCCTGCTGGGGTCTGAATCCCAGCCCTGCAACACTAGCTGCGTGACCCTGGGCTGGTTATTTAATCTCTCATTTTTTTCCATCTGCAAAAAGGAAACAGGAATTTTTCCTGCACTTCTCAAGGCTGCTTTGAGCACAGTGCCTGTCACGTAGTGAGCGCTTCAGTCTCACCGCCAGCCTCACAAGGCTGAGAGAAAAGAGTATTCGCTCCTCCACTGGTCACACTGCAAGACCAGGGGGGCCGAGGGCTGGGAGCAGAGACCCGTGTCCTGGCTCCGCCTCCCCTGAGGACTGCTCATTCTCGGCTGGCCCTCACAGATGATCAGTTGCAAGTCCCCCATTTTACAGATGGGAATACTGGGGTTCAGAGTGGAAGAAAATGGACATGGCTCACGTGGCAAACTAGTGTTCGATTCCCAAGCCAGACTCCTTCCACAGCACCAGGCTCCTTCTTAAACACTCTACACACCGGTCTGTACATCTGTGAATAAGAGTGATTGTCACAGGGTGGCACTAGGGATCACTGAATGCAATGACGGAGGGAAAAGCTCTCAGCAAGCCTTTATTAAGCTTTCACCAACTCGGAATTCTGGCCGTCATGCAGCACACAGTAGGTTCCTGACACTGATCACATGTACCACGTTATCCTCTCTCGCTGACCACTAAGCAGCCCAAGGGCAGTGACTTATTAGTACCGGAGTACCTAAGACATGGTTGGCTCCCGGTACATATTTGTTGAGCAAATGAATGATAGCATGCCCGAAAAGAGAACTGGAAAAGCAAAGGGGAGGGACAGAGAGAGAGAGAGAGAGAGAGAGAGAGAGAGAGGTCCAGTCCCGTCTCTTATCCACTCCTTCCACATGTGTGCTCTGTGCCAGGCTCCACGTCAGGTGTTGAGGAGGAATGGAAAGTGGCCCCTGTCCTTAGAATTCATGGTCTGACGGGGGAGGCAGCAGAAGGCTGCAAAGGCTCAGGGGCAGGGAGTGGCTGACAGCCTTCTCTGTGAGAGAAGGGAAGGCTTCCTGTGGGAGGTGCCATGGAGAGAAAGCCATCTTTCCAGGGCAGAGGGTATGGAGACAATGCCAACACATATGTTGGACAGAAATCTGGCCCTGAATTTGTCAAGCCTTGGCACTCGGAGCAGGGATGTCGTTCTGCTTTTTTTTTTTTCCTACTTTCCACTCGTGCAAGAGACAAAAAGTTGATGTCAAAGCATCACTCCGCCAGACCAGAAGCTCCTAGGCCCCAGGGGCCGAGGGAAGAAGAGGCCACAGGGCCACCCAGGAGGACTGGCCGGTGGGACAAGCAAACATCTCGCCACCCCAGTTCTGCACTGTGCTCCAAGGCGAGAGCGCTGTCCCAGGCAGCCCGCCAGCGCGGCCTCTCCTCCGCAGGCTCGGGGGTGCACAGCATCCCCGGGTTCCTGACACTGCTGAGCCGGGTCCCCGCCGCCGGCGCCCCTCGCCTCTGCGCGCATCATCTGCTCCGCTGCCCAGCTCCCGGCTGCCGCCGCGCCCGCGCTCCCCGGGGCCCGGAAAGCTGGCATCCGTTGTTACCATAACAAACTCAATTGTTCTCAGCAGGGCCCCGGCAAATAAAGTCATTCATTACGGGCCTCTCCCGGCCGCCGTGGGCTGCGCGGCAATCAGCGGGCCGCTC
>NW_027528859.1:4149495-4150852 GCF_008692635.1 Crocuta crocuta | reverse complement strand
GGCCCACCCCAGGCCGCCGGCGGGGGGAGCGCCCGGCCGCCGGGTAGTTTTATCGCCGAACGTCAATTGACTTATACTGATTGGCTTCCTGCTGCCAAATGTCAATTAAATTGCAAATGCTTGGCGGAGCTGGGCGGCCGGCCGCCTCCTTCCCGAGGGCGCCGCGCGCTCCCTTCTTTTTGCGCCATGGTCTGAATCTGCGGCTGAATTTATTTCCCCTTGCACATCGCGGTGGAAAATCCCGACGCCCTCCTGGAAGGGGTCTGCCCTCCTTCAAGGGGCGGAGGGGGGCCGGACCGGGAGGGCGGCGGGCCCCTCTGTCGCAAGGCAGCCCGGCGGGATCCCTGGAAATTCCTCAAAGATCCTGGCACAGGAATCCTGGTGGGACCTTGAGTAAACCCCTTCCCGCTCCGCCCAGGCCTGGCTCTCTTCCACCCGCCTGGATAGGGGGCTCGAAGGAGACCGCAGCCGGGGTCCGCGTCTGGCCCGGCGGAGGGAGCCAGGTCTGGCGGAGTCACTAACCATTCACGGGGCCCCGACTCTGGGGCTGAGTCGTGTAGGGCGCAATCTAATCTTGTCAACAACCCTCTGAAGCGGGTATTACTATTACCCTTCTTTTACAGGGACGAGAACGGAGGCACTGGTTAGGGAAGTTGCGTCAGCCGTCCGCCAAGGAGCGGCCACTTGAGATTTGGCAGCCAGATTTCGGAAGCATGTAGCTTAATTATTGTGCACTGTTCCACAGGGAAGGGCTGTGAAAAAATGAGAAAGGGAAAGGGACAGAGTACTGACCTAGTCCTGGGCACCTGTCACTGCCAAGAACGGCGCCGGGTGTCTTACACCCTTTACGGAATTCTCACAGTGACTGTATGACCTAGGTATTACAGTCCCCACTTCACAGACGGGAAAACTGACCTCTGGAGAGGTTAAGGAATTGTTCAATGCCCAGGAACAGGATCATGAAGTGAACTAGAAGAACTATCTCACACCTACAAAGAGCTTTACAGTTTGCAAAGCACTTTCTCACACATTGCTTCTCACCGGGTCGCACAAGACCTTGAGGAAGGCATTCTGTTGTTCCCTTTTGCCAAGAAGAAAACTGAGGCCCAGAATGGCTTGTCCAAGATCACCGGCACTAGGGCCCTGTCATTCCAAGTCCAGTGCTCCAAGCCCTGCCTCAAAGAGGCCTTGAGACACGGACCACTCAAGTGCAGGCTCTGTTCCGCCCCCTCTCCCATTCGGCAGGGAGCTAAGCGGGGACACAAGTCATAACTGGAGTCAAGGAGGAAAATGGTTAGGGTCATGGCAAGAGCAGGAAAGGGGGCTCTCGGGAAAGAAGGCGCTTTCTTTTTTTTTT
>NW_027528859.1:4103643-4149483 GCF_008692635.1 Crocuta crocuta | reverse complement strand
CAGCTTGTCTACTCCTTAAGGCTATGTCTTGGGAGAGAGGTTTGCAGGTTCTTAACTGATCAAATGTGCCAGCATTTAAAAGATACAAACCTGACCAATCGTCCTTTTCAGAAAAGAGATGTTAGCAGAACAAAAGTACCATTCAAGAGTGCTGGATGGCATTTGTGTCTCAGACAGAAAGGAAACGGAAGAGAGAGAAGATAGAGAAGATCAAGGAGGAGGGAGGGGGACAGGGGGGAGGAGGGAGGAGGGAAGAGGAAGGATCAGGAGCTGGAAGGTTTGTCTGGGCTCATCACATCCAAACTAAGGACCCAGAATCGAGGGACCTTATGGAGATCACACAGCAAGACAATGGCTGAACTGGGGTCAGGAACCCAGGCCTCCCCACCACATCACAGGCTCGTCTTGCCTCTGCAAAAGCTGTCCTTATCTGCAACTCGAATTATTAGCTTTTTGGAATACAGAGCTAAAGTTCTGCCAGTGTAAATTCTGGTGGGTATGCCTTTTTCTTTGGACCCCTTGCCTGAATGGTCCTATAATTAGTCCTAGCAATATAAATAAAATAACCATTGGGGCGCCTGGGTGGCTTAGTCGGTTAAGCGTCCGACTTTCGCTTAGGTCATGATCTCGCAGTTCATGGGTTCGAGCCCCGCGTCGGGCTCTGTGCTGACTGCCAGCTCAGAGCCTGGAGCCTGTTTCAGTCTGTGACTCCCTCTCTCTCTGACCCTCCCCTGCTCACGCTGTCTCTCTCTCTGTCTCCCCTAGAAATAAACTAAAAAAATAAAAATAAAAAAAAAATAACCATTTAAAAAAAAAGAAAGAAAGAATGGGAAAACAAAAGAGCTGAGAATTTAGAAAATTGACAGGGTCATCAAGGAATCTGAATTCAGGGCAAAAACTCTTTGATTCAATGTTGGAAATAATAATAGCTATTCTTTAAACTTGCCATGTGCCCGTGCCTATTGAAATATCACAAGTAACATTTTTTAATTGCCAGGAAAAGCCAGAATGATTATCCCCTTTGACAGGCAAGGAAACTGAAACTCAGAGAAGACCCTTGTCAAAGCTCGCACAGCTGGTACACAGAAGGGCTGGCTACAAACTCCAGTCCACCCGCTGCACTACCCAGCTGTGGTTTAAAGCCTACATGTAATCAGCCAATCATTGCACTCGAAACTGACCAACCTGAAGGCATGACAAGAAAGTGTGCACATTGGTGCTGGGGGAAACCTCAGAAATGGGGCACCTGAGTAAGGAAGCAGGCTCTGAGCCAAGGTCACTCTGAGCTTAGACTGGCAGGAGTACAAGATTGCAGAAATGGAGGGAGGGAAGGGGGAGTTGAGAGCTGGGGGAATTCCCACTGATGCCATCCTTTGTGACATCATGTGAGGGGAAGATCAGGACAGCAGGTAAGGCTCCTCTGGAGCCAGGACCCCAGGTGCCCGTCAACACTGCCACTGTGAAGTGTTGGAGCTACGTGACCTTGGGCCACTTCCCCAGTCTCTTTGAGTCTCTATAAAGCAGGGACGATAAGAGTACTACCTGGTGCTGCGGTGGCAAGTAATAAATGCATTAATAACTTAAATAATAATTTAAATAATAACTTACAGTTGAGACTCAGGGCCATGGTCTACACACACTGGAACATACGCTCAGGCCAGGCAAGCAGCAAAGGGGCTGAAGGCACCAGCATGCGTGTGTGTGTGTGTGTGTGCATGTTTGTGTGTACACGTGTATATGCGTACTTAGACCAAGGGAGAGCTCCCTTCCTTTCTGGAATGGCTGGCATGAAATCCTGTCTATGGGGGCACACGGCAGTGGCTGGAGGACAGAGCCTTTGGGGTCGGGCAGGGGTGGGTGGATGTTTGATATGCAAGGCTCTGGGTTCTACACAGCCGCCAGCTCTTGCTGACCAGATGGGCTCCAGGCTTCTATGTCATCCAGAGCCCCCGTTCAGTACGTATTTGCCACCATGAACCAGTCCCTGTGCTGGGTACCAGGGCAACGACGATGACCACTGCAGACACGGTCTCACAGGGCAGACAATGACCAACGTGGTATTTTTATCAACAGGCAGGTTCTGTGTGCTGAGGGTGGGGCCAGGGGAGCCGGCAGGAGTGAGCACCAAGGGAGCCCTCACTCTGGAAGGGATTTTCGTGCTGGATCCTAAAGATTTAGGATGCCACCTGGGTAAATGGTGGGCAAGAAAGGACAATGTTCCAGGCAGTGAGAGTGGCACCATAGTAAGAGACTTCCTTTATTGAGCATGTATCACACACAGGGGCACTTCACACGCATTACCTCATACAATCCACATAACAGCCCAATCAGAAGCACAGCTTGTGCCCCCATTCTACATATCGGGAAACTGAGGCTCAGAGAGGTCAAATAACTCGCCCAAAATCACATGCGTAGACACTGGCGGAGTCCGCACCAGAGCCCCATTGCCTGACCCTACAGCCTGGGCACAAATCTCCTGGGCTGCAGGCAGGAAAGAACAAGGCATGGAAAGAGGTTTGGTGTGGCTGGGATAAGCATGATAAAAGGAGGGTGGAGACGGATAAGGTTACTGAGATGCGCAGGAGACTGACCACGGAAGGCCTTGCAGCCTTGGTAAGAAGTCTGCTGGGCTTCTGAGAACAACAGACAGAGCTGAAGAGCAAAAGCCCTTTAGGAGAGTCACTGATCACAACGGTCTTTCAGAAGTGCATCTGGGGTTGTTCTGTGCAAAGTGGACCATTTGGCCAAGTCAAGGACATTAGAGTTAGGGACCCACTGGGAAGCTATTACAGTCATTCAAATGAGAGGAGAGAGTGCTTGGACTGAGGCAGTAGCAGTGGGGATGGAGAGAAATGAGCAGATTCAAGAGATGCAGTGACCTTGAGCAAGCACCTGCCATAAGGTCATTTGTGGTCACAGGCAAAGGCACAAACTTTCTACATTGTGAGGATTTGCCTCTGGCCAACTTTGATTCCAGGGGGATAATAATAAATAGCAACCCTTCTCAGTCCTACAGCACCAAAAAATATTGCAAAGTCTTTTCCAAGATGCTACTTTATATAAAAGTCTGAGGGAGATGTTACTATAGCCCCCACAGATGGGAAGTGACCTGCCCAGAGTCATACATCTGACAGAGAATGATCCTGAATCTAACTCCAACTCTAGCTGTTCCCTCAGACATACCACAGAATGTCAGAGCCCAAAAGACCACTAAAGCTGCCTGTTCAAATCTCCACATTTTGACACGCAGAAAACAAGACTCAGAATGAAGTGACCTGGCTTGGGTAGCTCAGTCAATTAAAGCGTCTGAATCTTAATCTCAGCTCAGGTCTTGATCTCAGGGTAATGAGTTCAAACCCTGCACTGGGGCTCCATGCTGGGTATGGAGTAGAGAAAGAAAGAAAGAAGAGGAGAGATAGAGAGAAAATTGGAAAGAAAGGGAGGAAGGAAGGAAGGAAGGAAAGAGAGAAATGACTTGCCCAAGATCACACAGCAAGTAAAGGCTTAGAATAGAACCAAGGACTTGACTCTCAGAAAGGTTTATATCTAGACATCTGCACCATGGAGGTGAGGAAGGACCAGACTGATCTCCAGCAAGGATGGTCCAGCCTCTGCCTGCCCTGACTAAACGCTGTGAAAGAAGCAACTCCAGGAAATGGTCAGCCTACCTGACCACTGCCACCCCCCACTGAATTACAAGCACACCAAACTCACACATGGCCAGTACACACTGCCCTCTTACCCCTCTTGTCCCCAACCCTGGACAGCAACTAAGCTGTCTTGGGTCAATGGTGCCACCTGGTGGCTCATACAGGGAAGTGTCTGACCCTCTTGCTGCTTTTCATCCCCCTCCTTGAGTCTCTCCAGGGGCCATGCTTTCGTTTCCCTCATACATAGCTCAGTTCATTTCACTACAGGCAATCTCTTTCTCATTCACATCTTCTCTAACACCTTTAACCCCTGGTCTCTCCATTCTTCTCGAACTACCTTTAGGACATCCTCTTTTTCTCCGTCTCCTCCATTTTAGTCCATTAGTCCAAGGAAAGACTAGTACGAATAATAAGCTTGTACTAATGAAGATGAAAACTGAACATTCCAAAGTAAAATTACACACACACGCACGTGCACAGACACGCACACACATCAGTGACCAACCACTGTCATTCCAAAAACATCTAGAAGCCCCTATGGACTCAGAACAGAAATCTCCCGTCTCAATTCCCTTTCAGACCTGCTTTTCCTCAAATAGCAAGAGTTCAGATAAATAACAAACCTACAACTTTACTTCATTTTTTTCCCATTGCTATTCAATATTATTTCCTGGGGGGTGGGGGGTTCCCACCAAAACTGCCCAGCGTGAGGTCTCGGAGATCCTCCAGCTAGTGCAGGGCTGAGCCAGGATGGGATGGGATGGGGAGATGTGGTTGGGTCTTAAAATGCCCGCTTCCGAGTCTCATAGGGAGCACTGGGTGGCTGTTTTTACCCTGAAGAAAGCCTACTGGAGGGAGATCAGACCTCAAACCCTACAGACATTCTGCTGGAAACAAAAGAAACCTCAGGAACCGTGCCTTTCCATGGGACCTCACACTTGGCAGAGGAGCAAGCGCTGCATACCCAACGTGCACGGGAGGATTTGCAAAGCCCAGCATGTCCTGTGACTCCCTCCCCTGCCCAAAGACTTGCCATGGCTCCCACTGCCTTCAGGAGCTAAGAATAGTGGAAACTGATGGTACCTTTCCTTTTAACAAAAACTGTTTAACTGCTCTCCCTCTCTGCATGAGTGGTAAGTAAACAAGCTGAGTTCCCAGTAGCCTGGAGCAGAGAGTCTCAAAGTCTAGTCCAGGGGCCCCCTTGAGGGGCCCCAAGACCTTTTCAGGGGGTCCTGTGAGGCCAAAACTATTTTCATAATAAATCCAAGATGTTATTGGCCTCATTCCTTCTCACCCTCTCACAAGTACACAGTGGAGTTTTCCAAAGGCACTAGGAGGTGTGGTATCACAGCAGATTGGCTACGGAAGCAGATCCGAGAATCCAGCTGTCTTCTATTGAGCCAAACACTAAAGATTTGCAAAATCGTCAAGCAATGCCACTCTAAATTTTTTGGTATGGAAAATATGATTCTTTCTTATTTCAAACACAGTACTTATGTTACTTGTTTATTAGTATTATTTTTAAAATTTTTAATGTTTGTTTATTTTTGAGAGAGACAGAGCACAAGCAGGGGAGGGGCAGAGAAAGAGGGAGACACAGAATCTGAAGCAGGCTCCAGGCTCTGAGCAGTCAGCACAGAGCCCGACTTGGGGCTCGAACTCATGAACTGAGGCTCGACCTCAGGTAAGCCGAGTTCAGACGCTTAACCGAACTGAGCCACCCAAGTTCCCCTATTACTGTTTTTAATGAATTAGTTAAGTATGTATTTAAATGTTTATGTTTTAAACTAAAAAGCTTCTTGGGGTTCTTGATAATTTTTAAGAGTTTAAAGGGGGTCTCAAGACCAGAAGTTTGAGAACCACTGTTCTAAAATACTGCAACAGAACTTGAGATGGGACTAGGGGAAGCTCAGAATCTTGGTGCCACAAAAAAAAAACCCTTAGGAATCCCTTGATCCCATATCATAGATGAGGAAACAGGCCTAGAGAGAGGAAGGGACTCCCTCCAAGGTCCCCAGTAAGTTAGCCACAGAGTCAGGACAGGAGCCCAGAGGTCCCATCCCCTCCTTCCAGCCTCCTGGCCCTGCCTTATAAGCCTCTAGTACTTTGGAGCCCTTGAAGCCCCTGAACCTGACTGTGGCCAAGGATTTAACCATATGCCAAGGCCAGAGAGAAGGGGCTGTGGGATTCTCTGCCCCCCCAGGGCAGCAGACACACAGAGTGGGGAAGAAAGCCATGGGAGCCTGTCTACTGCAGAGACTCGATCCCCTCGGCTGCCCCCAGAACTCTTGTTCCGGTTGACCTCAGAGCCAATTCCCTGAGCTGAGATCCTCACACTCTGTCCCCTGCCCTTCACATTCTCCAGGGTTCTTGGGAACACCATTCCGTAGCCCGTGGGAAAGGGAGCTGGGGTTTGGGAGGGGAAGGCGTGGGCAAAGCGTGCAAGCAGGGGCAGGGAAGGGTGGAGGGGGTATCCAGTGGTGTTGGCTCTCACACAGGCTTTCACTCACTGAATCAAAGTGAAACTCAGGGACCCAGGGGCCAGGAGGAACTGAAACCCGACCCCCCACACACACCCAAGGGACAGGCCCTAGGCACTAGGGAAAGGCCCAAGGAGCCCCTCCAATTGGCCACCTGGCCTCAGGTCCTCTGCTTTAGCAAGGAAGCCTCTGACACTTGTCAGAGTGCCGGTGATGACAAAGACAGAAGGTCAGGGGCAAGTGGGAGATGGAAACCTGGGTCCTTATCACCACTGTCATTCAGTGGCCCCTGCAGGCTCTGAGGCTAAGCCTGGGGGCCTCGGTGCCTGCCCCATCTGGTGGGTGTGGACTGAAAACAAGATCGATTTCACTGCTCTTCTGGGCTACGAGAGGTGTGGCTCCTTGACCCTGCCCTGCTGCTGTGCCTTACCCCACCCACCCCTGGCCCAAGAACTGCCTGCCTACTTCCCTGGCGCCACACACACACACACACACAACCCCACACACAACTCCACTGGGCCAGGTCACAGTGCTGCCGCCTACAGCCTTCAGTTGCCACCAAATGGACTCATGCTTGTCTTTCAAAGTCCACACTAGGACTCCAGAAACTCAAAGGCCTTCAGGGAGAGAAAAACGGAACACAAATAACTGAGCCCAGCAGCCACAGACGATTGCTGCTACATGGGAAAGTCTGCCCACTGTTGCCAGATTGGAGTTTTGGGGGCTTTTTCTTCCCCCAAGAAAAGCCAAACATCCACACATGAAATCTCCTGAGTTTTAAGTCTCAGAAACTAATCAAAAAACATTTTAAATACAAGGCAAGCCGAGTACAGCATGACTCCCAGGCTGGTAATTGCCACCTGGCTTCTAAGGGATCCAGCGAGAACCTTGGTTCTGAGCCCTGCTCAGACAGACAAAGAAAGAACTCAGAGAAGGGCCCCCTGCATGGCCAGCCTGAGGAGACGTCCAGGGGGCACGTCCTGGAGGGCCAGGGAAGGGAGGCCTGCCCTCGTAACGCCCCAGGAAAGGCCAAGACAAAATGGTAGTTGCCCCTTTCCCTCTTTGCGGAGGCCGTCTGGCTTCCCCTGCTCCATCCGGGGTCTGGCGAATCTGAGGGCCTCAGCCAGCTGGGAAGGACTGCCAGTCCAACACTGAAAATCCCCCCCCCCACCCCACCCCCGGGAGTGGGCTGGCTCTAGGACCCGGGCCAGGCCCTCCAACCAGCCTCAAGGACAGCTTTCTTGTCTGATGGCCCCCTGCGTGAATAATGGCCCAGAGACTGGAAAGCTCCGAGAATGCATGGGGAGCAGAGGCACAGAAGGGATGAGGAAGAGGAAGGGAGGCAAGGCAGGAAGGTCAGGGCTCATTGTCAAGAGCTGAGGTGAGCCCTGGGGATGAGTCAGGGGTCGGACCCCCTGCCTCCCAGCACAGGCCCATGGGGTTCCTGGTGGCTTTCAACAGTAGGGGCAGCAGCCGGACCATGGAGAATGGGAGAGACAGGAAAGAAGAGACCGAGATTTGCCACATCAAAAGGCATTTGGATACCAAGGACGTTCTGGAGAGTCCACTCCCTCCCTCTGGGCTTGTCAGATTTTTACGAGGTGACCTGGTCAGACCCTTTCTCTTCTCCAAGTCTGTTTTCCCATCTGAATGATGCCTGGAATGACATGTCCTAGATGTTCTCCAAGGCCTTTTACTCCAACAGGGGCGTCCTGAGGTCCAAGCTGGTGACCCCACACCCAGCCCTCCCAGGCCCAGGTGCTCTGCCTTCTGCCCTCCATTTTGGAGCCTCTCTTGTGTCCCTAGGGCCTCTTTTTGTGGACTGAGACTTGATCCTTTTATTCTTTTCCATCAGGGGGCTGGGGGACCAAGGTCCTGAGGAAAGCAAGTGGCCCTTCGTCTTGCTGCCGACACCTGGGGGCGCTGTTATTCAGTCCCGATGCCACAGCAGAGGCCTCACAAACAGGAAGTCCACAGTGGGCAGATCCCTACTTTCAGCCGCCACATCTAAGGCTAGAGACTGCTTGACTTCAGCCTGTGACTGGCCTCACACCCTCCAGCCCCAGTGTCCCTCCGTGGCCATTTATGAAACATTTACTATGACCCCTGGGGCTAAACCACTTTATCCTCACAATAACCCACAAGGCTTGTGCTACCTATAGTTCCCAGATGACAACGTGGAGGGTCAGAGAGATTAAGTCACTCTTCGAAGATGTCACCCCAGGAAGGCCTCAAATTGCTTTCTCCCTGGCCTGTGAGCCTGCATCCTTGCCTGGACACCTCACCATCTCATTGTGGGCTCTCAGGGGTGAGTGATCTGTGGAATCAAGGGCCGCCGATAACTCACAATTCAAGAATCCTGACCTTTTCACACTCCATTCCCTTCTGGGAACTCTGAGAGGGGTCTCTGCACCTTCTGCCCCAGCCTTCCATCCCAAGCCAGGGAGCAGCAGATAGGATGTGAGTGTCCAGCAAGGAAAAGGGTCCTAATAGAGGAAGATCAGGGTCTGTCCATGTTTGGGTGGGGGTGGGGGTGGTCTGTGAGCTTCTGAAAGCCCTTCCCTCCCTACACTGGGTCCCATGGATGTCTGCAGAGCAGGGCTGAGTTGGGGCTCCCAACCTGGAAGAGAGAGGAGCAGGGAGTTGGCAAGAGGGAGAGCAAGAGCGAACACAAGAAGAGAGACAGTGAGTGAGTATGTATGAGAGAAGGAGTGGAATGAGAGAGACAGAGAGGTTGTGTGTGTGTGTGTGTGTGTAAAAGAGAGTATGTGAATGTGTGTGAGGGAGTAAGTGGCAGAATTGTGAAAGAGAGAGTTTGTGAGTGAGGGGGGTGTGTTTGCATATGAGAGTGTGTGACAAAGACAGAGTATACGTATGTCTGTGTGAGAGTATATGTGTGTGAGAGAGGGTGTGTGTGTGACAGTATGTATGTGACAGTGTATGTCTGTGTATGAGTGTGTGACAAGAGTGTGTGTGAAACAGAGGGCTGTGCAACACAGTGTGTGTATGTGTGAGGCTATGAGTAACAGAGAGTGTGTGAGTATGTGTGTGTGTGTGTGTGACAGTGTGTGTGTGAGAGAGAGAGAGCGCGCACACACTAGACCAGGAGACAGAAGCACAGAAAAAAGTCTATTAACAGGACATAAACAGAGGCAGATAACACGGGATAAGATGAACCTCCAAATGAAAGACATGAGGAGGAGACAGGCACCCCCAGAAAGAGGGGTGGACTAGTCATGACAGGAGCCCCTGCTACATGCCCCCCAAACCTGTCCATGACAGTCATGCTGGACTCGGCATTTCTTGAAAAGGACAGGCCACCTAGGGATTTTGGATGCCTGTCCTGTGCCCCCTTCAGGCAGAGAGCAGTCCAGGGGCCAGAAGGCCAGAAATTCCACCTGCAACGTAGCCTGGACTGCTCACAAAGGAGTTGTGGCTCCCACAGTCCACACTGGTCCTGGACTGGGCAGCCTTCTGAGCTAGTGACAGTGATTCTCATAAGGCTGACCTTGGTGTGTTCAGGGCCTTTCAAATTCTGGGGGTATGAGGGGAAGGGGGAGTCGCGGGGACCTGAATGGGTGCCCCGATCATAGGTGGTGGACAGAGAGAGACCCCACCGGAGATCAAAGGCCCAGGAAGAAACAGAGGATCTGGGGCTGCCCTTTCACCCATGGCCACTGTTCACAGCCGCTCCTGCCCCACCCAGTCCGGCCTTCCAGGGAAGGAAACACTGTGTCAGGCTCTGTCCCCTGGCCCGGTGGGATTCCTAGGGCCTACGCCAGAGAGTCAGGAAGGCTCTCAGGCTGGCCCAAGTAGGAGACGAAGCTGCACACTAGCCTGGCTCTCCGTACCAGCCACAGGCCTCCTGAGCCTCTCTGGGCCGTGTGCCCCGTGCCAAGGAGCTGACCAGGGAGAGAAACACACGTGATGTGGCCTCTGCCCAGTCAAGTCCATGTGGATGGCCACCTCAGACTCAGGTGGCAGAAGGGAAAAGCTAGGGAAAACGACTTTCAGACCGAGGTGGTCACAGAAGCACTTGCTATCCAGAGTGCAACAGGTCGCAAAGTCATGGAGTCCAAATGACAGTGCCTTCTTTGGCTCTTCTGCCTCTTTGTCTAGCCCCTGATCACACATCTGATGACAGGGAGCTCATTCCTTTCCCAAGCTAATGCTTCCATCCTTGGCCCAGACCCAAGAGCCGTCCCTTGCACTCCTCTGCTGCCCTGTAGCTCCCTCAGCCAGCCCCAGCTCTGCGCTCAGAGGCCCCAGGACCTTCTCTGCCACCGAAGCGCACACAGCTCGTCTGAGATTTGGACGCAGTGGCCATGTCCCCGTAGCTGACCCTAGAGGCAAATGTCCCAGGGAGAGTCCTAGAATTTCTAGACCAAAAGGGCCCCTGGCAATCCACTAATGTAATGGTATCCTCACTTGTTTGTTTTTGCTACAGAACTCTTTATTCAAATAGAGCTTTCTGTGGAAGCCCAAAATACCAAACAGAAACCCTCCTGGCTGAGGAGATTACCCACACCCCCTCCTTACCAATGGCAAACGCTCCACAAACACGTGACTGACCCATTCCACCCAGAAGGGATCATTGAGCAGATATTATGTGCCAAGCACTTGCACCAAAGCCATAGCCTCCAATACAGTGGCCACTCGGCACACCATGAGGCTATCAAACACTCTGAAATGGGGCTAGTGTAACTGAGGAACTAAAATTTAAATTTCATTTGGTTTTAATTGCTTTAAACTTAAAAACAGAAGCAGTATAAACTCTTTGCCCCTTGATAAAGGGCCACTTCCTAGGAGGAGCCTTCCTGGATCCCTTTAGTCAAAATCTACCCTTGCCTGCCTTGCTCTCCCCCTCTGATGTCCCCGCCGCCCATCACAGCGCCATCTCACACAGTGGCCACTGGAGGGACTTTGGGCTTGCCAGTCTTGACCCCCAGCCTGTGAGCTCTAGAGGCCAGGCCCTCTGTGACTAGACTCTGTTACCACCCACCCCTGTCCTGAGGCCTGGGCATGTGAGTGGCAGCAGGAACTGCCTACAGGGCAAAACCCAAGTCCTAGCTGGAGATGACTGCGAAGCAGAAGCCACCTTGCAGAGCCTCAGTCACTTCATCTGAGAAATGGGGGTGAAGATTCCTCTTGGCCTCCTCCTCTGGGCCCTCCGGGCCTCCCTTCCATAGCCCTTCCCTCAGGCTGCCAAGGATGTGCCATGATCTGTGGCAAGCCGCCAGGCCTCCGGTATGCCCAGCAATGCTGGTTTCTAACTTTTTCACCACGCTCTAGCTCTCTGGAGACCTGCTGACCAGGTCCTTCCACTTGAAACTCTTCCCCGTACCGTCTTGAGGCTCCGCCCAGTCCCAGGCCGCTCTGCCTCCCAAGCATCTCTCTGGAAGGACTGAGGGTAACAGATAGGGGTTGGGGGGAATACCAGGGAACTGAGGCCTTCAGGGCCTCTCCGGCTGCTCCCAGCTCCCCAGGCCACACCAGCTGTGTGGCTTGCCAATGTCACAGAACTCTTTGGGGCCTCAGTTTCCTCCCCTATAAGATGGGGGTGGCCATTCCTGCCTCTTTAAATCCCCCTGAAGCCAATGCCAGGATCCAGGGAGATAGGGAGGGAGGGTGGGAAAGGGAAGCTAAGAGCACCAGGGAGTGCTCCTTCAAGGTAGGTTGCTTATGTGAACAAGGGCACTGCTGCCCACCTCTCTGCTTTAACACACTCCTGGTGCTGCAAGGGGAGAAGGGGCTCTGGTTGCCATTTGGGGCTCCCACTCTTCCCAATCCTGTCAGCTCCCAGGACCATCAAATCATTCTCCCTTAGCCCCCTCCCTTGCCCCCGACAATGGACTAGATCACTTCCCGGGTCTTTCTGGGGATCAGTACTTGACCTCAGAGATTATCCAATCCTACATCTGATCGCTGATACTCTCATATAGCAGCCCCAGCTCATGGTCACCTAGGCTCTACTTACATACCTCTAGTGACAGGGCACTCACTACCTATCAAGGTAGCCCACTTTTGCCTCAGACTGCTCTCATATTTCCAAGTTGTTTTTTACACTGAGCTGAAATTCTGAATTTGCTGCACGCTGGCCTTGAAGGCCAGACAACAAAGTCATTCCTCTTACCTTCCAGGCTAGCCCTCCAAATATTTGAAGGTAACAGTCCAGCCCTGCTCACTCTTCTCTTTGTTGTATTGAAGCAACTTGAGAGCCTCAGGGTGTTCTCCAGGTGCTGTAATATCCAGATCCCTGCCATTCCAGGTGACACCCATCTGGACACATCTCAGTCTGTCACTGTCCTTCTGGCCCAACTGGGCCACCATCTTCAAGAAATGATCTGATGGCACAGAGCAGTCTAGACCAACGACACCTGCATTCTGATCACTCGATAGCTTTTTTTTATTTTTAAATGTTTATTTTGAGAGAGAGTGCGAGCATGAGTGGGGGAGGGACAGAGCAAGAGCGAGAGAATCCCAAGCAGGTTCAGTGCTTTCAGCATAGAGCTCATGTGGGGCTCGATCTAATGAACCTCAAGATCATGACCTGAGCCTAAATCAAGAGTCGGACGCCTAACTGAGCCACCCCAACGCCCCCCACTCAATGCCTTTTGAAGCAGCATAAGAAGCTAAACAGTGGCCGCTGATCAGAAGCTAAAAGCCACATAGTGCTCCACAAACACAGTAAAACAGCCCCCCACCCCCACCCCCGGCCCAAATCAGGACCTGTCTGTTTGGTGATAAACATCGAGCTAGATTCTTTTATTTATTTCTCCAAAAATCTGTGCCTGGATCCCTCGGCCTGTGAGGGAGTCTCACACAACCCGCCCCTCCGCCGTGATCAAACACAGCTGGGCCCCAGCTTGGGCACATCTGCTGGGAGTCCAGGTGACAATGGCAGAAAAGATAACAGCATCAACCCCATAAACCAACAGAGATGGCAGGCCCACTGCCTCCTGCGGTAGCACAGCACAGCCGCCCACTGAGTTAAAGACTTCTGACATCTGCTCCGAGTGTCAAGAACAGGGGAATGGGGTGAGGGAGGTTCCAAAGCCGTGAATCGTCCCCACGCGGCCCCGCAGCTCCAAACGGCCACAGATCCAGCTTCTGCGCTGCCCAGAACATGAAGACCACCAGCCAATCCTCCGCTGGGCCGACTCAATTTTCTAGTTACAGATCTTAAGTACTTAGGCATGTGCTCACGAGAACACACATCCCTTACAGGGAGCCGAGAGAGGGAATTGTGCTGAGGAACAGAATAATTGAATCAAGATTTCTGTCACGCGGCTCCTGAGCCCTAGACCATGGGCGGGTTTCTTTCCTGTTTTCTTTTTTTTCCTCTCCTGGAGAAGGTCTTACAGACTCCCAGGGGTTCCTTTCTCCTCTCAAACCCATTAACATCAGCTGCACCCGCAGCCCACCAGGGAACGGAGACCCGTTGGGCCCATGTGCAGGACAGAGATGCCCACGCCCGGGACCCAGGCGGCAGGCACACACAGGGGCTGAGAGAAACCAACTGGGAAGATTGTCATCTTTGTAATCCCCGGGAGGCCACTGCACTCCTTCCTTCCAGGCCCAAGGGCAGAGATGANCGGCTGTCTGTAGGAGGCCTTCTGGGAGAGCTTGCGGAGCCCCTCCAGAGCCCACCTGCTGTCCGCCGCCGCCCAGGTGTGCCGCTCTCACTGCAGGATGCCCTGCGCCCGGCTCCCCAACAAAGGAGACCGAGGCACTGCGCTACACCCCCCCGCACACCCTGCCCTCAGGCATCAAATCTGCACACAGGTTTCTTACAGGCCGCGAGGACTCTGCGGGACCCACTTTCCTCCACCCAAGGAGTGAAGATGGGGCCAGGCTGGTGAGAAAGCCACCGTCCCAGCCAACGCCCCGCCCGCCTCTCCCAGGGCGCCCAGCCTCTTCCCCGCGTCCTCCTGCCCTGGGGACGCCGGTGCTCAGTGGCCATCTTGGTTTCCACCCCTGCCTGACCGCCCCGAGGCAGATCCCGTCGGGTCCGCCCGGGACAGGGCTTCGGAGGCTTCTCTTACCTTCATCTCTTTTGCGCTTGTTGGTGTCCGCGCTGGGAGACGTGATGCCCAGGATACCGCTGATGGAGTACGAGGAGCCGGCCGAGTCCGTGCTCACCGACGACACCTGCGTCACGGAGCCCGTGGACACTGTGCGGAGGGAGAGGGGCTGGTCAGGGCCCGGCGGCAGGGCTGTGGGGGCGGGCGCTTTGCCGGGCCGCCGGCCAAAACCAGAGCACTCACCCTGCGCAGGGCCGGACGCCACTGCCTGCGGAGGAGCAGGGGTGAGGGACGCGGTGAGTGGGCGCCCAGGACACCGCCCTAGGGCAGCGCTACACCTGGGTGATGGGGGCAGCCCTCGGGCCATCGGCGCAGGCTTTTCTGCTGCTGGGAGGGGGGGTGCGGGAGGGGGGGCGCACGGGCAGCNNNNTAGAGGGCTGTCGGTGCAAAAAGGAACACAGGACAGCGTCAGAAGGGCACTAGCTCAAACCCCAGCCTGTCCAAGAATGCAAGAAGCAGGGGAATGGAGAAGGGGGGGGCGGGGCTGGGGGCCTACCACCAGCCAGCCTAGACCACTCACTGGGCAGGTTCACTCCCTGCTTACATCTCTACCCATCCACACAGACATAAATACCTGGACACTCATACACTTAGCCACCCAAACTCCGAATGGCAAACTGTTCCTTCTTTTTACACTTCCTCACCGTCTTTTCTCCCTCTAGTTTACCTGGATTTTAACATTCAATATTAATTATGTAATAATGATACGCTCTATAATAGAATATATTGTGCATATATAATATATATTGATATGCATAATAATGATAACTAATGTTTTCTGAGAACTTACTCGGTGCCAGGCATTATTGAGGCATCATTATTTTATTTAACTCTAAGAACAATCTTGTAAGAGAGGTAATGTTATTATCTCACTGGAAAGGTAAGGGAACCTAGGTTCCCAGAAAGGTGAGCGACTTGCCCAAGGCAACAGAATCCAGAAACTAAAGTCTGAATCCCTACAGCAATCTGCCCCTCGTTAAGTAATAATGAAAAACAATAAGATGTTTCACATTAATGGCTTGCTTTTCATTTGATGGTTGCAACAATGTCAAGTGTTCTTATTCTCCTGTGTCAAATGAGGAAACTGAAGGCTCCATAGGGTGAAGCGATTCTCCCTCAAAGTCATCTAGCCAAGAAGTAGTAGCACTGGGACTTCGCCTCAGGTCTACTGACTGAAAGTCTCCATTTCCCCTGCCCTGAAACGTGGGCTGAGGTCAGTGACTTATTGAGACTGAGGCCAGGTCTTTACTTTCCAAAGGATAAGAATGGGGGAGAGGAGGGGAGGGTTTGTGCAAATTTCACTTTAACTCCTAACCCCAGAGTCCAAGGGAAAAGTGCAGTCAGTCGTCAGGGTCCTCTCAAGCCGTACAGCTGAATTTCCATTTCTGGGCTGTGGGAATTCTTTCTTGGTTCATTAAAACCTACAAACCAATCTCTGACACATTTCCTTGGGCTATAACTAGCTGGAGGCAGGTGGAGCCAGCCGCCTTTGACTCTAAAGTGTAGGAAATTACTAGAAATGGTGGTGATTGCATGAGAAGCTGTTTGTTGCTTTCCTTGGAGCATATGCAGCTCTTGCTCCTACAGACCTAGAGGGAACAGGGCCTTTCTTCTCATATCTGAGTTAGATTTTAGATCTTCCTTAGGAGACACAGAAGTAGAAATCGTTAACTTCTCTTTTCCTTCACCAGAAGAAGCTCCTCAAAATAGATTTATGCAAATCTCACAACCTTTTCTGTATTAAGGTGCAAAGAACAGAGGAAGAAAGAAGATCACAAGTCATTTGGTACTTTGAAAACCAACAACCACGTTTAACCAAGGCTCGCCATGTTGCTGACAGAGCCAATGGAATTTGTTCTGATATTTTGTGATTCCGCTAGACTTCAAAGACCCAGGTTCCAATTCTGTCCCTGTCACTCCTGAGCAGTGTGACCTTGGGCTAGTTATTTAATCTCTCTCAACTTCCATTTCCTCACTCTTCAATAAGTCTGTAAACTATAAGGACCTGTATGCGTCTAAGGTACATTTTTTTTACAAAAATTTCTGACGCAAAGCATTCTACTGACCTACAAGTAGAATTATTCCTCTAACCAAAGTGAAAGAATATTATGTTATTCTTAGTCTAATATCGTTGTTCCAGCATCTTGAAAGCGTTAAGGCAACAATGAAATCTCGGGCACAAACATTTCCCCAGAATCCCTCCTCAACCCTCCACCCCAGCTCAACAGGGCTGGTAACAGTCCCCTTTCTTTGGCTCACACAGCATCCTGCATTTCCTTCTTGAGCTTGATCTCAGTGTTTTGCAAACTTCTTTTCGTTACATTCCCCCATTAGACTGAGAAGCCCATGAGAATGGGGATTCTGTCCTGCATCCTTTATAACACTGGTCTCCATATAAAGCAGGGGCTTAGCAAACACTTTTTGAATGGATTACTAAATAATTATTTTACTCTCTTATCTTTATCCAAAGAGGCAACCATGGAGGATCAGAAACCTCAGGGAGCACCTTGTTCCTGCACTTCAGTCCACAAATGGGGAAACTGAGACTCAGAGAAGTAAAGGGATTTACACGATTCACTGGGTGAGTTCATGGCAGAGCTGGAACTATAAGCCTGCCTCTGCCCATCCCCCATCACCACGGGGAGCTGCTTCAGTTTAAAGAAGGAGTGACAAAGGTGTGGAAACATTACACAGTCTGAGGCATTATTAAGTGAGATTGACAGGGACTGTCAGAGGCTTATAGAATGGTCACCACTTTCTTATAGTAGAATATCTTTCCCCCCAGAGGTGTTCCCTTTATCCCAAGTGGAGAAATAATATGTCTTAAATAGACACATGTCATTTTCATATCACAGTCTTTGCGGGGAAGGGACAGGCAAGGGAAACTTCTAAACTCTTTAGTAGTTGGACATAGGACTCCCACTCTTATAAGTCATGCCCACTCAGACTATCCCCCATAAGTAATAAAAGCCCCACTGGCAATCCTCGACAGTTCATGGAGTACATGAGATCGGAGAGAGAGAGAGAAAGTTTGGGAAGTTTTGCCACATCTTCACTCAAGACTGCAAGTGCACAAAGAATTGCAGAAGGGCTGGTTGATAGAAGAAAAAAACACATTCAAAACTACTTACTGACTAATGATGCAGAAAATGTTATGAATAAGTATCCCTTTCTTGATTTATTACTTTAATTATCTGACATTCTATAGACCCCCATTAGTGGATTTTTTTTTTTTTTGGCTTAGATTTCAATTTTCTGTCTCATGGTGAAAGCTATTTATCATAATAATCAGTAAAATTCAAAACCTTTTAGCAGTATTTATAAAATTCATTTACCAGGTTCAGCCCTTGGAGAATGACAAAGAAGGCGCATTAGTACGTGTGCCGAAGTGTTTTATGCAGAATTATCTGTCCATAAGAATGATTAAAAGTTCTTTAGAATACTTGGAGCCCATTAGATTTTTAAATTTTTTTTTAAAAGTTCTTCTTACCTATGCTGTGACTGGAAGCTGGGACCGGCTGGTTCGGTGGTTGCTGTACTTTTGTCCGGATGATCCTGTGGACAGTTGGGGGAAAAAATTAATGGATATTTACCACCACGGAGAAGAGATCTCAACTAGCTATGCAGGGAAAGCCCTGGCAAGCTGGGGCAGAGGAGGAGAGAGGTTGTGACCCCAGATTGGGAGTGTAGGGGGTTAGCAGCGCTATGGACTAGTCCCCATTCAGCCCCTACCTCCCCTGAGTGTCCTTGGGTAACTTGTGACCCTCTCTTGGCTTCGAGTACCTCTTGTGTAGAAAAAGGATGGCACGTTAATGTTAGAACAGACATCTTTTTCTCTGGAGCAGCCCCAGCTCCATAGGGGCCTCCCGGAGTGACGCTAACAGGGAGTTTCTTCCCTTTCCTGGACCTCTGCCCGCCCCTCAGTCCCTTGTTGGAATGAGGGGACTGAACCAGGTGACTTCTCTGTTCCCTGGGGGCCCACGTGCTCTGGTTTCTCTGCAGGAGAGAGGCACAGAAGGAGTCACATCCCCACCCATTAAAAATTACCAAGGAAACAGGTGTGTGTTGCTCTGAAATTAGAAAGGGTTAAAGTGCTCACGGGACAGGCCTGCCTTTGAAAAGAGGAAGCCTCCAAAGCTGCCTGAACAACACCTCATGCTGAGGCTCCCACAAGGCCTGGAGCCAGACGTGTGCTGGCCTGTCTTTCCAGAGACCTTGCCCTTGTTTATGACCCTGGGCCAGTCCATTCTGTTGCAGGCCTCAATACGATGAGGGGGTTGGAACAGATCACTCTAAAGTAATTAAATCCTTTTTGGGGGTGGGGGGGGGATCTTCCAACAAAGCCTACTATGTAAAAGAGCTACTAGTGGTACCGCTTTTCCTTTGCCCTTGGCAGCTCTGATGTTCTTCTGCAGGAGCTTGGGCTCTGGAAAGCCTAGCTTATCAATTTCTGTCTAGAACAACACACTCATATAGGTCTCCTCCATCCGACCCCAAGCCCTGTGTGTCATAACACACCCAACTAGGGCTGGACCAAGTCCCTGTGGGTCTACAAGAAAGCTCCTTCCCTGGCATTAGGGACAAAGGTGGGTGTTAATAGAATGTTCAGCTTCTCTGGAGACTTTCTACTCCAGCCTCCAGCTATTACCTTTTAAAGAACATTTACTAGGGTTTTTCTTAATTATAAAAATACTTGTGCTCACTGTGAACTATTAGGACAAGAAATATAAAGAAAACATCTAACATCGCATTTTGATATATTTCCTTTACGCTACCATTCCTGTGCATATTATAAAATATCCACTTCCCGTTAACAAAATCAAGATTAAATCACATACACGGTTTTGCATCCCGCTCTCTTCACTCCGCGAGAGGCTTTTTCACGTTCCAGACAGTTATTTCTGGAAGTTCATGTTTCAAGCTGCACTGAGTCTCCAGCTTGTACAAATGGAGAGGGAGGAGGATACCCTCACGGGGTGATGGCCTCTGCCCTCAGCGATCTCACAGCTCAGTGGTGGGCACTGAGGCCTCTCAGCATGCTCGGCTGAGAGCCTGGAACGGACATTTCTGTTCACACCACAGCCCCGCCGCAGGTCCTCTGGAGTCCAGGCCCCTGGGGCCCCCAGGGCCTTTTGCCTTTTTCTTCTGAGTCAGCTTAAGTGTTGTCAAATACATTCAGTCTTTGTTTGTTTCCTCCAATATTCAAAACGCTTATTTTAACTAAGCAAACATAGAGCATATTGACAAGGACCTGGGAGTGAGGTAGTCTTTTGGACCACCTGGAATTAAGCTAGAATCTGATCTAATTCTGGATTTTTGTGTATGTCACCTTTTCCAGGGATACGTGTGCGTTTGTCTACAAAGATATAGCTCAACGTGAACATCTGGCTATACCAGATATAAATATAGTTTATCTATATTATGGTTTATGTATATATAAACATGGTAAAATATATGAGAACTATTTCCCTTTACTTCCAGCATAAAGTCCTAACTTTAAAAAAATTCTTTTAATGTTTATTTTTTTAATTTTTAAAAATGTTTTATTTATTTCTGAGAGAGAGAGAGAGACAGCGTGAGCAGGGGAGAGGCAGAGAGAGAGGGAGACACAGAATCCAAAGTAGGCTCCAGGCTCCGAGCTATCAGCACAGAGCCCGACGCGGGGCTCGAACCCACAAACTGTGAGATCATGATCTGAGCTGAAGTCGGACGTTTAACCGACTGAGCCACCCAGGCGCCCCTAATGTTTATTTATTTTTGAGAGAGAGAAAGAGACAGAGAGAATGAGCAGGGTAGGGGCAGGGAGGGAGGGAGACACAGAATCCAAAGTAGGCTCCAGGCTCCGAGCTATCAGCACAGAGCCCGACGTAAGGCTCAAACCCATCAACCATGAGATTGTGACCTGAGCCGAAGTCAGATGCTTAACTAACTGAACCACCCAGGCGCCCCATAAAGTCCTAACTTTTCGTATTGTCTGGCCATTGAGTTTGTACCTAGGCAGAGCAAAGAAAATTATGTTTTCCTTATTTTCTTTTTAAAATACTTATAAATCATTTGGTAAAACATTATTAATTGTTATAAGTCACTGAGAGGCCACTACAGCATAGTGATTAAAACCACAGGCTCCAGAATCAGACCACTAGAGTCTGAATCCCAGTTTTCCAATTTACCAGCTACATGACCTTGAGTAAATTAATTAACCCCTCTGTGCATCGGTTTCTTCATCTGCAGAATGGGACTAAGAATCATTCCTACGTCATAGGGTTATTACGAGAATGCAACTAATTAATTATTAGAATAGCAGCTATTGCATAGTAAGCTTGCTATAAATGTTAGCTGTTATCTTCAGAAAGATTAAAGACGAGCTTCAACCTTAAAAGGTTCATCTTTTCCACAAATGCCTTAAAAACACATGAGATCCCCTTGGGAACTGGGGAGGGCAAAGTAGCCAACCCCACACCCTATTTTAGGGCTGTAGAGGAACTGTCCTTTATAGGCGAGACCAGAATTGTACGGAACCGTCCAAAGCTGTCCCCAGGGATAGAGATTTTGCCCATCTGCTTGCAGCAGCTGCCAAAAAAAAAAAAAAAAGAACAAAGAGCATTATCTTCCATTGAGAAGAAATGGTAGTGGGAAGAATAAGACTAATTGAATCACAGCAATTCTAAAAAAATTTAAAATTAACAAGCAGTCGTCAAGACGTGTCACAATAAGAGTCACACTGGACCTTTTCTAAACTGGAGACAGTCTGGCTAACTGGCAGTTAATACTAAAGGGTTTTGCCTTTACTTCGCTGGGCCTGAGCATGATCCTGGGAGCCATGTGAACATCCTAGACGGTCCAGCAGGAAAGGGAACTCAACAATCCACCAATTCCCACAAATGAGGAAACCAAAGCCGAGAGTGCTCGAGTGACTTGCTCAGGGTCACGCAGCAGGTCAGCCCAGACTCTCAGCTCCTGTGCTCAAGCAATTTCTTTTGAACCACATTCAAAGGAAGTGGTCCCTCATCTAAATATTTCCTATAGGAGACATAAAATCTATTTGGATTCCAAATCCATTTAGAAACTGAGGCGCTAAACTCCAAGGGTTTCAGGTATTACAGGCATTTGTAAGGATCCTATTTCAACATCACCCTCCCTTCTTTGAAAGGCTGGGTCTTCTCACACACATATCCCTCCGTCCCCGCCCCCCATACACCAGTACATTGAAGAAGAAAATCATGATGCCTTCAAAAAGGAAATAGAGGGGCGCCTGGGTGGCTTAGTCGGTTAAGTGTCCGACTTTCGCTTAGGTCATGATCTCGCGGTTCGTGGGTTCGAGCCCCGCGTCGGGCTCTGTGCTGACTGCCAGCTCAGAGCCTGGAGCCTGTTTCAGTCTGTGACTCCCTCTCTCTGTGACCCTCCCCTGCTCACGCTGTCTCTCTCTTTCTCCTAGAAATAAATAAAAACATAAAAAAATAAATAAATAAATAATAAATAATAAAATAAAAAGGAAATAGGAAGACAGAGCTGAAGATAGACCCACATCTACCACACTGATCAAACTGCCATTGGTGCAGTAAGAATCTTGGGCCATCGGCTGTGCTAAGAATCCAAAACCAAGGTTCCAACTGGACCATGCTGGGAGAGGGCCCACAGTTGACACCCAGGCCAGTGGAGAAGAAAGAGCGGAACTGGTAAACAGTCTCAGAAGTCTTGCGGCCCAAGTTCAGATTAGGAGTAGAGTTTACAAACTGTCATCCCCAGTCCACATCGATTCCTGAATGAGTTTTTTGGGGGTTTTTTGTTTTTTGGGTTTTTTTTAGGCCTGCACAGTCATTTGTTTTTATTTGAACTAGTTGCCAATATTTGTAAGGTGGGAGCTTTTAGATAAATACATGGATGTGTAGCTTCCCTTGAAAAAGCCAAACACCTAGCAATACTAATCCCACGTTCTCACATGACAACAACCAACTGTTGCTAAGCGGAACTGTCCTTCTAACTGGGAATGCCATTCACAGTCCCCACCGCTTGGCCCCTGAGTTAGAGCCCCGGGGCTGGAACAGAAGGAAGGCTCCATTCCATCGGCTTCCGTCAGGTCTTGGACAGTCACCTCCCACTGGCGTTCAGGCTGGATTCTAAAACTCCTTGGTGCAGGTCGTGCAGCACCCCCAGCCCTTTTTTGTCCTTAGGAAGCCACATAAACATGATGGCTTGTGTCCCAGCAAACCTCCCACAGGCTCGGCAGAACAGGTTTGGTGTCACTGAACTCCGTGCCGGTCACGGGTTCCCAGGTTGCTCTCCCAGTAGACGGCAGGAAGGCATATACTTGCAGGGGTGGAGAGTGGAGACGATGCTGTGGACACCAGAAGAGCTACAAATCCAGCCACCACTCCCTCCTTCGCTGTGTGAAACAGGGGACTAGTGAGAAGCCGCCCAGGGGCCAGAAGAGGAATCTGAGGGCACTCTTACATCATGACATTTGCAAGACAGTTATTTGGAAACTGCCGTTTGAACACAGCTTTGGAGAGCAGCTTCGCCTTCATATGGAAAATAAAACTGCACGCAGAGATGGCTCGGGCTTTTTTGGGCAGGGTTGGGGGGATGGGCACCAACAGTGTCCCCGTTCATCTGCATTGCTGGGTTGGTTGGTCACAGACACAAAGAGCTCTGAGTGAAGCGTGCAGTTAAGGAGCCAGAGGTGCCCCCGGAGAAGAGCCCCCAGGGGGTGCCGGAGAGGGCTGTGGGCACAGGCAGAGCTGCAGACAGGCAGCAAAGCACACAGGCTGCAAGGTGCATGGCCATGGAGGAGGAATGACCGTTTTACTCCTCCTCGCCTCTCTTCTCTCGGCCCCTCAGCTCTGTCACTGGTAGAGTCCTACGGGACAATGGTGGAAAGAGCCAGGCATTCTTCTTACTAACATCAGGGGAGCCTACTCCCAGCTCTACCTCAAAATCATCATTCCTCGGCGTTCCGCTTCCGGGCCTCAGTTTCTACACCTGCCACAGAACAGAGATAAGCCTCGAGGGCTGTAAGAGACCACAGAAGTGAAAAGGCCTCAGAGGCACAGCCACTGCTGCGGACAGACACAGGAGCCCGAGGCTGGCCACGGGCCCCGCAGCTCGCAAGCGGCCACCCAGCGCAACTCGAGGCACAGAGCACCAGCTGGTCTGTGGCTTCCCTAGACACTCGTGCAAGTACCTCCTTACACCCCCAACACTCCGTCAGGCCACGGTGCTCTTTCTACCTCATATGTTCCTTTCCAGCAACTTACAGTTTGACTTAAACAGACTTCTCTTATGAGGCAATACTGTAAATGGGAGGGATAGTTCATAAAGTTCACACTCACTGGTTTGGTGTTCCGGTTATATTTTTCTAAAATACATTAAAGGAAACTTGTCATGAGACCGTTTTCATCCTTGTATTACAGACGATATAAGCTGGAGCCCCGCAAATGAGTTATGCTTGTCCTGTAAGGCGTTTATTTTTCACTGAAATTCATTGCCACCGTTTAATAATATGAAGATTTTGGGGCACCTGGGTGGCCCAGTCAGTAAAGCATCCGACTCTTGATTTTGGCTCCTGTCATGATCTCGTGGCTGTGAGACTGAGTCCCGTGTCGGGCTCTGCGCTGACAGCACAGACTCTGGTTGGGATTCTCTCTCTCCCCCTCTCTCTGCCCATCCCCTGCTCATGGGCTCACGCACTCGCATGCGCACACATGCTCTGCCTCCAAATAAATAAATAAACTTTAAGAAAATCCTGGAGGCATTCAGCTGGACCCGAGAAGCACCCACCCCTTAAGTAATGCTTGTGCTGTCTGGTTTGCCACAGACCCCACCTTTCCCTATCACCTCATACCTAGCCTTCTTCACTTGTTAACGTTACTGCGGGCCAACAGCAGGCATTAGGAGTTTAGGACCCCCACAGGCAACCCGAAGTTATCTGTCAAACCACCGATTACACATATACTCTACATTGGGAAATCCGCAGGCCCCCAAAGCCCAACCATGGGTTTGGTAGAGGGTCTTCTGTACAGCAGGCTTCCACTCCCTCATTGCTACAGGCACTGTATGCCTTACCCCACACGGGGGCTTCTGGGGACTTGTGAAAAAGTCATGTTGCCCTGTGTGATGGTAATCCTGCAATGAGCCAGAAGTAAGGGACTCCGAAAGCACACTGGAGCCCCCTGTAACCCAGAAGAACAGAAGTTATTCCCCCCACTCCAAACCCACCACAATAGTTGCTCTCTCCTCAGCTAATCTGGGCTGACCACAATTCTCATGCGTGCCTGAATCCCGTCCTGGACAAGGAGGCCTTCTGAACACAGACCATGAGACAGGGTGCCTGGGTGCTCGGTACCTTGCATGATGTCAGGCCCAAGGTAAAGATTTGCTGAGAGAAAGAAAACAGGCTCTTGGCTCATAAAACAGCAGGTCTCAAAACACCAACACATGCACGCACACTGATTCTGTGCATTCAAGTCGTCACAGAAGGAACAACCATCAAGCCCAGAAGGGATCTCAGAGACATTCTAGTCTGACCCTCTCTTTCTGCCAGAGGGTGAGGGGTCTGCTGTGCCTGGACAGGCTCTGCACAGACAAGGGTAGGGTGTGACCTTGGAGAAATGGGGACCGTTCAAGTTTTCAGTCAGCTGGTTTCTCTTTTCTCTGTGGAGTTTAGAGAACAAGCATTTCTGTTTACCTCACAACTTCATCCTTGACGTCTATAGGCTTAACGGAGTTGAGACTTCTGCCATTTACAATAGAAAAATTTCTGTCAGGAATTTTTTGCAGCTCTGAATATCCATTAGATATCCATTAGATATCCATTAGACATATCCTGGATCAGACTTCAAAGAAGGTGCCGTTGTGGCTCCCAGGAAGATCCCATGCCTGGTACTCACGGTATTTCTCTGGTTCTTTCTCTCCAAGGGTGAGACTGAGAGCAATTGGAGAGAAGGCATCTCCCTGAGTCCACAGCATCTTAGTGTCCTGGACGTCACTCTTCGAGATCACTGACCTACATGAGGACCACCAAGATTCTGGGCTCTCAAAGAGAGGAAGAGCTTTGTCGGGGTCACACTTGGCATTTGTGGCAGAGCTGGGACAAGGAACCAAATCTCCCAACTTCAAGTCCAGGCTCTGCGCTCCACCTCCGCCCAGACTGGAGGCAGGGATTTTCTTCCTGGGAAGCTCTGATTTATATGAGCCGGTGCTGAGACCCTGAGCATGGGCTTACAAGGAAGTGACATTTGTGAAGGCCTAATCAGGACACTTTGCTGCTAACTGTCCCACACACAGAGGCGGTGGTAAAGGGAGAGTGATAGAAATCACGCTGGGCTCAGAAGACTCTCAAGCAGCCTGGGTACTGGTGTGGCCTTCTCTCCCTGAGCCTAGGACCCTTGCCTACTTTGGAAAGATAAGAAGGGCAATATAGAGAGACCAGTCTAGCCCCAACAGTACCCCTCTTGTCCGATAACCCCTAATGGGTCTTGATGAATAGAGAGACCAGATTTTTAGGAAAGCACTCACAGAGCCTCCAGNCTGCCCGCCCACCCCCAGATCCCTAGCCCCCCACAGGCACCAGCCCCTCACCTGTTGATGGAACTGACACTGGGCACCGTGTCATTGTCACACACCCGTTCCGCCAGCAGCCGGTCCCTGATCTCCCAGGCAAACATGGTGGGATTTTGGCGTTTATACTCGGCAATTTTTTCCACCACTTTGGGCGTGGCGACCTTTGGTTTGGATCCTCCAATTACACCAGGCTTGATGCTCCCCGTCTCATAATACCTAGGACCCAAGCAGAAAGGAGCTTAGCCGTGAGGAACCAGCAAAATGGATGTTTGCAACAAAATAGCTACTCTGTCCAGAACACATCCAGATCTCTGCTGTCTAATTCAGCAGCCAGTAGCCTAGCCATATGGGGCTTTGGAACATCCGAAATATGGCTCATTTGAATTGAGGTATACTGGAAGCATAAAATACACACAAGATCGTCAAAACTTAGTACAAAAACAAGAACATAAAATATCTCGTTAATAAGTTTTATACTGGTTATATACTGAAACGATCACATTTTTCCATATACTGGGTTAACTAAAATATATAAAATCAATTACACTTGTTCATTTTCCCTTCCCTAATATGCTACCAGAAAATTTTTAATTTCAAACATGGTTCATGTTATATTTCTATTGGACAGTGCTGGTCCAGATGCCACGCAATAATTAGTTAATTAACTCCATCACAGTTATCTACCACTTTACAGTTTACAGAAAACTTTCAAGTCAGCTTTCCCCTTTGATCCCCACCACAGTTTTAAAGCACATAAATATTTCGAATGAATGAATGAATAAGTGAATGAACAGGTCCCCATCTATAGGTATAAAACAGAGATTCATGGAGGTCAAAAGGCTTGCCCAGAGTCACACAAGATCCAATGACCAAATCAGGACAGTGGCCTGGCCTCCTGAGCTAAAATTTCCCCAGACAATTGACTTGTGCCTTTAATTTACCAGTACTCACATCCCCTAGCCGATTCCATCTGCATTCTGCGAAACTGTCCCCTAAAATGCAACTTTTTTTGCCATAAGATTAAAATGACAACCCTAGCCTAAAATTAAAAGAAATGCTGGATTCCAGGGGCGCCTGGGTGGCTTAGTCGGTTAAGCGTCTGACTTTCGCTTAGGTCATGATCTCGCGGTTCGTGGGTTCGAGCCCCGCGTCGGGCTCTGTGCTGACTGCGAGCTCAGAGCCTGGAGCCTGTTTCAGATTCTGTGTCTCCCTCTCTCTCTGACCCTCCCCTGCTCACGCTGTCTCTCTCTCTCTCTCTCTCTCTCCTAGAGATAAATAAAAAAATATTAAAAAAAAAAAAGAAATGCTGGATTCCAGAATTAACTGGGAATATATGTTATATATAAGTCAAAACCCAAGCAATCAAAAAAATAGATAAATAAATAAAAACCAACCACAAGTCACTGCAGTTCTTTCAAAGACCTCCCCTGAGGTAAATCGCTGTTTCTAAGGACATTTCCATGCTATCAGCTCTTCCTCGTTAACACAAATAGGATGTCAGGGTTTTATAGTAAAACCGAGACCGGGAAGAAGAGTGCCGTGAAAGACCATTTCAGGGGAAAAAAATTACTTGATTCCTTTTCTGAATCTGAGCCTTTACTGGATGTCTCTCAGTATTTACAGAGGAATTCTTGACTTCCTCTTGCAAAGGAGATTATCTTGTAGTTGGAAATTTTTTAGCTGGGGAGACATTTAGAACTGACTGGTAATTTTTTTTTTTTTTTAAAGTAAATTCTATGCCCAATGTGGCCTGGAACTCACGACCCTGAGATCAAGAGTTGCGTGCTCTACTGACTAAGCCAGCCATGCAGCCCAATGATTGGTAAGTTTTCAACCTAAAGAGTTTATAATAGGGGCGCCTGGGTGGCTTAGTTGGTTAAGCTTCAGACTTTCGCTTAGGTCATGATCTCGCGGTTCGTGGGTTCGAGCCCCGCGTCGGGCTCTATGCTGACTGCCAGCTCAGAGCCTGGAGCCTATTTCACAGTCTGTGACTCCCTCTCTCTCTGACCCTCCCCTGCTCACGCTGTCTCTCTCTCTCTCTCTCTCTCTCCTAGAAATAAATAAAACATTTAAAAATAAATAAAGAGTTTATAATAGGTAAAGAGAAGAGGTGATTCTCCCATGGGATGGGTAGGAAGTGTTACCCAAGACCCAATGACTAGTCACATTTAAAGAGATGCTGAGGGGCACCTGGTGGCTCAGTCAGTTAAGCTTCCAACTTCAGCTCAGGCCATGACCTCATGGTTCACAAGTTCAAGTCCCACATCTGGCTCTGTGCTGACAGCTCAGAGCCTGGAGCCTGCTTCAGATTCTGTCTCTGTCTCTCAGTCTCTCTGTCTCTGTCTCTGTCTCTCTCTCTCTCTCTCTCTCTCTCTCTCTCTCACACACACACACACACACACACGCAGAAATAAATAAACATTAAAAAAATAAAAGAAAGAGATGCTGAAATTCTCAGCCTGGGGAAATCTAGTTAGGGCCAACCTAGTGGACATTCTAGAAACATGAAATAATTTGAGAGCAGTGATGTGGATGTGGAAACTCTGTTTTTCAGTGAGAAAAGTGGGTCATGTTCAAATTTGGACAATAAGGCAAAATTCAACCTATCCTTCCCCCTTCTGTAATTACTGAAAAATTGTTATTAGTCACAAACAGGCTTTAAGAAACATCCAAGAAAACATTATTTTGCCAGAAGTTTAGAAAGGCAGCTAAATCAAGGCACATGGCAATTTCTGCAGCTTCCAATTATCCTTCCAATTTTACAATAAAAAGTCATTTGTTACTATCAACACAATAACTCATTATTTAGCACAGGGCTCCAAAATTTACAGAGCTCTGCCCCAAATTATCTTGATCTTCACGTCAATCCTAAGGGGCCAGCGGGGGTTTTATGGAGGGGAAACTGTTGATTAGAATAAGTGCCTTGCTCAACTGCCTTCTGGAAGTTAGAGGCGGTCCCAGCTCTCACCCGACTCTGACTGACGTTCTTCCCACTAGAGCAAACCTCAGCTTTGATGGTGAAAATTAAAATGATAATGGTGGTGATGATCCCAGGCAATTGTAGGAAGCTCTACTGTTTACCAGGCATTTCACAGACCTCTTTTCACTCACTCACTCCTCGCTGGGCACCTGTTAAGACAGGCACTGGCTTGGGGCAGAGGTTACAGACGCAAGGACAACCCTCGCTGGAATACTCAAACTGTATCTATCATTCGAATGAGGCTGCAGTGTTCCCGCCGCAGCTGAGAGAGCAGAGGGGGCGGCGGCATCTGGGACCCCCCGCCCAGCCCACCTGAGCAGTGCCAACCATAGCTGCTTGGTCTTCACACGAGAGGTCTCTGTCTGCCTTCTGACTGACGCATCAGCGAGGCCCTTAGAAGGCAGTCCTGGCACCCCAGGGGAAACCCCAACTGGCAACGGTATAAAGTGAGGAATCAGACGGAAGAGCTGCTCTTTCATCTCAGCAAAACAGCCATGCCGCCTTTTGGCTCACACACGACAGACAAACGGCAGCCACCAACACAGTGTAGGTCCATGCGAAGAACATCAGTTTGGGAGTAAAGAGGTGGGCGTGTTAGCCAAGGGCTCTGTGTGACCTTGGCCAAATCACGTAGCGTCTCTGGGCCTCCATGTGACGCCATTTGTATAATAAATAAGGGGAGGATGTTTACCCTGCCTGCCTCACAGGACACAGGCGGAAATGCAGAATGGTTAAGAGAAAGCTTTGCAAAACATAAAAAGCACGCGTTGCGGATTAAATCCTCTGAGTGTTTATTACTGTGTAACATACCACCCAATTCCAAATGGTCTGAACCTCCCAGCCAGGCTCCAGTGAAAGAAGACAAGAGCCAGGCTTTCTGGGTGGATTTAAATGGGCCTCACATGCCACTAGGCTGTGCCTCTCCAGCCCCTCCTGTGCCTCGAGCTCTGTGGACTGAATGCCCACACTGCTGGCAGATCGCCACCTTCCCAAGATGACGGGGGTCTCTGCCTGCCCCATCGTGCACCCTCTGAAAACCACGGCCACAACGCACAACACACTGTCTATAATCTTTCGCTCCGAGTACGCCCATCAAATTCTTCGGTGACCAAAAAAAGAAAAAAAAAAAGTGAGTAGATGGAATAGCCCCAGTTCAGAAATTCCCAGTCACACTGTTTTCGGGCTGAACTTGTTTCTTAAAAGGCAGTTCTAATTAGAGTGACATTTTGTCCACTGTGGTTCTTAGTTATGAAAATAATGAGCTATGAAATTCCAATTTATTGTTGACAACTTAAACGGCCAGGCACCAGAGCGGCGCATAACTTCCGAGTGCCACTCTACCTAGTGACAAATCTATTCTGGGCCTCTGGAGACTGCCGGCTGGGCCTGGGAAGGTCCTTGGCCCCTTTGGTCTCCAGGGGAGATTTGGAGGGGCTCCCAGGCACCAGAACATGAGGACCGGCATCTGGACGTCCCCTCTGAGAAGGGCTCGGCATCTTGCCCTGAGAAGATTTCAAATAGCAAGCAAAATGTCGGCCCAGCCAAGATGTCTCAGCAAAAACAAAGGAAGGGCCTTCTTTTTTTCTCTCTCCCTCAATGCAATGAAGAGGCTTCCCAAGAAGATAGCTAAGATCCACTCGACTCTCGAAGTCTGACCCTGAGATAATCTCAAATATTTCTTTCCTCTCTCTTTCTCTCTCTCTTGTGTCTTGTCTCATTTCCCTATTTCTCTCTCTCTCTTTAAAACCAACCATTCTCTTTTCTCTTCATTTCCCTCTCCTCTGTTTTCCTTCTTTCATTCTCACTCCCAATCCTCCTGCCGAAAACCACCATCTAACAAGAGCATCATGCTAATGTCCAGCCTTCTCCCTTGAACTCTGGCTGGTGCTCATTTGCTGCTGAGCGTTGACCAGGAGTGGAGCCCAGAGCCTCTTTGGCGGAGGGGACAGGAGGTGGGCAGGGGATAAGGAATTCACACAAGGATCAAGGTCCCCAAAGGGGACGCCAGACCCCTGGCCTTGAAACCTCTTCCTTTGGCCTCCAGCAAGGCTCCCCAAGGTTAGAAACTTGTTCCTTCCATCTGAAAGAATGTCTTAAATTCCAGCAGAGGAAAGGGAGAGAGCAAGCAAAATAGTCACAACGTCACTGACATACTTCAAAGTATTTCGTTTCTATTCAGGCATCTGTTCTCAAATCATAATGCAAGCTACAACCAAGGTTGTTTTCTGACCCAGGGAGAAAAGTCCTGAGAGAGCTCTACACGGCTAAACCTGAGGATACTCGTGGCTGCCAGGACCTCTAACAACTTCACAAACTCCGAAACAAGCCTGTGGCTTTGTCTTTGCGGTATGGTGAGGTGCCGAGGGTCTAAGAATCCTTGAGGCCTCTTCCCAGTCTGAGTATTGACTAGCTGGATGGACCTGGGTCAGTCACAGTCACTTGGCCTCTGTAGATTTGCTTCTTTATCTCAAAACATGCTTCCCTCTACCAACCGGGCTGAGGCTCTCCCGAGAAAACAAGTAAGAGTGCTCGAAGGCTGGGCTCTCCAGCCCTCTGGGAGAATTCGCATTGTTAGTATTTTGCCTGCAGCAAATCGACGGGTCAAGTGGCAACTTTCAAATGTCAGATTTGAGAGTTAGCGTTGGAGTTTTTTTCCTCTCTCTAATATACACTTTACGATGCCTGTCATACAAAGGAAACACAGCGTACGGAAGGAAAACACTACAACCCAACATAATAAGACTGGTCGGTGGTAACCAAAAACTAAAAATGACAGCTGACTTTTAAAAATGGAATGGGCTTTTTGAAGACATTAAAATGAAACATTGAACTCTGATAACGTGATTTTATAACTTGTGGGTTTTCCACCCAGCCCTGCTCAGGCCCCAGGCTCACCTAACATGGGCAGGGGAAATTCCCAAGAACCTCTTATTCTTGGGTTCTTTGGAATAAATCACCAGGCTTTCAGAAAGCATGTCATTGCTCCTGATTGAGTCAACCCATTCCACGTGTCACTTGAAACAGGGGTTTCCCAGGACTACTTTGAATTGACTGGGCACCTGGGTGGCTCAGTCGGTTAAGCATCCAACTTCGGCTCAGGTCATGATCTCACGGTTTGTGGGTTTGAGCCCCACGTTGGGCTCTGTACTGACAGCTCAAAGCCTAGATCCTGCTTCAGATTCTGTGTCTGCCTCTCTCTCTGCCTATCTCCCACTGGTGCTCTATTTCTCTCTCACTAATAAACAAACATAAAAAGATTTATTTTTAAAAAAAGGACTACTTTGAACTGAATGGCTTGAGCTTTGCAAACTCTTAAGTATTAGGCATGTGGGTGAAGCGCCACCATGATTTTCAATATGACACCCGCACATTGCACAGCTATGGGGTCATGTTTTAAGTTGTTATTTGAAAAATCAAGGGAAGCCTGCAGCTTCTGTCTTTACCTGCCAAGAATTTTGCTGACACAACCATGGCTGACTCGAAGCTGCCTTGAGATGTCACAGGGCCTGACACCTTGATGAGCAAGTTCCACTATCCTTTGGCGGACGACGTCCGGGAGTGGCCGTCCATTCACAAAAACCCCCCCAAGCTGATTTACGCCTCCATGTCCTGAAACAGATCAAAAACAAAAGGAGAGGGAAAGGGTGGTTAGAACCAGTCACATAGGAGTAGAAGCGTGTTGCAAGCACCCAGAGCCCGTCTGATCAGGAATGGCCGCAGGCTGGAGATCTTGAGCCTGGAGTCCGATCGTGCAAGTTTCAGGAGCACCTCCGATTGCTTTTTAAAATTAACCTTTGCCTTTGTCCATCTTCAGCCAGTCGATCGGGCTATTGATAGCAAGCATCTCCATCTTTCAATTGCTACCATTTGCCTTGTAATTTTTTGTTAACAATGGAATGTGCAAAAGACCTCAATCTATACTAGAGACATAACTTATCACATGCATGATGCTGAGGTCTAAGAAAGATCCTGGGGAGAAAATGTTTGAGAGTACATCAAATTTAAAGAGATTTTTAAAAATGTAACTCTTTTCCTTTTAGCAAATATCTGTATAAGTGGAAGGGACTACTCCAATAAATCTAGATCTCGGGGGGGGAAATGGGTTTTGGTTTTTTTAAATCAGCAATCTGATTCAAGGGCTAAGGATTAAAAAAAAAAATTAAATAGTGTCTTCAGAGTACAGAAACAAAACCCAACCACTGTCTTGATAAAAATCTTTTCTTTAACAAGATGGGGCTCATCCCTCAGTAAAGGCAAAAAATAAACAAAAAAGGTGAGGCTGACATGCAGACTGTACCCACAGAGCACACAAAAGAAATGGGTCAGAGGATCACATTCCACTCTGCCACATCAGGATTTGTTATAAAGGAGTATCCTTGGAATTTCTGAAGTGTTTTGCAGTTGACAAGCAGCTTTAAGTTGGTTCAGGGGAAATAAAGAAGCTGGAGAAGGCTTCTGAGTCCCAGGTTTTACAAGGGCTCTGAGACGAATTTTAAGTAAAAGGAGTCCAGAAAAGTGTCTCCTCCACACAATAAGCTCCCTTCTCCTACACCAAAGTCCATCTGGAGGGAAACAGGAATCCAAGTAAATGAATGGCAATACCAGTAAACACACAGTGATCCAGTACAGCATCATTGTACATAACATCCAGTATATAACATCATTGACCTTGTAGGTGTTAATCAGCCACTAACTGACATCACTGAGGACAGTCAAAAGCCAAAAGCCATTTTATCCATGCTGCTGGTAGCTCAGAGACCAACGATGGGGAAATCTCTGTCTAAACTGGGACTTGGCTGGGACTAGACTCTACCAGGGAAGCTAAAGCATCTCAGATGTCACACACACACACACACACACACACACACACACACACTTTCTCTCTCTCTCTCTCCAACTCTAAAACATAAAATAGCCACCTCATTTCAGCAATCTCCCCCCAGCACTCAGTTACTATCTAAGTTCATGAACAACATCTGAAATAAAAGGGGAGGAAACACTCATAACATAACCTATTTCCTAAAAACTGCCAAAGCTATTCACTGAAGTTTCCCATGAAGGTCCTAACTGAATATTTCCCAAATTTCCAAGCTCAGGCTGATTTCAAGGAAAAACATTATTTTATAGGTAATGACAGTACCTAATTCTAATACTTAGCTGAATTTCTCTCTCATTTTTGAAATGAGTTTTCATCGGTTTTGATTGTTCTAAAACACCCCAGACATAAGAAAAAGGCAAACCATCCCCAACCGGATTTTGCAGTTAGAAACAAAACTGCGTAGTTCACCTAAAGCAGAAAGATTGAGGCCACCCCTAGTCAAGGGCCTTAAGAAGGCTTTGTTCTGGGGTTGGGAGTATCTAATAAAAAAGGATTGTACAGATCTTTAAAGAACAGGCTGACCTGAAGAGGAAAGTAAATTCAAAATTGGTACAAGCCCACCTGAGAGAATAAAAAGGAAGCTAAAAGCATCCAGCGCACTTTTGAAACAACCTATAGTCCAGGCATCGTGACCCATTTGCAATCGCTTGTTCCCTGTGCTACTGGTAATATAAACTTTCTGCCCAAAATGCAGTGGCAACCTTCAGAAGACTTAAATTCCAAGAGCAGTCCTGCGGGACATTTGTGAGCTTTTGGGACCGTTTGCACCAGGGAAAAACCCCAAGGGTCGGACACTCTAGGTGACAGCAGGTTCCCAAACTCTCTACTTTTGACCACAAAGACAAGGCTACCAATGTTCTTCTAAAGTCTGATCCAAGAACCACACCTGACCCCAGACTCAGGATGACCTTGGAGCCCCCTATCTCCCTCAACTTCCAGTAAAGACTCCCACACTCACTTGGGTGAGCCCTTTCTGCCTCAGGCACAGTCCTATCCAATAGAGAGCATTTCAAGGGTGGTGGGGAGGTAATTTACCTGCTCTGAGAAGGCAATGTCTCCCATTTACCCTGAGATTAGAAAGAAGTAAAACCAGAAGCCTGAGAGAGGGACGCAGGATGGGAAAAGAAGAGAGGAAAAGCAAGGGGAAGGATGCAATGCATAGGAACTAAATGAAACAGACAGCAAGGACAGAGAGCCCGGAAGGGAAGCCTCAGGCTAGAAAGGCAGAAGAAGAGAAAAAAGAATGGATCGGCTAGTACAAGCAAAGAAAAGAAAGGTGAGTGTGGTGTACAGTGGGAGGCAAGAAGACCAGAAGAGAAAATGGAAGAAGCCCAGTAAAGGGGCATCTGGAAGACAGAGGACTTCTGTGGAGAGTAATCTTTGTTTTCTGGGACCACGGCTCCTATCTTGCATCTCCTCAGAGAACCCAAGGCCCAGCCTCTACTTCCTATGGACTCCAGCTGGGTGAGGGCTCATCTCCTGGGGGGTGCATGTTCTCAGCTACACTCCTCAAGGCCAAGTAGAATTTTCACAGAGCCTGGCACAGAGACAGATGCAAACAAATCAAGGCAAAGACCAGGAAACAGACACATAGATACTGCCCCCATAGGGCAGGCTAAGCAGGGCTTGGAGGAGGGTGAGGGGAGAAGGGTTGAAGATACCCCTGAGGCCTTTGTGGCTCTGGGCTCGAAGGGCTGGCCTCCACATGCTCCTTAGGCCCTGATAAGGACACACTACCCACCAGGGACCCTCTCCAACTCCTGAAGACCACAGCTGGGTAAGGGGGCCTGGGGAGAGGGTCTGCTGACTCAGCCCAAAGACTGAACTCCAGAACCCCACAGGGTTATTGAAATTCCTCCTAGTGGCACCAGAGAGGATAAATGAAGGGACACACAGAATGCAAACAGGGACACAGGGAAAGAGGAGGGACGAAATTTCCTTAACACGTTCTAACCAACAGACAGGCGCTGACACAGATGGACAGTCGGATCATGGGTACGGATATAGTTAAACCAGAGAGAGAGAGAGTGCCTTGCATATGTGTGTGCTCACTCAGACAGGACACTACCCTCTCTCTGGAATCTGGAGTCCCTCCCTCTCCCCTTCCATGAATCCAAGAATTCCCAAGAACCGCCTCCAGCTCTGCCCATGTAAACTTCTTGTTAGTCCTTTTGTCTGCCTGGCTTCAATCGTCATATTCTGTAAAATGGGTGTAGCAGAGGGTTTAGATGACACTCAGGTAGGAGAATGGGCATGAAAGTGCTTTATAACTGAAAACCATAGCTGGGGGAAGGAAACATCTGGGCAACAATGGTGGGAGGCCATTGTGATGAAAAGGATGAGCCCTAGAATAGGGAGTAGGGGCAAGAGAACACAGAAGCCAATTTCCCAGCAGTGCCTTGCCCTCCCCCAATACCACCTCCCCACAGAAGATGTCTCACTCCACCAGGAATGGGGGCCTGGGGGGATGTAGGGGGGAAAGCTGACCAGGGCCAGGAAGGAAGAAGATGAAATGGGACTTGGTCTGAGTCCCTACTACACCAGTGACCTTTCAGGATCTACTTGTGCACCCCCCTCAATAGCCAACAAATCGGGGCCCAGGGTGGGCCTACAGTGTACAAGCAAATAGCTTTAGACGTCAGAACCAAAGCACTTCCAGAGAAGCTGCCTCTGAAAGCTAGGCTGGCTAGGTAGGGCCCAGCCCCCCACCATGCTGCCGGGAAGATTGAAAATGGGAGGAGAGAGCACTTCTCGAGGAGGGGGCAGATGAAGGAAGGGACAAGGAGGGACAGAGACACTGGCATTTTCCAGTGTAACCCGTTTAACCTGAAAGGAGCCTCCTTCTCCACCCTCATGCACAAGCCAGGAGACCACTGGTTCTGATGCTATCTCCCCAAGGGCCGACTTGACTCCGGGGGCTCCCAGCTCTGCACAGGAGGCAGTGGGAGTCTGTGAATTCTGGCTGGTGAGGAGAGAAGTACAGGCATCAACCCTCCCCATTTTGTTCCCCAATCCCCCCTTAGCTGAGCTAAAGGTTTGTCCACCTCTCAGAGTATTGACCCCAACTCATTTGTTCTCTCGCTCGCTCTGCAAGAACAGATCCTCCCCAGAGCATGGCTCAAGTCTGCGCCGGAGACTGCTGCCAGGGGCGCTGGGGTCACCATGGACTAGAAACCGTTTTGGCACAGGCCCCAAATGGTGAGGAATCGTTTGGGGTAGGACCCGTGCAAATGGCTTCTGTGCACAAATCTCCTCACTGCTTTGGTGGATTACCTTGCACTCGGGAAATTGACACAAAGAGAAACTGACCTGCCCGCAACCAGCCCCTGACGCTTATATCAGCATTTCCCTGCTTACCGGTGCCGAAACCGACAAATTCGCCTGGGAAGCTTGCCTTCTCTCCAGCCGGGTCTATGCTGCCTTTGTTAAATAGGGGACTCACGGCTGAGTAAGCAGGATCGTGGGCTGTCTGAAGGAAACCTGGCTTGGGTAAGCTCGCAGTCCGGAGCAACTCCCTGACCTGCCGCCCGTGGGGACTCAAGCAGAGTACCCTTGCTAGATGCCGCCAAAGCCCTGCGCCTTGCTCCGGCCCAGCTTTGCAGCGAGCAGAAGGGAAATACGATTCGTTCCACTTGGAATTTCCTTGAAATCTCCGAATCTAATCCAGCATTAACTCACCGTGAGAGAAGCGCTCATCTCACAGGAGGCTCTGCTAAAGGGTGAACTGGCAGATCCCGATGGGTCAGGCAGCAGGTCGGCCTTACCTGTGCCCAGAATGACCCTTCCCGTCTCCTACACAAGCCACGTCTTTCAGAAGGGGGGGGGGGGGCCTGTTATGACTAACTGATTTCTTGATTTTTTTAAGGGGTGAAGCCATCATGAGGCAAGTGTCCTAAAGAGAAGGACTTGATAGTGTCTTTAAGGGTCTCTGTATGAACCGGCAGCTTCTAAGCTCAGCTGAGGGAATGCCACTTTGTTGATTTTTCTTGATTTTTCAAATCCCACTCCTCGACTCCACGGTGCCTTTAGAGCTCTGGACATGGCTTCCTTGCTTACTTCTCAGCGTTTTTTCCCACACATACAAGCACACAGGCGCTGGCTGAGGCCCCAAATTCCCTCCAAGCCTCAGTCCGGATGATGCCCCACGGCTGAAAAAGGCGCCACCGGAGGTTGGAGTGTGAGGCGCTGTCTGAGACTTAGGTTGACCTTTCCTACAACTTCGTGCCCTCCAACTAGCCAGGCCTGGAGCCCTCTTCAGGTGCGAGCCAGGATTCTCTGAACATGCTGGGATGTTGCTGCCCAAGCCCCTGGAGAGGCTGCAGCTCGCTGCCTACCCTATGCGTTGCTGGAGGCGGGATTCCCGGTGCCCAGTGCCGGGGTCTGGGCCGGACAGCCAGGCGCGTTGTTCACATGCCCTGCCTGGGAGCACTGCACTTTGCCAACTTGATTGCGCTGCTACAGAAGTCCGGAGTCCTCCCAGCCCTGGTACCTGCCCTGCGGTCGGGCACACCCAACCCCGTCCCGGCCGGAGAGTGAGAGAAGCGAGCTCGACGCCTACTTACTATGCATGGATGCAAACGGGTCGTGCTTACAGTGTATTTCCATCGGGGCGCTCCAGACTGCAGGCCGGCCCACGCCGCCGCCTCCCGGCGCCAAGGGGCTGCCCAGCGCGGCTAGGGAGCCGCGCCGCCAGGCCCGGTACTGTGCGGTCTGGGTTCGGAAAACGCTGCTGGAGCCTCCGGGCCTCTCTCAGAGCCTCTCCGCTGGAGATCGCCGAGAGCTGCGCCTGCCGGCGGGAAACGGCGCTAGTGCCGTCCGGCTGGGAGCCGGGCGCCCAAGTCCTGGTGGCTTCCCTCCCGGGCTGGCTCAGGCAGCGGCTGCGGACCCGGGCCGGAGGAGCTGAGGCCAAGGAGCCGGCAGCTTCGGGGGCATAGCGTAGGGGCCCGTCTCCGGGACGGCAAAGAGCCCCCGGCCTCCGGTAGGAGCGGCTTTGAGGAGGCCTTCGGGACACACGGCCCTTGGCNGAGGCCCGGGGGCTGCCAGGCTGGTTCCGCGGCCTCGCTGCCTCTGGAGTCTCTCCTCGACCCCTCGGTCTCCACCGGATCTTTTCTCTGCTTCTCTGAGTCTCTGGGGCTCGGAGTTGCAGCCCCGGCCTCTCTCTACTCGGCTCTCCGACGTCTCAGACGAAGTTGCAAAGAACTTCCTCTCTGGCGGCGCTGGGGCCCCGGCGGGTTCGGAGACGCTTCCGTCACTGACGTTGGGGCCGTGACTCCTCAGTCCCCAGGAGCTTGCAGCCCTCACACCCCCGGACCTTCTGCCTTCAAAGTTCCCCGGGCCCCCGATGCTCCCCCATCGCTGGAACCAGGAATGGGGACAACAGCGACAGTCTCCTCTTCGCCTGAGTATCTGCCTCACGCCCACCAACTCTTCGAGCCCCGCTGCCCCTCTCTCAGGGGTCTGGTTCCACTGTTTTTCAGTTGCCTCTTCCGGGACGGCCGCCGCGCCTGCCCCCGGCGTGAAGCGAGGGAACGAGAGAGCGGAAGGTCCCCTCCACCAAGGCTGCTGGGACTGCCGGTGCTGAGATCGAGCCGCTGTCGGCTTTGACTGCCCGCGCTGCCACCGCCGCTGCCGCCGCCGGCGCTAGCCCTCCGCCTGCTCGGCGCGCACAGTGCGCCACCGCGCCGCCCCGGAGCCGCTTTCAGGACCCGCTGCGTGTGGACAGCGCCGCCCGGGGCTCAGCCTCCCTCCGGGCGGGGGCGAGGCGGGGGCAGACCTGCCAATCACACTTCATCAAGCCAATCAGAGCTGTGGCAGCCGGCCCTGGCCTGAGACACCGTCCTATTGGCTAAGCAACCGGCGGGCTCCGCCTGATTAGCGGATACCTGGGCAATAGGAGAGAATGGGGGGCGGGGCCCAGGCGGCGGCGCCACGTTCATTGACAAACGCGCGGGGCGAAGGCCTAGCGGAGCGCGGATGGGGGGAGGGGTAAGGGGATCTACACAGGGCCTGGAGAGTCGCGCCGAAGATCCGCGGGAGCCTGACCTCCCCGCCGCGGCGATGGGACCTTAGAATGCCCTGAGAGACTGGGGCAGCCAAAGTGGGGATAGGGAGGTGAACAGTGAGGGTGGAAGAATTGTCTCCTGAAAACCTATTTGGAGGAAAAATCGGAGCGCTACAGAGATTCGGTTTTCAATCTAAGCACCACCAGATAGATTCGCAATAGACTCGTAGTGTGCACACATCTACCCTGTTCTGAGCTCAGTTTCTTCATCTGTAAAATGGGTAGAGTTGGCTTACCTAGTTTTTAATGGAGGCTGTTCCAGAGGAAAGATTTCACAATTTTAAACATTTCAAGCACCTACTAAGCCGCTGCCGCCGCCTGTCCACCTCCCTCCCCCATTTTACCCCTCAGTACACCCCAATTCTGAGCTAACAGACAGGCAGAGACGTTGAGGGGAAAGAAATCCCACACCCCTTTAAAGTTGGTAATCAGGGTGCTCCTGGAAGAGAAGACTAATTGAGGCTTTGGACCAAGTTGTCCAAGCACCGAGCCCTGAGCCTTTACCCCTTCAGACCAAGAGCTGCCAGACGCTTTGGGGGCTAGTGATGCACAGCTGAAGGCTTCTTGTTTCCAGGGGTAATACTGCATCTGACGTAAGGCTTCTTGGGAAGTAAACGAAGCCAGTTGTGTTAGTCCAGTGCTAATGAGGGTCCCTGAAGCAGGCAGGTGGGCAGGCGAGTTCTATCTGCAAGGGCGGTGCCAAGCCAGGGGTGCTACCAGGCTGCTGTAGAGAAAACTCTTCCTTCCCTCTTCCGGGGAATTTCTTGTTGCTTTTAAGACAAAATGGGTGCATTTCTAGCAGAGTCTCCTGGTCCAGAAGACCACAATAAAAGGAATGGACTTTGAAAAGGAAGCATGTGACAGCTACTCTACTACACCCAGTAGGCAATGGCAAAAACACTGAAGATTCCAGGCTCAGCAGCTCATGGGCGTGGTCCCAAGACCCACCATTTGTAATTCACAAGTAATGATCCTCTAATATTAAACATAAGCCCGCCAGATAAAGGGCTCTGAGATACCTTCTCCAGCGGTGGGCTTATAAGGAAGACAGAGCACAGGTTGACCCTGAGAGAAATCCTGGTTCATTCTCTGCCTCAGTCTCCCTTCTCTCTACCTCTGCCCCACTTCCCTACACTGTGTTGGCCCTCAGTCTCACCTTCTGTTACTGTCCCAGACACAGCTGCCCTTAACCGGTAGATAAGTTTCCGGTGCTGACACCATCCCCACCCCCTCCAGGGCACAGCTGCGCAAAACGGCCCCAAGCGGCCTCTTGGGGCCCAGAAGGGCTGCAGTGTGCATTGGGGTGGAGTGGCTGCGTTGTCTCTCTTTTGTCTGGAACCGTGCAGGTCTAGATTCTCGCCACCTCCCCACCGTCCCTCTCCCGCCTGCTCAAACCCAACACCCATCTCGGAGCAGGGTGATCAAAAAAGCAGAGAGGAACTACGCATCCTGGTTCCTATGTTCTTTCCACCTGGTGGCTCAAGGTGGATAAAAAACTGGCTAAAAATCGAAGTGGTGGCTCAGCGTTCCCACTGGAGAGGGAGGAGTATGGGGATGCCCTGAGGGACACTTATAGTCCCACTCATTGAGTTCAGGCCTAGAACCTCAACTTCTAAAGTCTTAGGGCTCTGAGGCTTTGCTTTCCCCATTTTTCAGATGCGTAACCTGAGGCTGAGGAGGGACTTGTCCAAGGTCACATAGGAAGTCTAAAGTAGAGGAAAAGTTATGAAGTGGGAACCTCTTTCTCAGAAGAGCCTTTCCAGAACCACTCTTGGGATAGCAGGCAGTTTGAGGGTGAAGTGAAGGGGTGTATGCTGCCAAATCAAAAACCCCAGTTAGGATAATGCCGGCACAAACCAGTTTTCTTCCCAATACCTGTGCAGCTTGGATAGAATCCTTGGAGTACTGCCGGAGAGGGATGGAACCGCAGATATTAACTGAACAGGAATAGCTTGGACTCCCACTTCACACAGAGGTGTGCTGCTTCAGGACAGGCTTTCGTTGGGCTGCCTAATTTGTTGGGCGACAGGTGCCCATAAGAGAGGGAGTTTCCCTCTGGGTGGGGGTTATTCACCATCTCCAAGGCAGTCATCTTCTAGGAACTTCTAATGCCAAGAGGCACCACCAGACCTGACATTCTGGCCACCTAGCCCAGCCTTACAGGCCACCAAACGATGGCCCTGAGAAGTTACACAACTAATCCAAGATTATACAGCGATTCCATGTTGGAGCTGGGCTTCAGCGCCACAGTCCTGCCTCCAAGGGCTCATGAGCCCACAAGTCTGAGTGAGACCAGCAATGAGAGATGGACTAGACTAGCAGGGAGTTGGTCTCAGCGGTGGCACTGAATGAGGTCGGGACTCACTGTGAGCAACAGTCACGGGGTTACATTCTGCCAACCGCACAACTTTGAGCAGGGCCCAGTGCTAAGCACTGGAGGCAGGAGACTGGGAAAGGAAACCATCAGGGAAGAAACTCAGTTTATGGAAGCTGAATTGCCTTTGAAAGTTCTGCTATTGAAAGAAAGACCATTGAGAATTTATGAGAGGCCAAAATACCTTCAGAGGAACGTCCACCTAGATACTCAGCCAGCAACCTGCCCTTGCTCAGACACACTCCCTCCCTTCCTCCCCTTTCTCTCGGCCGGTCAGCCCCTCCTGCCACGCTTCGGCATCTGGGGGTTGGGTCAGCTAAAGGGCTCTAGGGGCTTGAAATCCACTTCTCCAGCCTATCTCTCTGCCCTTGCTTGAGGCAAAGGGAGGCCTACAGAGCTCAGATTAGTTGCTCAGTTTGGGAGAGTCAAAGACGCACGCCGCTGCCATCGCTGTCCTAACTCATTAGGTCCTCTCTCTCTAACCCTCATTTTATTTTATTTTTATTTTTTAGTAATCTCTATACCCAGCATGGGGCTCCGACTCATGACCGTGAGATCAAGACCCCAGAGATCAAGAATCACATGCTCTTCCAACTGAGGCAGCCAGCCAACCCCTTCCCCCACTCTAATCCTCATTTTAAAAGTATCAAAGAGAGAAAGCAACTGACCCAGGTTACACAGCTAGTGGAGGCAGAGCGGATTCCTGTGTGACTCCCGCATCTGGATCAGGGTCTTCCTGTAGGAATCACTAAAGTATGTGAAAAATAGAATTTAACAAAAATTTTCAAGAACCACGTAAACTGCCTTTGTCAGGGTTTGTTATCACTACCAGTACACCCTGAAGGCCAGGGGTTCTGGGACTACCTTTGTCTCTCCCCAAGACTTTAGGCTACAGGTCCCTTCTCCTAAGGCTCAGCTTCCCTATGTATCTGATGGAAAGAAGAAGCCCTGAGATGAGGCCTCCCAAAGTTGTGAAAGATGAAGATCCATGGCTAGGGAGTATTATTATCATTCCACCACGTTCATCCCAGAGCTAGGGTCCTAGATGCCAATGCCCAGACAGTGCTCAGCCTCTTCTGGCCTGCTTCGCCTTGGACTCTTTAAGCTAGCTTGGCCAACAGTAGTTTTTCTCCAAGGGGGGGCCTTGGAGGATGGGGCTCTATCTCCTCTCCCAGCAAGAATGAAAAGTCTAAGGGCAGAGAAGTCACCTTTCAGTCCTACTCCTTGTAGCATTTCTTATAGCACCTACTCCGTACTTCTTGCTGTATGATGTCAGACAAGTCCCTGCCCCTCTCTGGACGTCAGGTTTTCCTTTTGCATACCACAATGAAGAGGCTAGACAGAGGGTCCTTAGGTGGCTCCCTGCTCAAGGCTGACCTCACCTGATCTTGGAATTAGAACTAAAAGGGCATATACACCTTCCCCACTGTACGGATGGGGAAACTGAAGTCGAGAGAAGGAATGGAATACAGTTGGAAGGAAGGAAAAGGAAGTCAAGTGGCCCATAAAAGGCCTCGAAGTTGAGATGGGAGAAGCCCACACAAATCCCTTAGAACCCGANGCCCCCCCCCGGCCCCCCCCCCCCCCCCCCAGCTGGGGACCAGGCTGGTGCAGACAGGCGGAAGTGCAGTGTCACCTGAGATGTCCACCGTAGCCAGGGGAAGCGGCCCTTACTCCAGCCCAAAGGAGAAGATGGGGCGTGGCTCTCTAGATTTTAAAACTCGGGCCAGACTAGGGCCCCCCCCAGCCCCACCCAGGTCTGCCTCACTGAGGAATGAAATGCTTTATTGATTAAACGATTATTCAGGCGATTGAACTAATCAAAGAGCCCATCGACCGCCCTGAATTACATTCTTGGTAGACTGCTTGTAGGGAGAGGCTGCCTTGCCAGCCACCTAGACCCTCCCCCGGAGCCTCACGTGCCTCTGACCCATTCCCAACATACACACAACACCTAGTCCTCATTCGGACTCAGGGGACTTTCAGAGTCCTACCTTCCGCGGACCCCAGGGGGGAAGGAGGAAGGGGATGGAGCAGAGGAGGTTTCCAGATTCCCTTCCTTTCACCTTCACCCTTTCATTCCCCACCTCTTAGATTTCTGTTCTCACTTCTCCTGTTACAATGTTGGAAGCCTATGAATGCCCAGGGAGTTGCCTGGGGTTACAGTTTAAGTCCACCACTCTCTCTCTCTCTCTCTGCTTTTTTGCCCTGTTTAGCGCTGTAGTGGAGGAAGGGCCTCAAAGATCCAGGAGGAAAATGGAAATAGAATTCAGCAGTGTGTTTGGGTGGGGGGTTAGTACACTTAGCCTAATGAGTAAAAGAGGCTCCAGGCACCAGCATTAACCTGGGGGCAAACTGAGGCCTCCTGCTGCCTGCCACTTTCTCTGAGACAGAAACTCACTCTGCTACCACTGCCTGGGCCTGTGGGTGGCACACCAAGCCCTGTGCCAGGAAGGCCCATGTTAATACAGGCACCAGAGTTGGAAGCCCAGGCTCAGCACACATGTCCACCCACTTGGGCTCTCCTCCACTGGAGCAGCACCCACAAGATAAAACCTGAGCACAAAGCGTGCGCACACACACACACACCATTGTCAAAGGCTTATCTAGGTGAAAGTGAAGGCAGGCTGGAGGTCCCTAGAAATGTCACAACTAGCCTATAGGTTGCCAGCTGTCACCTGCCAAGGTTGTGCCTGCCACAGGAGACACTTTCATACAAATGGTAGACTCAACAGTGCCCACAGAGTGAAGCAGTACACACCACACACCCAGGGATTGCACTGCCTGATATCACGCCTCCACTCCTGGTTCTCCCAACCTTATGTGACCAACGCCCGACAATCCACAGACTTAGCACAACAGACCCCCACTGCCCTAGATCCGTTCCTGTACCTCCAGGCAGACGCTCTTGGGTACACTGGCATGTACACAGGGAACAGCTGTTGACATCCAAAAATGGAGGATTCAGTGTAACCACCTCATTCTCACTGCCAAAAGCACTTGGGATATGACAGGTAAACACAGATCCTTGAAGGAGTAGATGTACCCTGAGACACTTCTCCAAATTACAAACACTCCACTCATAGACACACATTTTGGATATGCAGAGTACAGCACTCAGAAATATCCACTCATAAACATGACTAACACCCATTAATATAAGGATACACATGCACACAGGCACATAAATTCTTGGGCACACAGACATTTTGAAAATACATATACAGGGACATACAAACTCAGGACACCCATGCACACTCTGAGCCCCTGTGCAAACACACAGACCCAAAGGAACTTTCAGACCCCCAGACAGATAGACCCACATAAACATTCAGAAGCAGAGGAAAAACACAAACTCACAGATACTTGGACAGATGCAGAAGCGTGTGAACAAATCGGTGAAAAGACATACAAACGCGCCGCAGACAGACACGCAGTCAATCCCTGAGAAAACGCGGCGCCCTCCCTCCCCCAGGGCCGACGTGCGTGCGGACCGGCCGGCTGGGTCCCGGGGTTGGCGTGCCCGGAGCCCGGGTCGCAGTCCTACCTGTTCTGCCAGTCCGAGGAGTCGGGTAATTTTTCTCTAAATCCATTTTGATTTTCCAAAACTTGATGAAGTGGACAAGGGGGAAAGTTTCCACTTTTTTGTGTGTGTGCTTCTTTTTCTTTCTTTTTTCCTTTTTCTCTCTTCCTTTTTTCCCTTTTCTTTTTCTTTTTTTTCTTTCTCTTTTTTTTTCTTTTCCTTTTTTTTTTTTTTTTTTTTTTTGTCCCGG
>NW_027528859.1:4102280-4103618 GCF_008692635.1 Crocuta crocuta | reverse complement strand
GAGCTGGGGTAGCTGATCACTGAGCTGAAACTAAACGTTTTAGGTGGAAAAAAAGCGTCCGAAGGCACCGTGAAATGATTAAGGAACTAAAGAGCTTCTCGCCATGTGAGATCATGTCCTGTTCTCGCCAACATCACAAGATGTCCCCAGACACGCCGCGCCCCCAGCGTGCCGCCCCGCACGGCCGGCCCCGAACAGGGAAAGGGTGTCCGCGCTGCGCCCCCGGGCCTGCTCAGCGGGCCAGACGGGGCGGGCCTGGCCCGGCCGGGCCGGAGCAGCGCGCGAGGCCGGGAGAGCAGCAGTGCCGCTGCCGCGCCGCCCTGGACTTTTATAGGGGGTTGGGGGGAGGGAAGGAAGGGTTCAAACGGAGCCGGGCGCTGGCCCGCGCGCCCACGAGAAGGTGCGGACCGAAGGCAAGCCGGGAAGCCCTGGCCTCGTGGCCGCACGTTCTACAAACCCCTGCGTCTCGGTGTCGCGGCCCTGTGCGGGGTGCGCGGGGCGGGTGACTCCTCTAGGTGTGAGCCCCGCCGCGTAGGCGGGTGCAGGCCGGGTTTTTGTTTTTTTAAAAAATAACCACCTCGCCAGGCAGGTGTTTTTGAAGGGGGGTGCACAGGCAAGCAGCGTCTCCAGGCGTAGAGGGAGGCGGTCCAGTTTCCTCAGATTCACCCCTAGGGCGGCGCCAGCCCCCAGAGATCCTGCCCCCACCCCAATTTGCAGCTCTAATACCATTGCCGGGTCCCTGACTTTAGGGCAGTGCCAGAACCCTAAAGTCCCCAGGTCCCCACTCAGCCTCCTGGTCCCAGAGCTCCCTCCCACACCATGTCCCATTCTGGCCCGGAGTTTATAGAGGTTATAAGCTGGAGATAAAATCCAGGCCTCGGCTTTGGAGTGCCCGAGCTGAGCAGAACTATCTCGGGGGGTCCTGGAGACTGGCGGGAGTCCTGGACACCTTACCCCGGCCCATAAATGGAATCCCTCTGCCCTCAAGCCCGGAGGCGTGGCGGCGGGCCCGAGCCCCAGGACTTGATTCCAGAAGGGAAATCAGCCCGGGAGAGACCGGGCAGTGGTGTGGCACGTCCAGCCCGCTCTCTTCGGCCCAGGTTTAAAACTCCACTCCCCTTCCCCCCTCTCCAGTCCCGAGTCCAGCTGCAAGGCTTGGCCACTGGAAGTCTGTGGGGCCCCGCTGCGGGGTGGTCGCAGGGGCAAGGTTCTCCAGGGAGGGGGAGCGCTCTGCAAGAGGACTCTTGGCCCTCCGGACAATGGCAGTTTCGGAAAGTGAATCGCCCTCCGCAAGAGTGTTGTTTGTTTTTTGGAGGGGGTGGTCACGAGGCTGGGCCG
>NW_027528859.1:4029101-4102245 GCF_008692635.1 Crocuta crocuta | reverse complement strand
CTTATCCACTGAGCCGATTTCGCCACAATCGGAAACGTGGCTGTGGATTCCCCGGCGGCCCCCCCACCAAGTAATCTGCGCAGTCCCCCTGCGCCGCCTCCTTCTTGCACGCTTCGAGTCCGGGTGCCTGCCCCGGCGATTTGATTTTTGGCCTCCTCCGAGCGCTCGACTCTTCCTTCCGCTGTCCAGCCCCAGCGCCTGCTTCCCGCCCTCTCGCCTAGCCCGCGCGGGGTGGCAGAGCCGAGGAGGAGCGGCCTGTCTGCGCCCAGAGATCAAAAGCCCTCCCGGAATTGACATCTCACCCCAGGCTGGGGGCGGGAGTTGTTGGGGTTGTTTTCGATTTAGAGGGTTTGTTTTGTTTTTGTTTGCTTCCCTTGAATTTTCTTTTCCTGATCTCTGAGAGAGTCTTTTGTGTCGGGTGCTCTGCGTGTAGTTTTTTCGTGGATTTCATTTAAGAGGGTTTTGCTCTGTGCGTCTTGGTCTTTTGGGTAGCTTTTGTTTTCTATCTGGTGGATTTTTATTTTACGTGTTTTGTACTTTGTCCTAGGAGGTCGTCTTTTTGTGTGTCGTTTGGAAGGCTGTTGCTTCTGCGTGGTGTCTTGATGCGTTTTGATTTTGTATTACTGTGTGTCCATATGTGTGTTTTGTTTTAGGTGAATTTTGTGTTTCTATGTGTTTTATTTTCTTCGATTTTGATTTTATTTTTTAGGAGCCGAGCGTTTGGATGGGGAGTTGGGGCTATATTTTCGTGTGTTGGCTTTAGTTTTCGTGTTTGTGAGATGCTTTGGCGAGTTTCTGCATGTGTGTTTTGGCTTTGTGGGCTTTTGGATTAGGGAGGAGACACCGACCACTACTCTGTTCCAGTCTGCACCCAGGAAGGACAGAAGATTAGGCCAAGCATCAGAAATGATGGGTTCACCGTGCTCCGAAATACCTGACCCCGGCGGCGCCGCGTCCCACTCTGCGCGCTCCAGACCAACGCGAAACAAATGTGCGTTCCCGAGGGGGCGCCCGCCCCTAGTCGTAACTGTGCGGGTTGTGCGGGGCCAGTGCCAGGCTCAGAATTCGCAGAGCCCCCCCTCGCGGGGTACCCAGGCCCAGACGCCGTTCACTTGAGCACCCTGTCCGCTGTGGGTCGATCTCCCCTTGCGCCTGGCCAGCTTGCTTCAGACCTCCCTGCCTCCAGCAGGATTGGACCGAGGGGCGGATCCCCGCCGAGGAGCAGGTGGAAAAAACTCTTCAGAGCACACGGAATTGATGCTTCGGCTCTCGAGATACTTGGCAGGTGGCTAGGGACGCGTGGAGCCTAGGCGCAGATTCGCGTCGGAATCTCGGAAAAGTCCCCCATCTCACTTGCCCGCAGCCCTAGAATCCTAGAAACCCAACTCCGCTCAGCTTTCGGTTTGGAGAGCCTGTCCTGGTTTGCAACCACAGACACATAAATCCACACGCGAGCATACGCATACACAGCTAGAGAGCGAGAGAGAGCGGGCCAGCGCCTTGGTAGCAGCGGCCTGCATGGCGGTACCGGCGCTGGCATCACTTCAAGGGGACGCCAAACTGTAGTGACCGGAAATGTTGCAAGGACAGAATAAGGCATTCTTTCTGTCCACATCGCCGGAATTTCTCCAACCTCCAAACACCTGGATTTGTTTAATGCTACACCAGGGAGAAAGGGAGAGGCCAATTTAGAGAGGCAGAGAGACATGCTGGCTAAACCGGCAGGGAAATGCGGGGAGAATCTATAGAGACAGAAATATGCTGAGAGAGAGAGACAAGACCGTGGGGAAGGGCAGCCTGGAGGCCCAGCAAAGGGGTTGGTGGTGTGGAGGCTCCTCGGGGGCCCCCGCGCTCTGGTATTCTGTGAGAGCGAGAAAGCAGAAACCGAGAACAGAGAGTGACAGGAAAAGAAGAGTCGCAGAAGGGGTTGGCCTAGGCACGCTGCGAGCTTCCCTCCAGCTAAGACGCTGAAGTCTAGGGAGGGGGAGGCCGACGTCGGGAGGAGAGAAGCCTAGCTCAGGCTCTTCCACTCCGCCAGGAAACGCCCGACGACCCCAGGGCTTGTGGGCCGGACCTGGGGCCCGGTTCCGGCCCAGCGCCCCCAGAGATCCCCAACCCGGAATCCAGCAAAGGTTGGACCAGCGCGATCCGCCGCTGGGCCTCGCTCTGTGCGAGCCTAGGGAGAAGCCGCGGGGAAAGACTCGGACCCTGGGGCTCTGAGCTGGGGCCTGCGCCGAGGGTGGGTGGAAGCCGACGTCCTAGCGAAAGGCAAAGAGGAGGCCCCGCCCTAATGCTGGGGGCCCGGATCTGGGAGCGCCTGAGGCCGCCGCTGGACTCTCAGGATTCCGGGTGCTTGCAGTGCGCACGTGGCGCCGCACCTTCCGCAGGCGGTGCCCCTAATGCCCAGCCCCGCCCTGCTCCGTTTGCCGGCCCTGTTTGGTGTCGGGATTGAGGGTGGACGCCGAGTCGCGGCGAGTAGGTCCCGTGCGGTATAAGCTTGGGACTTGCCTAGGGGCGGCGCTCGGGTGGACTGGGGCGCCTCTCCACTGGCAACTCCCGGGGCGCAGAGCGCAAAAAGCGCGCAACGCAGGCCAGTCGCCGCCGCAAGTTTTCTAGCGGTGCCCGCGGAAGAAAGGGGCTGAGGAATGGTTTGGGTCAAAGCACCCATTTCTGCTGCCAGCGGGGTCCTCTGCGCATAAAGGGCTTTGAGGTCTGGCTCCTGGTTCTCTAGGGCACCATATACTAGCGGCTCGCCGCCCAGAAATATTCGGGTAGCGCTGGAAAACACGATGGGGCTGTGTTCGGGGAACCTGGCGCTCATGGTGGGTTATTGCTATTGTTGTTTTACTTTACTGCTTTTCTTGTTTTAATTAAAAGTGGTATTGAGAGAAGCCTCAGAGAGGGCAGACCTGGGTCGTTTGGATAGGTTCATTTCAACTTAATCCAGTAATTCAATGCAGTTCCACTATTGGTTTCTCGTGCACAGGTACACATGGCCGACGTCAAGTGTATGCCGTATACATATGCACAGAGACGAGGTTTGAAGGCAACTCTTGGAGAATTTTGAGATAACATTTACCCTGTTGGAGTTACACTCGCAATGTGTGCATATGGAAAACAGGCAGTCAGTTGTATTTAAAATTTGCCAACATTTTCCAGCAATCCACCATTTACCTAAGAATTCAAAATGAGGCATTGAAAAGATTTACTGGCCCTCTGTTTAACCCTGAGAACAAGTGTAAATCAGTTTATTTCTTCTTATATTTCCCCTTAAATTTAACAGTACTACAATTTGTAAATAATAAAATCTTATTTTGCTTAAGAAAGTTTATACGTAGGACGTTTTATTTCTATCAATACGCGACGAACTGCTAGCTTTCCCTCCCCTTTTTCTTCTGCTATTTCTGCGTGTAATGTGAGCTTTAAATATTCATGCGCCAGCCTAGACTTACATCCTATTTAATATGTTTTAAACCAATAACATTTAAATGTGATATAATTTCATCCCGTGAAGTATTGGAACATAAAGGAGCCTCCTTCACAAGCGATTTTGAGTGAGTGCACAGGTTAAACGATTCTTTTAGTTTTTGGACATAGGTTGTTAAACGGAAGTGAAGCGCGCCTGTAAGTAGGCCCTTTAATGTTCTCACTTACTTCATTCTCCATTTTTCTGTAATAACTTCCGAGCCATGGCAGAGGATCACAGCAGGATTGGAGCGCTTTCCCTGAAGCCTGTAGTGTGACCTTGCACATCACCACGCGAATACCTCAGTCTCAAGGCAGGTTGTGGACTGCTTTTTATTTTTGTTTCTTTTGAGGGGCAGTCAGGGAGGTAGAAGGGAGACTGCAGGACATAACGTCTGGATTTGAGAACATGCCTGAAATCAAGCTGAGCTCTAAAAACCTTTCAGATTTGCTGCTGCTGACCTCTTATGAGCAACTTGACCAGCCATTTGCTGGTAGCTTTCTCCAGGACTTAGCCCAGAGTGAGATGCCAAACAGGAGCTGGCTGGGTTTGGGTCCGGAGGGCCTTTGAGGCAAGCCCTGCAGCCAGACCCAGTAACTAGTGACCAGAGACGCTTCCCAAGGCGTTTAACTTCTCCTTTACTTTATCTTGGAGGTGGGTTGGGGGGGGAGGGGGGCAGACCTTCAGACATAGAATGGCAACTGGCCAAAAAATTGCCCACAAAAAGAAAAATTAAAGCTGTCCCCTCATTTATTTTTCAGTCAGATGAAAGCCATTTGGCATATCAAGGTGGTGTGAGGAGGTTATGAAACGTAGAACAAGAAAGTTGTTTTCCTCCTAAATCATGAAAATATTTCTAATGGGAAATCACGGCACTGTGTTTTCCTTATAATCACCTAAGTGTCCACCTATCACATGGGAAACTAGCAGTACATTACTACTTAAGAATCCAAAATGGGGCATTGACAAAAATTGAACGTCTAGGACAAAACATTTCCTACTAAGTTCATACTAAAAGATCCATACCAAATCACCCATACTAAAAATGCTGCTAAAATTTCAATGAAAGCTATTTGTAGGACAAGCGTCCTAATTTTTTGGAGAGATCTTTATAAATTCTCCCAGAAAAGAGCAAGTAAGGAATATCTATTCAGATTCTTTATTTACAGTATTAGTTGATATGTATACCTAAAGGTTTGGCAGGATAGGCAGGCTTAGGCACAAATTCTTACCAAGAAGGTATGAGATGGAAATAGTTTGGTGAATGGAAAGGGGGAGCAATTTTTTTCCGAGTTTGGTACAGCAGTTGGTGTCTCATTTCTCATGTAATTTGCACGTAGACTCGTGTACCCCATGAAGTGACAAAAGAGAATTAGGCGGGGAGGAAAACCTGCCGGTGCCTGCAGGCGGTGCCTCAAAGCGCTCCTTTGGACACACGTTCCTGGTGGTGGGGAGTTTGCTGCCTCTAAACCAGGACTGACCTTTTGTCTTTTGACCTCTGATGCATGAAATTAGGTAGCAAAAGAAGATGCGAAGAAAGGGATACAAAAACATGGAAAAACAGCCCTCCTTGACAATAGTCATTGTATCAGATCTTAGAGGAGCTGCCCAGCACAGCCCGAAGCACTTGTTTTTAAGGCTTCGGGTCTTCCTGCACATGGCATTCCTGTTCTCCTCCGTGGGAGATCCGCATTTGTTGGGGGAGGGATTAAGCACTCTTTTTAATTAAGCTCAGAGCTAGGTTTTGTGTGGGCTCCTTTCACCAAAGCCTGCCCCCCATTTAGCAAGCCCTCGGTTCCTCCATTTCCTCTGAGGCCCTCGGTGCAGGCTGGATGCCCGGGTTGTGCCATCGGTGGCAGCTTCAGAGACACCGAAAGCTCTGTTCCTCAAGCCCTTTTGGCCACCCAGGGGAAAGCTGTTTCCCAGCTGGCACAGGGGAGACGGAGCAGCGTGCTTCTGGGGCCAGAAGAGCCACATGCTCCGAGTAGATAGCCCTCCCTTCTTTCTCCGGACCCAGTGGGAGTCTCTGATGCCTGCGGTACTGGGCTGCCCTGTCCCCTTGGCCTAATGGGCCAGCCCAGGGCCCTCCACTGTCACAGGTGTCAGGGAAGAGGGCAACAACATTTGCCGAGAAGCCCTCACTGAGCGCACGCGGCAGTCATTTGACCCTCGCAGCCAGCCTGGGAAGGAGTGCTCAGCCCTGTGTCAGGAGCCAGGGCATAATGTCACTTGAGCCCCTATCTGGAGTGGAGACAGATCTCTACTTGGACCTAAAGAGTGTGAGGATGGGGGTAAGCAAAGGGGCGGGTGGGAGAACTGAGCAGGGTGATGAAGCCAGCCTCTGGAAAGGCGGAGGGGGTCAGAGGAGACCTCTCTTGGGGGAGCAACCTAGATGATGCTGAGGGTTGAGCAGGTTTTACCGGATAATGACAGGGAGACCGTGATGAACATTCCCATTTTGCAGATGAGACTACTAAACACCGATATAGCAGCAAAATGCTATGAAAAGAGCTGACCAAGGCCTTGCGGGGGGAGGGGGGGAGGGGGAACAGGAATGGCAAAGGCTTCTGAGTTCAGAGTGATTTGGGGAGTGGAGCAAAGTGAGGAGGAGGATGGATAAGGGGGGCAAGCCCCTGCCACACCTCCCTTAAAATGGCCAGAGTAACGGCAGCGGATATTCTCCCGGTACTGGAGGAGTGAATGGACCTCAAGGGTCAAAGGGAACTAAAAGAAAGGCTACAGGACCAAAGGAGAAATACACAAGAAAGCTTAACTTGTATCAACTGTTCGGCATCAGACCTGGAACATTTGCGAAGTTCAGGAAGAACGCCAGCCCGGGGAAAAACAGAAAAACTTCAGCCTGCAATGTTCCTCATCCATTTTGGTAAATCCTCCAGCTGTGGGACACCCTCCCAGAGCCACCGCTGGTGGCCACCACTCACTATTCAGGCCACACAGCCCTGAGTTCTCCCTTTCCCGTCTCCCTGTGCAGTGGCCGATGAGTGTGTGTGTCCAGCCCTCCCAGGCTCTGAGCTCCCGTGGGCGGGCCTCCACCTCCGGGACCTTGGCTCTTCTGGCAGTATGCCATTCTATTTGTTAATAACAGTAACTTCTCAACTTCAGTGAGAGAAGAATTGCATGCAGACCCCTGGGCCCCAGCGCTAGAGAACTTGCTTTAGTGGTATGGGACAGAACTTGGAACCAAATGTTTAAAAACTTCCTCAGGGAAGTCAGATGCAAGAGGCACCTGACCCATCCATCGAAAAGCACGGGCTTAGAAGCTTTTCCAGGGCAACGTCTGAACCTCTATGACTTACTCATTCCTGCACCCCTTCGCCAGGTCTCCACCTACCGAAACATTGAGAAGATGGAACCGGTCGGGATCACAGTACCCAGATGCCCAAAGTACCAGCAACTTTACTTGCAAACCATCCCCAATGTATCCCAAAAGAATCAAGGAACTGACTCCTCCTCCCATTGTTTTCATTCAGTTCCATTCAACAAAAAAGAGCCCAGTGCTTAGGCTTCAAGAGAGACAAGACTGTCTTGCCCTCCAGTTGCTCACAGTCGGGGCAGAGAAATAAGCTTATAATATAAGGTAGAACCTGTTTGAGCTTAGTTGAATACAGTTAGGAAAATGAAGGAAGAGTCCTTTCCTACTAGGGGGAATCTATAAAAGTTTCTTGAACAGGCAGTATTTGATCTAAGTTTGGGAGACCGAGTTGGAAAAGATGGGGAGAAAGGTGTTTGCTACAGGCCTATTTAAGAAGTGGCAGGGCAGGAGCACACAGTGTTCCTTGGTGACCAAACGGGCCAGCTGAGAAGACGGAGTCCCTGAGAAAAAACAGTAAGAACTACATTAGACCAACCTTAACACTTGGCCCACTCGGGGCACCTGGATGGCTCAGTCGGTTGAGCGTCCGACTTCGGCTCAAGTCATGATCTCACGGTGCGTGGGTTCGAGCCCCGTGTCGGGCTCTGTGCTGACAGCTCAGAGCCTGGAGCCTGCTTCAGATTCTGTGTCTCCCTCTCTCTCTGACCCTCCCCTTCTCACGCTGTCTCTCTCTCTCTCTCTCTCTCAGAAATAAATAAAACATTAAAAAATTTTTAAAAAGAGGATTTGGCCCACTCACCTACCCTCCCATGGGAACATGTCGCCTTCCCTCTGAAACTTGCAAGACCTTCTTCCTTGCTGAACCTCTCCGTCTGAGCAGAGGTTACCACTACCTGTTTTTGTGGGGGGTTCGTGTCTGTGTTATGCCTAGAGCCACTCTGTGCATGAGCATATTGGAGTCCCCCTGAGTCCCCCCACCTCTGTGAATGCCTTTGTCACACTATCATAGCAATTTGCCTTTGTGCCTCTCTCCTGAGAGCAGGGACAGTATCTTATCAGTCTCTGCAACCCTACAACAACACAGGACTTGCACATAAATCGAGAGTCTGATGAATGAATAAATGTGGTGAAGGGACAGGTGTCCTCTCTGTAGTCCACAACTCTAACTTCTGCTTTTCCACATCCTAGTAGTGTGACCTCACCTCTCTCTGTCCCTCGGTTTGCTAACCTGTGTGCTGGGGAGATTGACTGGCACCCACTCAACCCACCTCTCTGGGCTCTTGCGAGGATCGAATAGCAGAATTGCTAAGCTCTTACCTCATGAAGTACTGTGAGGATGGGTTTACATCCCCCAATGCTGTTTAAAGAAAAAAAATTTTTTCTTTGGTTAACTAAATATATTTCTCCTTTGGTAGAGGAGCCGATGGTCCAGCATTTGACAGGAGCTGTGAGTGAAGGTTTGTATAGGAGGAGGCAGGCAGTACTTACATGTTAAAAAAAATTGTGCCAGTCTTTTCACAGTATCCTTTGCCAGCAGGCAAAAAATTCAACTCAAGCACATCTGAGAGCCATAGGTTAACAGCTGTCATGCTACCACTGCTAAATTTCTGAAAAGACAATGTCGGGTCTAGAATTGCTAGGGAAAAACACACAGCTGGGCCGAGCTGAACAGGGAAGAAAACCTCAGATCCTAGAGGGAAAATGAAAAGACATAATTGCAGTCAATAGTGCATTAATGAGGTGAAGTCTACTGTACACACACGCACGCACACACACACACACACACACACATCCTGTATATTATAGAATTTCACTCTGTGGGAAAGAAGGCGCAGAAAGATGAGTCATAAGTCATGTGTTCTGTCAGATTCTCCACAAACCCCTAATCCCAGGAGTCTTCCAGTGAGCATTCCGTTCAGAGAGAAACCAGAATAGACCAGATCCTCTAAGATGATATAACTAGTAGTTTATCAATTAATGTATGACTAATTAAATCAGTAAATAGTTCATTAGTAGCATGGGCACTTGGAGTAGAGGACCTCATTTAATTATAGGAACTGGCCTCTTTACAGCAACCCAATAAACACTCAGCCTGAGCTTGAATACCTCTAGGGACAGTGAGCTCGCTAGCTATTTTCACTGTGGAATGACTGCCAGGAATTTCTTTCCTTCAGGGAGCACACATCAGCTTTCATGTAACTTCTGTCCTTTGGTCCTAGCTCTGCCCTCTGGGGGTCACTACCTTCATGAAAGAACCGACAAGGTAACACAGTGAAGGTGCCTGTGAAACTATCAGCTTAGTGCAAAGGGAGTTTCAACACCCTTCCCCCCAAGTCATTGGATGAATAATCCCAGCCGAAAAGGGTGGCCTTACACCTTACAATGTCAGCTGGGGGAAGCACATTCAGGAGTAAAGCCAAGGGTGCCTGGCTGGCTCAGTCTGTGGAGCATGCAACTTTTGATCTTGGGGTTGTGAGTTCAAGCCCCACGTTGGATGCAGAGATGACTTAAGAATAATTCTAGGGGCGCCTGGGTGGCTCAGTTGGTTGAGGATCTGACTCTTGATTTCAGCTCAGCTCATGATCCTGGAGTCATGGGATGGAGGTCTGAGTCTGGCTCCAAGCCGAGTGTGGAGCCTGCTTATGATTCTCTCTCTCTCTCTCTCTCTCTCTCTCTCTGCCCCACTCCTCCCATGAGCACTTGTGCAAGTGCACACATGCACTCTCATTCTATATCTAATATATATATATATTCTTTTATTTTTAAATATTTTTTAAAATTTATTTCTAGGAGAGAGAGACAGCGTGAGCAGGGGAGGGTCAGAGAGAGAGGGAGTCACAGACTGAAATAGGCTCCAGTCTCTGAGCTGGCAGTCAGCACAGAGCCCGACGCGGGGCTCGAACCCACGAACCGTGAGATCATGACCTAAGCGAAAGTCGGACACTTAACCGACTAAGCCACCCAGGCGCCCCTATATATATTCTTTTAAAAAGGTAATAAAGCAGGAGCAGGATTATGGGGCTAAGAGAACCATCTACAGAACATTTCTGAAAACCCATTCCCATGGCTGCATCCTCATGGGCTACAGATTCCCGTGTAACTTTATCATTAAAAGGACATTGGTACAACTGCCACCGTGAAACCACAGGCTTGACCTGTCTCTGCTAAGACAGCCCCGAGAAGCCACTGAATGTAACCTCTTGTCCCATTTGACAGATGGACACACTAAGACCCCCAGAAGGAAACAGATTTGCCAAAGGTTCCATAGTGAGTCACTGGGAGGAGCAGGGCTGATGAGTGTCCCTGACATTTCGCGAGTGCTTACTACTTACTACTCACTGTGCTTTACAGCATTATTGCCACGAGTTAGGTAAAGCCACAGAGACTTGCCCAGAATCACCCCGTTAGGAGATGGCAGAGATGGAATTTGAAAGTCAGTTCTAACTTCACGGTCAAATTTCTTAACTGCTAACATTATACCACTTCCCTAAAACCCAGTCTTCCTCCAGCCCCTACCCTTACCCTCACCCAGACGCTACCCCCGTGTGCCTTCCATGAAAAAAGATCCAACTGTATGCGGTTCCGGAGGATTTACAGAGCGATTCTGGGTCACCCTACACACATTATCCCAGGGGATCCTGACCTCGGACCCAGGTTGCAGCCTGGGTGGGAATTAGCATGCTCGTTTCTCAAAGCAGGAGCAGCTGGGGTTCCTTCCGGCTCACTGGACCTTCTCCGCCACTGTCTATACATCCAGATGGAGGCCGACAAGTTGGGAAACACATAATGTAGAAAAAGGATCCCAAGCTCCATCGGCAGAGCACAGACATATGGAAATTGGCTGAGGAAATTTTTCATCCAAAAGGAAAAAGAGAGCATTTTTTCTTTATATGTTTTGAATAGAATGATGAGATAATCCTGGATTTTAAAAAATCAACTCTGGTGTTTATATTTTAATTTATTCCCCAAAGGGTAGGAGGGTCTAGAAGAAATGCAATATGTGGTTCTTATTTTATCATTTTCTATGGTAAACCACTTTTAATCCCTTTCTTCACTGAAAGGATTTACAAAGGATATGACAAAATGTACCTATCTGTTGCTTTCATTGTATTTTTTTTCAGATTTTGTTTCTTTGGTTTGCACTGTTCTAACAATAAAGGAAATTAAAAGGGGAGAAAATTATCCATAATCCTACCATCCTAACAAATGAACTGTTTCGCATTCCTTTTCTGCCCTTATTTACATGCCGGCAAAATTTACATAGGGATTTTGTTAGTGTGCTTACAGCTCGTGTTCAGCTTTTCTCACTTAACAATTTATCATTATAATACCACATGGTCTTCATAATTATTTATTTTTTAAAGTTTATTTATTTATTGAGAGAGAGAGAGGGAAAGAGAGAGAGAGAGAGAGAGAGAGAGAGAATGAACGTGCAGGGGAGTGGCAGAGAGAGAGGGAGAGGGAGGATCCGAAGCAGGCTTTGTGAGGTCAGCACAGAGCCTGATGTGGGGCTTGAACTCATCAACCCTGAGATCATGACCTGGGTCAAAACCTAAGAGTCAGATGCTTAACTGACTGAGCTACCAGGCACGCCTGGTCTTCATAATTATTTTAAAAGAAAAGATGTTGCCTTGGTGGCTCACTCAGTTAAGCATCCAACTGTGGCTCAGGTCATGATCTCACAGTCCTTGAGTTCAGGCCCCACGTCAGGCTCTGTCCGGACAGCTCAGAGTCTGAAGCCTGCTTTTGATTCTGTGTCTTCCACTCACACTCTGTCCCTCTTTCTCTCTCTCTCAAAAATAAATAAACATTAAAAATTTTTTTAAATGGGCTTTTTGGGTCTTTTAAAGAAATGTTTTAATAATTATTTTAATGGCTTTTTAATACCCTTTTAAGTAGATATATCATTCCCTAGCATTATATATTCAAAAAGACTCAATTTTTCACTATCACAGATAATCCCAAGCTTTGTCTTCATACTTCTCTCTCCTTTTTTTTTAATTTCCTAAAATCCCCAGATGTAGATTTGCTGGTTTAAGAACTTGCCTAGTTCTTGATATATATGGATAAATCACTTTGCACAAGGCTTTTATAAATTTATTTTGCCTCCAGTAATGGACGAGTATGAGTATGATAATTTCGGACCAGTCTTGCCTCACCCAAGGGAAATCTTCTGAAAAATAAAAGATAACTTGAGGCACCTGGGTGGCTCAGTTGGTTAAGCGTCCAACTTCAGCTCAGGTCATGATCTCACAGTTCTTGAGTTCAAGCCTCACATCGGGCTCTGTGCTGACAGCTCATAGCCTGGAGCCTGCTTCGGATTCTGTATCTCCTTCTCTCCTGCTCATGCTCTGTCTCTGTCTCTCTTTCTCTAAAAAATAAACGTTAAAATTAAAAAAATAAATAAATAAAATAAAAGATAACTTGATAAGCAATATTTTCACTCATTAAGATAAATGGTTTGACAGACTTGTCATTGGCTCTCTATTCGCTTCTTTGTAGCTGTCATAAATTAAATGCCTTTGCCAAGACTTTGAGGAAAGCAGCAAAGCAATTATTATGCCCACTTTATAGCTGAGGAAACAGAGTCTCAACTCATGGTTTTGCCCAAGGATGCACAGAGAAAAATGATATTGCCTTTGGAAATATCAGTAGCTGTAGTGAACCAAAGATGATTGCATTGGTTTCTTATAACCTCCTGGAAGTTTCTCAGGTTTGCTTTGTTTTGTTTCATTTTGCTTTGTTTTGTTTTGCTTTTATTATCCCTGGGGCTTGGGGAGACGCTGGAAAAATATATTTACATCAGGTATGTTTGTAACTTCATAAACCTCCCTGCCTCCAGTTGCTACTGAAAGCGTGGGCTGGCCCTATTTGATGTATTCTTGCCAGAGAATCTTTGAACTTCTGAGCTGGAAGGGATATTAGAAATAATCTCATACAGCTGATTCTTTCTAGAGATGGGGAAACTGAGGCCCAGAGAAGAGAAAGGACTTGTCCAGGTCCATTTAGGGAGCTGGCAGCGGAGTCAGTATCCACTCTCTTTTCTACCCTCTCATTTAAAATGTTGCCTAGGAGTGCCTGGGTGGCTCAGTCCATTAAGCATCTGATTCTCAATTTGCACTCAGGTCATGATCTCATGGTCATGCTCTCATGGTCATCAGATCAAACCATATGTGGGGCTCTGGGCTGGGCTGGGTCATGGAGCCTACTTCAGATTCTCTCTCTCTCTCCCCCCCACCTCTCTCTCTCTCTCTCTCAAGAAAAAAAAAGTGTTTTCCTGGAGCTCATTAGTGGGTTCACTTGTGTTTTGTGAGACAATAAAATTGGATATTTTAAAAAGGATTTCAGGGTCAAGATCACTTGGGAAATATTGGATACCTTGTATTTCTTTTGGAGCTCTCTGGTGCCATAGTCTGGTAACACAGAGTTAAAATTAAACAGGTTTATTTATGAAAGGACTTCCCAAAGTCTTTGATACCCCAAATGACATTTGTTTTTATTTATTTGTTTTATTTTTGTTCTGGCGTTTCTTTTGAACAAATATTTCCTTTTTCACTAGATTTTATTTTCAAATGTAATATTCATTTTTAATTGATTAATTAATTAATTAATTAATTTTGACTCCGTAGTATATACATGTGAGTCAAAATCAAAAGGTACACAAAGAACCTGAGGAAAAGTCTCTTCCTACCTCTGTCCCTCAACTACCCCGGGTTCCCTCTCTGGGGACCTGGAAATCAATGGTTCCGGTGTCCGTTCTTGTGTGTAGTCCATATGGGTACACTTAATATACCTTGGTGACTGTTCCCCATTGGTACATAGAGAGCTTCCTCATTCTTTGCATTTTCCCCCTGTAGTATGGTATTCTGATCAGTATGCATTTGAGTGTCCCATTGGATTACAGTCTCCACCCTCGAGGGAAGTCCTCTGGCAAAATGTGGCTCATTATGATCACTGCTAAAAGGCAGGAAGTGCTCACGGAGGACTGTATGCAGCTGTGTGGGACCATGTAGAAGAGAGAGGAGGTCACTTAGCCAGGCATGGTTTGTGGCTTGGAGTGGGAGCCTAGACCTGAGGAGGGTACCTGCTGCAGGTGAGTCTTGGCAGAGGGAGAAGGAGAGTGACAAGCAGTTATTCATCACCCTGACCTTTGTTTTAAAACAAAGAAGGCTAGGGGCTCCTGGGTGGCTTAGTGGGTTAAGTGTCCAACTTTGGCTCAGGTCATGATCTCACAGTTGGTGGGTTTGAACCCCGCGTCGGGCTCTGTGCTGACAGCTCACTCAGAGCCTGGAGCCTGCTTCATATTCTATATCTCCCTCTCTCTCTGACCCTCCTCTGCTATGTTCTCTCTCTCTCTCTCACATATAAATAAATAATGTTAATAAATTTATTTATTTATTAATAAATAATAATAAATAAATAAAACATTAAAAAATAAAAAAATAAAAAAAACCAAAGAAGGCCAGTATGCATGTTCTGGCCAACCCCAACATTTAGATGCTGAGCACAAAAGCTTGATTTTTATTAGCTATATTTGTTGCCCATATAATGGAACCGATCTTAAAGTGGAAGTCAGACGTGTATATCAGATATCATTTGGAGTAATGAGTGTATTTTCCTAATCTTTCCAACACCGACCTTACAACTCATCTCCAATAGCATGCATACTAATTAATTTGTTTTCCATATAGTAATAAGATTAACAGCCTTGCATTTACACGGGGTACTGAGTCATGTTCAAATAAAACAAGTTCTAATGAGAAAAATTGGATGCAGCAGCAAATCATGTCCCACTCGGCAATCCAGGTTTATATGTGTTTGTCTGTCTTTGCTACACTTATTTTCGTCAGGATCTCACTGTAAACAAGACGATTTTTTTTTCATGTTGGGTTAGTCTGAGTAAATTTGTTTAATGAACAAAAAAGTCATTGTAAACATTGCACAAAGCTGAGTGCCTTGCTGCACGGCGAGGAATCTTTTAAGCTGCTTCAAAAAAAAAAAAAAAACACAAAAAAAACCCCACAATGTGTTAACCACAAAAACGGTATTGGGGGGTAACACTATTTACAAATCAAGGCTCCTAGAGACGCAGTCTGACTCAGTCGTCTCCTGGATAACTGAAGAGTGTGTGGTGAAGTGAGATGTCACCTCATACAGATACTCTGCCTTCTCTAATCTGGGCCTTCCTTCCTTCCTCCATCATGGGCGACAGTTGTCAAGCCTGTGAATGTCCCACGTGCTATTCATCAAGAATCAACAAGGGGCTTTAAAAAGTTACAGATGGCCAAGCTGCCCTCCTAAATCCCAGTCTTACTAAATTCCAATCTCTGGGGACTGGGGCCCCAAATCTGTATTTTTTTTTTTAATGTCTTATTTATTTCTAGGAGAAAGAGAGAGAGACAGCGCGAGCAGGGGAGGGTCAGAGAGAGAGGGAGTCACAGACTGAAACAGGCTCCAGGCTCCGAGCTGGCAGTCAGCACAGAGCCCGACGCGGGGCTCGAACCCACGAACCGCGAGATCATGACCTAAGCGAAAGTCGGAAGCTTAACCGACTAAGCCACCCAGGCGCCCCCCAGAATCTGTATTTTAAAAAATATTTATTTATGTTGAGCACCTGGGCGGCTCAGTCAGTTAAGCGTCTGAATTTGGCTCAGGTCATGATCTCAAGGTTCGCGAGTTAGAGCCCCACATCAGTCTCTGTGCTGACAGCATGGAGCCTACTTGGGATTCTCTCTCTCTCTCTCTCTCTCTCTCTCTCTCCCCCCCACTCATGCTTGCTCTCCCTCTCAAAATAAATAAACCATAAAAATATTTTAAAAATATTTATGTTAATAAATAAATTAACATATTTATTATGTTAATAATAGGGAGGGGCAGGGAAAGAGGGGGACAGAGGATTCGAAGCAAGTCCTGTGCTGACAGCAGAGAGCCCAGGGTAGGGCTCAAACTCACAAACCTGAGCTGAAGTCAGAGGTTTAACCAACTGAACCATCCAGGAGCCCCCCAGAATCTATATTTTTAAAAATAAATTCCTCAGGGGCGCCTGGGTGGCTTAGTCGGTTAAGCGTCCGGCTTTCGCTTGGGTCATGATCTCGCGGTTCGTGGGTTCATGCCCCGCGTCGGGCTCTGTGCTGACTGCCAGCTCAGAGCCTGGAGCCTGTTTCAGAGTCTGTGACTCCTTCTCTCTCTGACCCTCCCCTGCTCACGCGGTCTCTCTCTCTCTCTAGAAATAAATAAAAAAACATTTAAAAAAAATAAATTCCTCAGCTGATTTGATGACCAACTTGGTTTGGACCCACTGGACTAGAGAGATTATCATTAAGATCTTTCCCAGCTCTTATGTTCTCTTCTTCATGATTTCATGACCATAAAAACCCATGATTCCAAAAATTCGTCTTGAAAGATACTATTCCTCTCACCTGGGCAGAGGAAAAGAACTGCTCAGGGAGGCAGAAACCTGGATTTTAGTCCTGGTTCCCCTCAAGCTCTCCAGATGACGTGTGGAAAAGTCACTTTACGCTGCACCTTATTCTCTTCATTCATAGAACAAAGGCATTAGATCCTTCTCTGACGTTCTAGAGCCTAATTTCTGACCGCTTTGGCATTTGTCCATTTGTGCATGAAACGCCATCCACTTGACTTTCGAGAACAGAGATTGGCATGAAGGCTTGATTGTGGTCTTCCGCAGTAGCCTATTCGTTCTTTCTGAGGCCAAGGAAGTCTCTCCTGGTCCCTCCCTCATGATGGGTTCAGCTCCAGCTGCCTTTTTTTCAGAGGAACACAGAGCTACGTCCTGGCTGATGGCCAGGCACTTCCAAGCCCCTTATTACTTCCCCCCATTTCAGACTCAACTCATTCCAGCTTTTCTTGACCCCTTGGGTCAGTAGTTGTGCAAGATACCTCTATGCTATATACCCCACTATTCCCAGCCCAGAGGCCCCAAAGCATCTGAGGAATGAATGAATGAGTGAATGAATGAATGAATGATTGGAAATCACATGAGGTGGCTTCCAGCTCTAACATTCAGTGTCCCCGTGTCTCTTAGTCTTTAGGGGTTCTGTGCTCAGTGAGGTAGAAGAGGAAGAAGGCTTGCCAGGTCTGTACACTGTGTGGGAGTGAGCAAAAAGTTTGGTTACTTTCGCCTATGCTTTGGTTTGTCAGTTTTCTAACTTCATATGAATGGGATCGTACTGGATATATTCTTTGTGTCTTGCCTCTTTTACCCACCATTATACCTTGATTTCTGACTGGGGTGGGAGTGGCCAGAGCTCACTTTTAATTATTCACTAAATGGTCTCCTGTACTTTATGCATTTTTTCAGTATCTGTACCATATTTCACGATGCAAGAAGAAAAACGGAGGGAGTCCAAGACAGTTATTGTTCAATTTTGTCCTCAAGAGATGATCTACACTGTTGTAGAAAAAGGCTCTTTTAGGAAAAAGAATTATAAGAATTTTAACAAATTTTTACAAATGTTCAGTCTCAGAGCTTCCAATGACCTTTCCTTTTTTCCCACCCCTCAGCAAACATTCCAATATTTGGTCAATGGCACCACTACCCTCACTTCCTCCATCACACGCCACCCCGTGTTCCTGCCCCAGCAAGTCCACTGACCTATCTGACCTTCCATTTCCTCCTATGTAAAATCGTGGTGTTGTTCACAGCTGGTGATGGTGGGCGGCAGGCTGTGTGCACATAAATCAGTGTCGGGACCCAACTTGCTATACCTATGACAGGGTCTGAATCTACACATGTGGCAAAGTAACAGTGTGGAAAATGGGGGTTATAGGCTTTGTGTCGATAAACCTGAGAGAGTGGGGGAAAATCATTTTCCATTAGGAGGCCCAGTTCAGCAACACTTTGGTATTACCTGCCTGGGCTGCGTTATGCATCGCTCTGTGGGGAGTCAGGGTTTAATGAAGTAGGATAAACCACACATGCACATTAGTTAGCCTCAGCACAGGCAGGATTAACTTTACACTCCATTTGCAAGAGCAAAGCTCCTCTCCTAGAGTTTGTTATAAAGGGATTTAGAATTACAGAATGATAGAGCTGGAAGAGAGCCCCTAAGACATCATCATAATCCTCCCCCGTCATTTTACAGAGGGTCAAAGTAAAGTCCAGGGAGCGGAAGGGACGTGCCCAAGGTCACTTACTGAATTAGTGGCAGAGCTCAGGTACGAACCGGGGTCTCCTGCTCCCCAGGCCCGTGTCCTTTCCATTTTGTCATTGATTGTTGTATAGCAGCCTTGAAACAAAGACGAAGTAATGCATTTCTCTTGATGGCTTTGCTCTGCACCCATTCATACATTCTTCATTCAACTTGCCCTTCCCTCTCCACAGTCTTTTTTTTTTAAATTTTTAATGTTTTGTTTATTTCTGAGAGAGAGAGAGAGAAAGAGACAGCATGAGCAGGGGAGGGTCAGAGAGAGAGGGAGACAGAATCCAAAGCAGGTTCCAGGCTCTGAGCTAGCTGTCAGTACAGAGCCCAATGCGGGGCTCAAACCCACAAACCTCGAGATCATGACCTGAGCCGAAGTCAGACACTCAACCGACTGAGCCACCCATGTGCCCCTCCATACATTCTTCACATTCAGGTTTCGGAGGTATACAAATAAGCCAGGGCATGCTGGAGGGAGGGGGAATCTGTGTTGCACAGGTTGCATTAGGAACATTGTGAGATCCTGGGTCACATTCCAGAAGCTACACCCAAACCCAAGGGCTAATGGCAGACAGTCCTCACAATAACACCACCACCACCACCAGCAGCTAACACTTATGCAATGCTCATTAGGTGCCGGGCTCTGTTTTAAGCACTTGCTATATTTTAATTCATTTAATCTTCAGAGTACACACTAGTATCATCCTCATTTTACAAAGGAGGAAACTGAAGCAGAGAGGTTAAGTGACCTGCTCACCATCACACAGATTGTAAGTAGTTTTGTCAGTTTCAAAGCAGCCTGCAGAGTCTGGGCTTTCCTAATCCAGCCCAATCTACCTTTGTTCATGGTCCACCTTTCTCCTGTATGCCACCCTCCATTCCAAAATTCCTTTCCCTCCTCTTCTGTATTGCCCTCTGCTCTGCCTTGTCCAGTTTATGGCTTCTTGAATATGCCCAGAGCTTTTACTCATGCGCTTTCTTTTTCCTGGAAGGCCCCTTTCCTATCTGTACGAGTCAAAGATCTTCAAGGCCCAGTTCAGATAGATGCTCCTAGTCCATGAAGGCTTCAGGTCTAGAATTTCTCTCTCTTCTCTGTTTGTCATTCTTAACCTTTCAGAAAGGTGCTGAATGTTTTCATGAGAAACAGAGGTACCCTCTGTTGGTCCCTGGCAGGCTGATCTCTGTAGACTTCATCAACTAGGACTTCTTGTCCTTTTACTTCCTTTAGGGTTTGGCCAAGAGAGGCACCAGCTAGGAAGCAGAGGATGGGAAAACAGAGAAGTCAGAATACTTACTCCCTTGGGGCGCCTGGCTGGCTCAGTCAGTAGAGTGTGTATCTCTAGATCTCAGGGTCATGAGTTTGAGCCCCACGTTGGGTGTAGAGATTACTTAAATAAATAAACCTAAAAAATTTATTCCTTTGATACCATGAAAAAAACATAGCTGGTGCTGTGGGCTTAAAATGACGAAAAGCAGAATGCTGCTTGAAACTCTTCTATAGCTCTCTGTTCCTTCAAGGGAGCTGTACACTCCTCAACAGGATATTCAAGGCCCTTTGTAGTCTGGGCCCTGCTCAGCTCTCGCTTGTGCCTCCCCCCACCCCTGAACCTCTCTGTGACACACCATACCAGAGGCTTTGTATTTACTCAGCTGAGCCAACCCCCCTTGCATCAGCGTGGCTTTGCACTTGCTGGTCCCTTCATCTGACTTGCTCTTCCCTCTCCATTCCTTCCAGAAAAGCTACTTGGTGTGTCACCTCCCTCAGGAAGATTGCTCTGAAACATGCTGTCTCCAACCCCATTAGACTGTGAGCTCCTCTACAGTGGGAACTACTTCTCGTTTTTGTACCCCCCCTCCCCCCCCCCCACGCCTAACACAGGAATTCCATAGAGAATTCCAACTCAAACAACTCTTAGTGGAAGAAGAGGCCTTTGGGTGTGTCTTATTCATAATCAGATTCCTGAAAGGGAAATTTAGGGAGTGTGCGTGTGTGTGTGTGTGTATGTGTGTGTCTGTGATATAAACACATACATATATGGATATGACCATAGAATAAGCATTGAAAAAGAAGTCAGGAGACTTGGGCTTCAGCCCCCAATTTGTCAGTGAAATGGTTGAACATGTAGACTCTGAAGCCATAGTACTGAGTTTGAATCCCAGCTCTACCACTTCCTAGCGGCTCAGCCTCGAGTAAATGGCCTAGCATCTGTGTGCTTCAGCCCCTCGTCTGTAAAATGGAGATAATGATATTACCTACCTCATAGGCTTGTCACAAAGCAGAAATGAGGTAATATTTGTAGTGTGCTTAGAATAGTGCCAGGAATTTAGTAAGCGTTACAGAAATGTTTATGTATTATTATTTCCCCAGAATCTTAGTTCATGCTACCCCTTCTGCCTGGAATGTTCTCTAGCTTTTTGCATACCTAGCCCCTTCTCATCTTTCAAGTCTCTGCTTACTGATCATTTCCCGGAGAAACTTCCCTTAGCGACCTTATTTGGAAAAGGTCTCCCCCATACCGGTTATTTTCAATTATAGCTCATGCTTTCATTCATAGCATATGACATAACTTATAATTGATTAATTAACATACTTAATTGTTTGTTGCCTCTCCCCCTCCTCTAGATGGAGAGCTGGGGGGTGGGGCGGAAGGCTGATTTTGCGCAGCATTCCCAGTGCTCCGCACAGAGCCCAGCAGATTGTAAGTTCTTGATAAATTGGTGATTGAATGCCTGGCCTATTCACTATGTGACTGTGAACTCCTCATCGTTTCTCTGGCCTCATTCCAGTAGATTGAAGGATCTGAACTAGAAGTTTCTAGGGTTCGTAGAGTCCAGGATCTGCATGCTGTGCAACAAGATTCTTCTTTTTTTATTTTTTTTAATTAAGTATTCTCTACACCCAATGTGGGGCTTGAACTCACAATACTGAGATCAAGATACCTATGCTCTTCCGACTGAGCCAGCCAGGTGCCCCTGGGCAACAAGATTCATGTCCACCCCTGGCTGGACATGTGTGTAAGGGTGGAGTGGGATGGGGAGGGAACTACAAGTGTCACATCAGCACCCGAAGGGCATTGGCTGAAGCGACTGGCGAGGCGGAGAATTCAGCCCTTCCCTTTCAAAAACGGGATCCGGTCAAAAGCCCTGAATCGTCCCTAGGCTCAGCTTCTAATTTGTGGTGTGGTTTTGAGTAAACCCTTTCTCTCTCTGGGTGTTCCTGACTGCCTGAGAGGATTTCTCAACATGCCCTGAGGTAGGTGTGCTCTGAAAATCAAAGCCCAAATCATGTTGGCCACTTATTTTGGCTTCACACTTTTAAAATTGGAATCTCCTCACTCATCCGTCTTTTGAGAACTTCTTTTCACAGATATCCATTCCCACTTGAATACCTTAGTCACCCTATAGCGAGCCTCTGGCATCTCTACAACCACGGCACGCATCAAGGCTTTGCTGCAGGGAAGCGTAGCCCTTCTTTCTCCTCTTTGGTTTATAAAATCATATGGAGCGGTGGAAAAGGGAGAGGGGTGGGAGGTGGCTCCTCAAGTCCTGTTTAAGCCTCACCCTTTATCCGTGTGAGCTGGAGCAAGTTGCTCCACTTCTCCAGGTCTCAGTTTCTTCCACTGAAACATAGGGGCAGCCACGCCCCCTTTGCAGGCTGTGTTATAATGATGAAAAAGTAAAAAGCAAATAAATGTCTGGCAGAGTGCCCAGCACATAGCAAATGGTCAAGCCAAGTGGCTGTTCTCCCTATCACTGGGAGGGTGCCCATATTTTAGTGGATTTGTGGTCACTTGGGCTGCTACCTTCAAGGAACAGTGAACAGTCATCTCTAGATCTTCTGCCCTGGGTCTTCAGTGGTGGAGTAGAACCCATCACTCGAAGAAACAGCATCCTAGTGACCATTCTGAACACATTCAGTGGAGACTTCCAGGCTACTCGAGACCAGAGACCTCAAAATGCAAGCCATGCTTGAAGACCATAGGGTTCTAAGGTCCTGAGAGGAAAAAGAAGGTGAGGGAAACACAAAAGCTGCCTTCAGTCCCTGAAGTGCCATGAAAAGAGAGGCATCAAATGTCCTTATTTGAAGGGGGGGGGGGGCAGGAGAGCTTCCGACCAGCCCCTGGCACTAGAGGCTGCCCATATCATATCTTGGAGAGGGGAGTCTAGGATGAGTCAATAGCACATCTGAAGATTGTCTGAAGGAAACACTGGAAGCCAGTAGAAACATCAGGCAATGGGGAAGGGGGGAGGGAACTGCAAGAATGGGGGAGAGGAAGACAGTGGGGCGTCTTCCTATAGTTGGAAAAAGCTGCATAAGGTGGGTCGGAGTTAATAATGCTATACTCTCCATCCTAAGAACCAGGCTGATAATGGGGAGCCTGGAGAAGCAGATTTGGGGTTCTCAAGGGAATATTTTTCTACCAGCTAAACCTGTCTCTGTTAGTCAGGCTTATTTGGGGGTTGCAAATGACAGAAGCCCAAATCAAGGACATTTATGAGGAAAAAAGACTACTTTGGTCCATGTGAATGGCTAGCTGAGGCTAGAGCTGCAGGGATTTTAGGAATTTGAAGGGTGCCATTGGATGTCTCCCCTCCCCTTGCCGGTTCTTCCTCTGTGCTAGCGTCGTTCTCCCCCTGTGCAGATGGGCATCATAGACATAGCTGCAGACTCCAGTCTTACCCAGTCCAAGCTCAGTGACCCCCATTAAAAAGCGTACATACAGCCCCGGGAAAGGATTCTAATAGATCTAGCTCACGTGATATGTCCTCTTCTCAGCCAATCTGCTGAAAATAGGAACTATGATTGTCAGGACTGATCACACGGGGAACCATATCAGTTAGGATCCAAACAGGAAATAGAAACCACTCGGAACAAAGGGAGTTTACTGGTCATACACAAGTGGTGGAAGAGCTTCAGAAGCCTTCCTGAGAAGATGAAACAGCTCCAGTATCACCAACAGCTAGAGGCCATTGCTCATCCTAAATTGGAGGATAAAGAGAAAAGATGGCATTGCTGGGGCCACACAACGGAAGGTGAGACGGTGGTGGATCTGTGAAACACACTGGATCCGAGCCATGGAAGAAATGCTGCTGCAGCACAGAAACCTGGCACCATTTTCCCTTCTGTAGACCGGGAGAAATACCTCGGCTTCTCTCTTTCCTCCCTCTCCAATCTCTTGCCAATGCCTCCCATTGGTCAGACTCAAACCCAGCTGACCTGAGAGCCTGGGACTGAAGGCCTGTGGGCCCCCCTGCAATAGAGAGAAGGGCAAGAGAAAAGCGAGGGATGGATGAGAGAGAATGCAGGCCGGGGAGCAGCACACCACCTCTGTGTTCTGTGAGAACCCTGTGGAATGAAGAAGTAGCAGTTCTGCAAAGGAAGTTGAGGCTGTTCCTAGAAAGAAGAAAAGATGCTGAGCAGTATTTGCAAACTGTCCAAAACATGAAATGCGTTGCTTTGTGAGGTAGTGAGATATCCATTACTGAAGGTATTCAAACAGACACTGGTTTCTCATCTGTCAGGGATCCTGCAGGGACATATATGGGAAGATGGACGGGACTGTCTATAAAAACCCTTCTGGTTCTTATCTTGGGTATTTTCTACAAGGCTATTATTTTTATTTTTTATTTTTTAAGGTTTATTTATTTAATTTTTTTTTTAGAGGGAGAGCACGCACTCACTTGTGTGTACTAGTGGGGGAGGGGCAGGGAGAGGGGGACAGAGGATCCGAAGTGGGCTCTGTGCTGACAGTAGAGAGCAAGATGCAGGGCTTGAATTCACAAACTGGGAGATCATGACCTGAGCCGAAGTCAGACATTCAACCGACTGAGCCCCCCAGGCGCCCCTACACAGTTATTATTTTTAGACATGCTATTTCTCCCATAGGCCCGGGCCACTCATTTCTGTGATTAACACAGAATAACAAACTTGTAAACTGCAAGCAGATTTGATTTGGAACACACTGAGGAATCTGGCACCATCAAGTGGGCCACTGATTGTATATCCAGCTTACATCTGGTCCTTCTCGTTACATATTTGCTCCTGTGCCAGAAGTATCATTGCCAGAAATGGTGAGACATTTGAAAGTTTACTTTTACCTTTTGGCAGAATCAGTAAGCTGGATTATTAAAGTTTTGTCTTGCCTCTTTGAAACTCCCAAAAGAAAAGAAATCACAGGAACAGATCTTGGCATAGAAAGAAAATGAGACAAAGAATGTAATCATAATACTAGTGAATGGTTTTCAGACTGACATCTGTACATTAAGAATATGTAAAAATACCAATTTCATGCTCTGACAACTTATTCTGCATCAGGGGTGGGGTAATGCCTTGGGAATGCCAAATGTCAAAGCATTACATAATGTCAGCTATTCATGTGTTTCTTTGACGAGAGATCACTGGGAACGGGAATTCCTTAAGGGAGCGATGGCTTAAAAAGAGGGAGGGGAGAGGGAAGCGTGAGGAAAGGAAAGAAAGGAAGGAAAGAAGGGACAAAGAAAGAAAGAAGCTGTCAAGTCAGAATAAAAGAATGTGCAACAAGGAGTTAATATATATTTTAAAAGAGTGTATACCGTCCAAAATTGAAGCTACCACATGTATAGGTTATTCCTCTCTGTTTTGATTTTCCACAGAATATCCATGTCTGATTTTCTTTCACATGTGAACAGTGGTTTGTTTGTTTGTTTGTTTGTTTTGCCTGAATTCTTACAAACTTCACAGAAATCTAAATGTAAAAGTTTACTCATGATTCTTTTGCTCCAACATATCAAACTTCCTTTTTCTCTTCCATTCTAGTTCTTGTCCAGATGCATAATTTCAGAGTGTCCATCAAAATCTGAGTAAAAATTCACCTGCTTTCTAAAATCTTTTTCATCGGAATTTCCCTATATTATGATATGGATTTTACAATGATCACTTTAATTACTTAAGAACATTCCCAAGCATACTCATACTATAATTTACTTGTCCCTTCTGGTGTTTTTGGACTTCTAGGATTCTTCCCTACTTTTTAATCTTCATATATTCAATGCATTCGACAACGTTTATATGACAGGTACTGTGCTAGACAATAGGGATTATCTGGAAGGATTCTGCTTCAGGGTCTAGGGAAGGAGACAGACAAAAAAAATGCACGATTACAATTCAGAACTCTAGCGCCTTGCTCTCCAAAGTGTGGTTCACAGACGGGCAGCATCAGCTTCAGTGGGGAGCATGTTAGAAATGGAAAATCTCAAGCCCCACCCCAGACCTACTGAATCAGAATCTGAATCTTAACAAGATCCCTGGTGATTCGTGTGTACGTTACTCAAGAAACTGCCAATTGCAATCCCTTCTGTCTACCTTGGGAGGTCACTTTATTGGTCACTCCCAGTCTTTTCTGCCTTTCCGGCCTCTTCTACACTTTCCCATGGCCGTGAGTGTTCTCAGGTCTCTCCTATGTTAAAAACATCACAAATCTCTCTCTCTCTCTCTCTCTCATTTTTTTAAAGTTCTGTACCCAACATAGGGCTTGAACTTAAAACCTTAAGATCAAAAGTCACCTGCTCTTCTGACTGAGCCAGCCAGGCATCTACTCCCCCCAAATATTCATGCTACTTCCTATCTCTAGTATGCCCCTCAAAGACTTACCACATGTTTCCCTGTAACCTCATCTCCCAGTTTCTCTGAATTCAAGCTTCTGTTGAATTCAGAATTCAAGCTTCCCTGGCTTCTGTCCCCACCTCTTCAGTCGAATTGCTCTGCGGATGGACCCTGGGCACCTCTTACTGCTCCGTCTGGTGAAGTCTTTAGTTTTCATTTGGAGTTATCTGACGCCACAATCCATCTTGTCTCCCAAGATCTCTTCTAAAAATCACCACTGCCTTCCAGTTTTCTCCTACTTCTCTTACTATGTTATCCAGGATCTGATCTTTCCCCCTTGATCCTTTGCTGCTGGCTCCTAGGCCTGCCTCTTAAACTTTGGGCTCCAACCTCCAGAATTGTGTCCTTATCTCTTCTCACTCTATATATCATCCTTAAATAAGCTCATTTCCATCTGACATTTCTTTTTCTTTTAAATGTTTATTTATTTATTTATTTTGAGAGAGAGGGAGGGAGTGCATGCGNTGATCTCATGGCTTGTGGGTTCAAGCTCTGAGTCAGGCTCTGTGCTGACAGCTCAGAGACTGGAGCCTGCTTCAGATTCTGTCTCCATCTCTCTCTACCTTTCTCTTGCTCACACACACACACACACACACACACACACACACACACACTCTCTCTCTCTCGAAAATAAACATTAAAAGAAAAAACGGTTTTAAGTAATCTCTATACCCAACATGGGGCTTGAACTAATGGCCATGAGGTCAAGAGTTGTGTGCTCTACCAACCAGCCAGCCAGGCATCTCTCACTGTAGGTTGTTAACTTTACCTCTCCCATATCTCTAAGGTCTCCCATTGCCATTTCCCTGATTCAGTTCTTGTCACCTCTCCTCAGTGTGACTGTAACAATTGTTTGGTTGCCCTGCCTCTGCTCCAACTCTTCTTCCCTCATCCATTCCAATCTAAAGTGATGGTTTTATTTGTAATATGAAAATATAACCTTATTATACCTCTGCTATGGCAGCTAAAGCTTTCTAAGGATGTCCAGAACTATTCAATCAAAACCTCAGGGAGGTGGAAGGAAAACAGGATTTTTGTCATTCTACTTTCCCTTGGTTGCAAATTACTGGCCAACAAAATAACATCCTTGGCTCTGCACTAACGGCCCAAACAGAATCAGCAGAATCTTTGAGAATTAAAAGAATACCTGCTCTGTGCTGCAAGGTTCCTGATGGATTTTAGAATAGCACGGTGCCCCCTTGGAGGAAGGCTACTGAAACTAGCTTTAGTAGTTTTCCTGCTGAAACTAGAGGATTAAAAAAAAAACACAACTAGCACATTGACAGTCTGCTCAGCTAGTAACCAGAAGATTCTATCATCTCCCCTTTCTCTGAGTGCATCTCTCTACACTGTGATAACCACATCCAGTGGTGTGTTAGTAAATGTCTTTTGTTTATTTTTATTTTTTAAAAAATTTTAAAGATTTTATTTTGAAATAATCTCTACACCCAAAGTGGGGCTCAAACTCACAATCCTGAGATCAAGAGTTGCACCCACCACCAACCGAGCCAGCCACGCACCCTGGTAAGTGTTTAATAACTGGCTCTCAGGGGGGAGAAAAGTCCTGATTTCAAGCAGCTACTAATTCTCCCACTATAAATATTCCCTCAATGGCCAGTTTCAAATTACTGAATGTGTTTTTGGGAAGAGTAGAGCAGTAGCACATTATACTATATAGATCCCAGAGACATAAACTTCTGTAACAGCAAAGGTAACATTATAGTACTTAGGAAGTATTGAATGTTGAGTATCTGTTACTATTTTAAATATATAATTTATATAGTTGTAAGCTGACACAATTTAATTTAAAAAACTTTTTTTATGTCTTTTATTTTGAGAGACAAAAAGCGGGCGGGGGAGGGGCAGAGAGAGACACACACAGAATCTGAAATAGGCTCCAGGCTCTGAGCTGTCAGCACAGAACCCGATTTGGGGGCTGGAACCCACAGATTGTGAGTTCATGACCTGAGCTGAAGTCGGAAGCTTAACCAACTGAGCCACCCAGGTGCCCCTACACAATTTAATTTTTAACAATGACCATGTTTAACAGCCGGCTTGCAAAAGTCTTGAAAATTTGACAATTTGCTCTCACGAGCTGGTATGAGCCAGCTCCAGCACTTTGCTGCCCCATCTCACTATGACTGGGTTACTCCACTTGGTCTAAAGCCCCACTCTCCTAACTGGTGTCTTACCTCTAGTCTCATGTTACTAGCAGAGAGATTAGATAAAACATGCATTTGACCATGTTACTCTTAAAACCTTCATGGGTCTTGCTTATCCTGAAAATAAGGCCAAATTCCCTATGTAGCCTACATAGGTCTCTGAGATCCGGCTTCTGCCTTCCTTTAGAGCTTCCCAGACTATTCTTTCATGGTACGTTCCCCCTCTCCCTACGTCCCCTAACACGTTGTGCTCCAGTCAGGCAGCTCACGTGCAATGTCACCAACACATGAGCCTGGGTCCTGCCTCTAGGCCTCTTCTCCAGTCGAGCCTCCTTCCCAGCATGCTCCTCTCCTGTCCTGGCTTTTCCACACATGCTTTCACCACTTACTTCTCTTACAAGATTTACGGAGTCACTTCTGGAGATGTTTCTCATTATTTCAGTTATACGTGAATCCTTCACTCTTGTGTCTTCATGAACTCCATAATGCTTCTATCTTAGAAGTAGGAGCAGGAGATCAAGTAGGTGTCTATTAAATAAATAAGTGAATGAAAGTGAAAGAGGCCAAAAGCCTGGTTGGAAAGATAGTGTGATGAAGGTCAGGAGGCTGGATTAGGCTAGACCTTGCTCTTATTTAACCAGAAAAGCGACGTCTTCCTACAGAAATAGAAGATCTCAGAGTTGGAAGGGAATTTATGGGTTCTGCAGCTCTCAGGAAGAGTCAGTTCCTAATTCTGACATATGCTGCAATATGGATTCACCTTGAACACATTATGTTCAGTGAGACGGATGCTAAGCCAGTTACAGAAAGACAAATACTATATGATTCCACTTACATGAGGTATTCAGAGGAGTCAAATTCATTCATAGAGACAGAAAGTAGTGGTGGCTGCCAGGGGCTAGGGGAGGGGGGAATAGGGAGTCAGTGTTTAATGGGCACAGAGTTTTAGTTTGGAAAGATGAAAGTGTTCTGGAAATAGATGGTGCTGATGGTAGCACAACAATGTTACTGTATTTAATGCCACTGAGCTATCTGCTTAAAAATGGTTAAATGATACATTTTTATGTTATATATAGTTACCACGTTTTAAATTAAATTAAGTCTAATATAACTTAGACTTAATTTAATTTAATCCTATTTTATTTGAGAGAGCACACTTGCACCAGCTGGGGAGGAGAAAAGGGGGAGAGAGAGAGAGAGAGAGACAGAGAGAGAAAGAGAGGGAGGGTCCTAAGCAGGCTCCACACCCATTGTAGAGCAGGATATGCAGGGCTCCATCCCAGGACCCCAGACCATGACCTGAGCCAAGATCGAGAGTCCGACACTTAATCGACAGAGCCACCCAGGCACCCCTACCACATGTTTTTTCAAAAGGAGTTTCCTAGATCTGAGTTTAGGGGGCCAGAGGATGAGTGGAGTGGGAGTGGAGCAGTGATGAAACTTTGTCTTATGACTGATTTCCCTCCCATGTTCCCTTCCTCACTCCCCAGAACACTGGTCCTGGGCCAGGTCCTGGTTTGGGGGCTGATGCCTGTGTGTGGGGATTCAGAGGCGAATAAGACAGAGTATCTGTCCTGGAGGAGCACTTGCTGCAGGTAAGTGGGGACAGGGATGTATGGGAATCACATTCACAGGTGGGATGAAGAGGGAGACCATACATCATGATCCTCAATCTTCCCGCTCCTCTTCTTCCCCCTCCAACCCCAATAATGTGCTTCTATCTGCATCTTTCTAAGAGGAAACCCCACACTATTCCTGGTACCAAGATTAGATGACAGCCTTTAATTACATTACAAGAAACATCTGGCTCTAATGATGGAGCTTTAAATGGGGCCTTTATATTTGACACTTGGAATTAAGACTAGTGAATCCTCCAGATGTTTTCAAAATGAACTAAACTATCTCATGGACAATGAGAAAGTAATTGGAAATGAACCCAGAGAGACCTTGAGCATAAGCAGTCTGAGGAATCAGTTTAAACAGATTAGAGCCCACTGTATCACTTGCAAACAATCTTTCAGCACTGAATATCTATGCTGAAGAATCTTAGAACTCGGAAACCCAAAGGGATCTGCCTTTGCAATCATAAAATCTGGCTCCTTGTTTCATAGGTGAGAAAATTAAAGTACACACAGATAAAAGGTCACACAGTAAAACCATGTCACACCTGGCACTACACCCCTGTCCTTTACTTCCAGTTTAGGATTCTTTACTTCCTGCTCACCTATTGCTTTCTTTTAACAAAATGTTCTAATGTTTTTTTTTTTTTAATTTTTAATGCTTTATTTTTGAAGGAGAGAGAGACAGAGTATGACTGGGCAAGGGGTAGATGGAGACACAGAATCCCAAGCATGCTCCAGGTTCTGAGCTGTCAGCACAGAGCCTGACACATGGGACTCGAACCCATGAACTGCAAGATCATGACCTGAGCCGAAGTCAGATGCTTAACTGACTCAGGCACCCAGGTGCCCCTTTTTTTCTCTTTTTAAATGTGGGACTTTCTCTTCCAGGACTGCAATGAATCAGTGAGGTAGAGGTGAGTCCTTCAAAATGATGGAGATGTATTGTTATAGGTTGAATTGTGTCTCCCAAAAAGTTTTGTTGAAGTCCTAACCCCCGTATCTTAGAATGTGACCTGTTTTAGAAATAGAGTCATTGCAGGTACAATTAGTTGTATAGATATGGTCATAGTGGAATATTCCAATCTAATATGACTGGTGGCCTTGTAAGAGGAGGAGACACACAGGGAGAATATGCCCATGTGATGACAGAGTCTGAGATTGAAGTGATGGATCTACAGGTCAAGGAATGTCAAGCATTGCTGAGAACCTCAGAAACTAGAAAGAGGCAAGGAAGGATTCTCTCCTAGAGCTGTCAGAGAGAGCTGGAGAGGAGCAAGATTAGGTTTGCTATTGAAGATAAGTTGGTATCAATTGAAACTAGATTGATATAAATTTAGGTGTTACCTGTAACTCTCATGGTAATCATTGAGAAAATAACTAAAAAATGTACAGGGAAGAAAATGAACAGAGACTCAAAATGGTACACTAGAATGAATGAAAAACAAAAGAAGGCAGTGTTGGAGGAATCAGGAACAAAAAGATATCAGACATGTAGAGAACAAATAGCAAAATAGCAAAAGTTAGACCTGCAATTGTCAATAATGACTTTAAATGTAATGGATTAATAGAGCACCTGGGTGGCTCAGTCCGTTGAGTATCTGACACTCGATTTCAGCTCAGGTCATGATCTCATTGTATGAGAGTTCAAGCCCTGCACTGATGGCACAGAGCCTGCTTGGGATTCTTTCTCTCAAAACAAACAAATAAATAAATATTTAAAAAATAAATGTAAATGAATTAAATGTACCAATTAAAAGACAGAGATTGGCAGAATGGCTAAAAAAGTATGATCCAACTATATATCATTTGTAAGAGCAGCTTAGACTAGGGGCACCTCAGTAGCTCAGTTGGTTAAGCACCCAACTTCAGCTCAGGTCATGATCTTACCTTTCATGGTTTCAAGCCCTATATTGGGCTCTGTGTTGACAGCTCAGAGTCTGGAGCCTGCTTCAGATTCTGTATCTCCCTCTCTGCTCCTTCCAGCTCATGCCGTGTCTCTCTCTGTCTCTCAAAATAAAGAAACATTAAAAAAAAAAAAAAAGAGCAGCATAGGGGCACCTGGGTGGCTTAGTCGGTTAAGCGTCCAACTTTTGCTCAGGTCATGATCTCGCGGTTCGTGGGTCCAAGCCCTGTGTTCGTGGGTCCAAGCCCTGTGTCGGGCTCTGTGCTGACTGCCAGCTCAGAGCCTGGAGCCTATTTCAGAGTCCGTATCTCCCTCTCTCTCTCTGACCCTCCCCTGCTCACGCTGTCTCTCTCTCTCTCCTAGAAATAAATAAAAATATTTAAAAAAAATAAAAAAAAAGAGCAGCATAGACTCATTTTTGATCTGAAGACATAAATGCAGAGATTGAGTCTCTTTTTCTCATCATTTTCCCGTGAATGTCACATAGTAGACCCTCAATAAACATTTATTTGAGTGAATAAAACAATGCAGGTTATTATCAATCTTAATATTTGTCAATCTGATTAATAAAAAATTACATTATGTTTTAGTCCCCATTTATCTGACTATTAGGAAGATCAATTATCTCAGGGCGCCATGGTGGCTCAGTCCATTCAGGCATCAGACTCTTGGTTTTGGCTCAGGTGATGATCTCATGGTTTGTGAGTTTGAGCCCTGTGTCCAGCTCTGTGGTGACAACACAGAGCCTGCCTGGGAACCCCTCCCCTCTTTCTGCGCCTCCCCCACCCATTAGTACATATTCTCTTTCAAAAATAAATAAACTTAAAAAACAATAAAATAAAGGAAGATCAATTATGTCGTGTTAACCAGCTGTTTTTATTTCTCTGCCCAAAAGTACCTGTTTGAATCATTGGCTCTTTTCCTATGGTGACATTTAATTTCCTAATTGATTTGTGAGAATTCATTATATGTTATGGATAATATCGTTTAGTATGTGTGAGAGAGATATTTTCTCCTATTCTCTGATTTGTCTTTTAATTTTTTAAAGTTTTCTTTCTCCTTAAAAGTATTTTAAAATACTTTTTCTAATTCATATTTATCAGGAATTTATTTTTTGAGTGGGTTGAGGTAGGCTCTAACTTCATGTTTTTTTTCAGCTTTTTTCAGCATCATTTATCAAATATTCCACATTTTCACCACTGATTTGAAGTGCGATCTGTATCACACACCAAAATACACACTGACTTTTGATGCTTATTTCTCTCCAATACCACATGAGATTCATTTTAGTCCAGATAGTCTGTGTTAAGCCTGTTGGCCCTCACCTGACTGCAGTACTCTTTGCATCTTACAGCTGTTTTTTTTTTTTCCAGAGATATGTAACTTCTACCCTCTCCTGCCTAGTATAGCTCCTAGCAATCCCCGCCCACGGTTTTCCTGGTCCCATTTCACACAATTCTATCCTGGTATAATCTGGTCAAGGTTTGCCCAGGTGGTCCTTGAAGACAGGAAACTGGAGCCTTTGATACACTACCTGAGCAAAATCAGAATTTGGGACTACTAAGCAGCCTGTAGCTTTTTAGGGTAACGTTTGGTCAGGTAGATAGACTCTTCCCTGTGCCAAGAAATTGAGGCAGATGATAAAAACTCTGCCTGTCCCTGATAGCTGAGCACAGGCACAGAAGAGAGAAGGTTAGAGAGTAAGTTCTGAGAGCAACAGCACAGAAGGGGAAAGAAGCCATTTTTGAGAGAGAGAGGCATTGAACATACTGACAAAAGTGTGTAGTAGTTCTAGGATTTTAATGGCTAGTAGCAAAGCAAGACCAGGGATTGCTAGGGTCATGCAAATATAGTTGTTGAAGATTGTACAGAAAGTGTGAAGTTTGAGGTATTGCAGACAGGAAGATTATCATCTTCTGCAATGAATAGGTCTGATACAGGAGAGCCATGGCACAAGTGCACATAGGAATCAGTCTTCAAAGAATATCAGATATAGACTGAAGGCAGAGGAAGAAGATATGGACTCTATCAGAAGAGAGACAGTCATTTTAAGTCCCACCTTGCTAGTGGTTTCACCAATTTAGTAAGAAACAATGGATATTAATGATTGAGACACAAAGTATAACATCTATAATTTATTTTATATAATTGTTTTTTTAAATTTTTAAAAATGTTTTATTTATTTCTGAGAGAGAGAGAGAGAGAGAGAGAGAGAGAGAGGGCATGAGCAGGGAAGGGTCAGAGAGAGAGGGAGATACCGAATCTGAATCTGAGGCTCCAGGTTCAGAGCTAGCTGTCAGCACAGAGCCCAACGCAGGGCTCAAACCCACGATCCGTGAGATCATGATCTGAGCCGAAGTCAGACACTTAACTGATTGGGCCACCCAGGTGCCCCTATTTTATATAATTGTGTTTACGTTGACTATTGTCAACTGTATATAACTCATTTGATAGGGTGATCTTGATTATTCTCAATTAATTTTCTCTCTGTTGTGAATCCAAAGTCCTGAGTAAAATAATTCATGCTAATGTCAAATTATTACAAAGACATGTCTGGGGGCACCTGGGTGGTTAAGTTGGTTAAGCGTCTGACTTCAGCTCAGGTCATGCTCGTAGTTCATGAGTTTGAGCCCCAGATTGGGCTCTATGCTGACAGCTCAGAGCCTGGAGTCTGCTTCAGATTTTGTCTCCCTCTCTCTCTGCCCCTCCCCCACTCATACTCGCTCTCTCGCGCGCTCTCTCTTTCTCTCTCGAAAATAAATAAACATTAAAAAACTTAAAAACAAGAACAGAAACAAAGACATAATCTGGACTGAAAATTGCAGGCAATGATTCTGGAGTCTGGGGCAGGCAGGTGAAGAAAGCTGGTCCTTTATAGAATGAGACATGAATAAGGTCGGTCCCTGTCTGAGTATGTGCGTCCCTTCATGCATTAGAATCTGTGGGTTCAGGGCTCCTGGACATTTAAAATAAAGGCATGCCTTTTGGAGTGTGCTGCTTCTCAGGGCATGCTTCTCAACTGATGACGTGCTTTGAGATTTCTTGTATGGAATCTAATGATTCTTAAATAAATTAGAATCTCAATGGGTTTGCTAGTCAATGGTCCTTATACACTCACTTAGATCTGAGCCTTGAGGAATACAATTCTAACTAGGAATAATAACAAATGAGAATAGAGTTCTTGAAATACTAGCTCCTTATCCTAGGATTTTATTGTATTGTGACTATTATCAGTTATATAGTTTAATTTATAGCATATATATTTTTAAATTTCATGATTTTATAAGGAAAAGATGTCTCTAAGAAAAATTAAAAGCCATCTATATGAAGATCCAAATTTTCAAGAATGATTTTATAGCCTGGATGAAAATTGCGTGCTCTCTCCATCACCTTGCAATTTGAAGAACTGCAAAATCATGAATAATAAAAAAGGATGTTAAACTTTTCAACAAATCCAGATGGGTACCAATGTCATTGAGAATTCCTGAGAATCACCTTGATTGCTGCTTCAGACTCGGAGGCTGTACTGAATATCACTTACCAGTTGCAACGCATGGGCTTTAAGTGATAATGGTTTTTATAATTACATTTTAAAATTGTACAGACATTAAGTTTGTATTTGTGGAAAATAAGAAACATCCAAACTTTAAAGGGCAGCATTCACTCATTTCACTTGCCAGCTTCTATTTCTGCCTCAACCTTTCAGACTTTGGCGCAACAGAAAGAAAGCTGGACTGTGAACTGGAAGCCATTGTTAACACTAACTTTTGCTGGGAACTTGCACGTTTCTTTTTTTTCAGGACTTAGTTTTCCTTTCTGAAAATGAGGGCATTGTACTAGATGTCCCCTTCAGTCAGTGTTCTAGGGTTTCTTTTTCTAGGGTAGGAAGAGAAATCACCAATGAAATGACTGAGCAGCCAAAGTACTCAAGTTATTTTTTGCAGGGCATGAGCCTGGATATAAAGAAAGCATAACATCTTCATTTCCAATACTAGGTAGCAGGGAAATGTGCCCATTTGTGGGGCCTGCAGCTCATCAATGTACTCTCCTCTGTCTCCCTTTCTCCCCACCCAACGCTGTGTCCTGGACCCTCAGAGCCACTGGTTATTTCTCAGCAGAGGACACTCACATCTGTCAGTTTCCTCCCCTTATCTTGTTTCTTTGCCAGAAGATCCCCCTGCCTTCTCTATCTAGCAAGTTCTGATTAATTTTTTTTATTTCTCCTTTTAATTTCATATTCTGACCTAATTTCAGACTGAAAGAAAAACTGCCAAATTAGTAGAAAGAATTGTCATATAACTTTTCCCAGATTCTCAAAATGTTAACTTTTACCACACATCTGTTATCATTCTCCTTTTTCTCTCTCCCTTTCCCTTCCCCCAACATATTTTTTTCTGAATTCCTTAGGAGTCAGTTTCAGACACGACGCTCTTTTACTCCAAGATTTTTACTGTGTATAGCAGGAAAAAGGAAACGACAACAAGGACTATCTTTTACACACTGTAATATAAATATAAAAACCAGGAAAATAACTGTGATACAACGCTATCGTCAAATCTAAACATATATGGATTTTGCCAATTATCCCAATAATATCCTTTATTGGGAAAGAAATTCCCAGGTCATGCATTGTATTAATTATGTAAATCTCTTTTACTCTCTTTTAATGTGGAATAGTTCCTCGGTTTCTTTGTTTTTATGACACTGACATTTTTTAAAAGATTGAGTAGGTATTTGGCAGAATGTCCCTTATTTTGTGTTTGTCTGATAGTTTCCTCATGAGTATATTCAGGTATGTAATTTTTTTGGAAGAAATTTGCTAGGGCTACATGGAAGTGATATGGTGTTCTCGATAAAGCACACTGCACTTTTTTAAAAAGTGAAAGTCCTTCTGGATCATCTCCCATCCTACTCCCCTCCTCAGAGGTCAGGAGTGGTTGTTATTGATTGGTATTCATCCAGTATTTTCTCTATGCATTTACATGCACACATAGCTATACACAGACACTTAACCATATGTCTTGGACATCTTTCTATGTCAATATATACAGATCCATCTCATTTATTTATTTATTTTCTTTTTTTTTCCAGATCCATCTCATGTTTTTAAAAGCAGCATACCTTTTTAAAATATAGTATAGATGTGTCCTTGTTTAAACATTTTTTAAAAATGTGTATTCATTTTCTGAGAAAGAGAGACAGACAGACAGTGCATGAGTGGGGGAGGGGCAGAGAGAGGGAGACAGAATCCGAAGCAGGATCCGGGCTCTGAGCAGTCAGCACAAAGCCTGTCGTGGGGCTCGAACCCACGAACTGTGAGATCATGACCTGAGCCAAAGTTGTATGCTTACCCGACTGAGCCACTCAGGTGCCCCTAGCTGTGGCCTTGTTTATTATATTCCCCATTTTTCTTTTTCTTTTTGGTTGTCAAATGATCCTTTGAAATATTTTCCTTTGTAGTTCTTAACTAGCTGGGCATTCCACTGCACCACTATTAATGTCATCTGTGATGTCGTGAGGGTGGTGCCCATCAACATTGCAGCCCACAGATTGGGCAGTTCCCAGGATCTCTTCAATGGTTCCAGAGAGCTCTCTGGCTAAAGATCTGTGCCACATCTATTGGGCAATGTTGACAATCTCATCAAAAGTGGTATTTTCACTGTGCTTAATGTTTTTCTGCTTCTTTCTGTTTCTTGGCAGTTCCTTGAGAGCTCTGATGATCAGGGCAGAGGCAGAAGGTATCACTTCAATCTGGGCCTGTTGGTTCTGAATGGTCAGTTTCACCGTAATCCTCAAACCTTGCAGTCACTGTTCGCCTTGGTGATGTCATCATCAGCCGTTTTTGGAGACAGACCCACGGGCCAATTTTCGGAGCCAATGCAGAATGTGGTATCAACTGGTGCACCGCAGGTATATATGACTTTGATCTCATTGAGATTGAACTTAGGTGGCATGGTAGAAGTGGCTGGTGTCTGATACCCCAGAACTGGGACGATTAGGCAGTGGCACTTTTGCCTCCTCTGAGCCAAAAGCCCAAAAGCATTTTATTCCCTATTGATGAATATTTATGTTGTTTCCATTTTTTCTATCGCAATCTTTGTACGTGCACTTAAAGACATAGCTAATTTATAATTTTGATGCTTTAAATAGCTCCCCTCAAAGGCTTTTCCAGTGTGTATTCTCATCCACCATGTATGAGATTATTTGCATTTTTCTGATTATTAGTGATGTTGAACACCTCTTATCATAGTTCATGGCTGTTTGGATTTCTTTTGTGAATTGCCCGGTAGGGTTCTTTGCTGTGAGAATGCTGTTTTTTCTTACTGACCACTTATGTGGTGTCCCCCTCTGCAGAGGGAGGCTTTCTCTACTTCCACACACCCAGCTGCTCCCTCTGCTGCTGTCCCACAACATTGTCCACATGGCACCCAGGCCTTCATTTAGCAGACACTCCATACTAAATCTATTTACACCACAAGTGTTCTTTGTGAGCCTGCTGAGTGCTCGGCCTTGGGCTAGGTGCTGGGTATAGAGAAAGCAGTAGGTCACCATAATCTCCATCTCAAAGAGTTTAGTTCTGAAAGGCAGCTTTGGGCATAGAAAAGAACATGGTTTTGGACTCAGACCAGACTTAGGTTTGAATCCCAGCTGTATGATTTACAGTAAGTCACCTGACCTCACCAAGTTGCAATTTCCATACTAGTGAAATGGGCTAACACCTCCCTCACCTCTCCTCATTTCGAGAATGGGAGAGAGGATTATATATCTGGAGTGACAAGCAAGGGCCTCTTACGTAGTAGGCTCTTAGTGAATGAATAATAATAAATATAAAAGCAACTGTTAAGAGGTCAAAATGATTAGGTAGTTCTCAGGGATACTAGATATTCCTGATAAACTGGAATACACGAAAAAAGGCAGCTCCTCCCTCTTCAATGGAAGAGTAAAGATGAGTAATAAGTGACGCTCACCCAGACCCTGCTACAGTACGTCCCCCATCTTGTCTGCTCTCTGCAGCAGATTTCTGCTTTGTCCTGGACCCTCGTCCTAATTCAGCTGCTCGCTGTTGACGTAGTACTGCCACCGTCTTGGGGGGGAAAACAGGTGCTTCCTTCCTCAAATAAGTGGGCTCTTTAGAACATTCTCTGTAAGAGAGACTTCAGGGTACTTTGCATATTGCTATCCATGATTTCAAGAAGTGTGGACTAGAGATTACAGGTGGTGGAAACTGAACTACTCTGTGTGTGATTTGGGGAGAGACTCAGAGATCCAGATTATAGACCCAGCTCTGCCTCTGCTAGGTGACTCTGGGCATGTCTCTTCCTTTCTTAGCTTCAGTTTTCCCATTAACTGTAATAGGAGACCAGATCTCTTGATTTCTAAAAGTCATCTAAATGAGAACTCACCATGTCAAGGCAAAAGGTGTGTATATATACACTATTCTCCTCATTCGCAAATCTCTGTATCCTTGGGACCCCTGCAGTTCTTTATACCCGTCTTAATGTCATGGAGCACGACACTGAGTTCCACTTATCTGGGGACATGACATGGTCTCTCCACTGGTCTGGCAGCTGGTGGATCCACCTCTAGTTCTTAGTTTGCCTTCATTTCTTTAACACCTTCAGTGAGCACCTGCAGTCTGCTAAGTACTATGTTAGCTTGTGAAGATACAAAGATAAAATGTCAAAGCTTCTGCCTTGAAGGAGTCCACAATCCAGCTGGGAGGCAACTGTAAGGCAAACACAATATAATTGACTTGATGGAGATTTGTCCAAAGCGTAGGGAAGCCCAAGGGAAGGAATGCCTATTCCGTCTGGCTGACTTGGAACGTCTTCCAGAAGACCCAGGGCTTGAGTGCAGTAGAGTAAAGTAGGGGCATATTAGAAAGACAGAGAGGACTTTACAGACACTGGAAAAGGCTTCTGCAAAGGCACGGGTGTAGGGGAGCATACTGTCTTCTGGTAACTGCTCAGGATTTAGCATGGTGGTGAACAGGGAGGCAGATGTCAGCTCATGAAATGCTCTTTATGCCATCCAAAGGACTACAGGCTTTATGACATAACCTAAAAGGGGTAACTAAAGCATTCTGAGCATGGGAAAGTAGTAAATCTTTGTTGAAAGCATGAATAATAGTAGGATTGGGCATAGTCATTAAGACCATTTCCTAACCTTGTGGCCCTGGGCAAGCTGCTTAACTTCTCTGAATGTTTCTTTTTTGTGAAATGGGAATTAAAAATCAACCTCAAAGGATGCCTGGCTGGTTAAGTTGGTAGAGTGTGCAAAGCTTGATCTTTGGGTTGTGAGTTTGAGCCCCGCATTAGGTGTACATAGTACTTAAAATAAAAATAAAAGTAAAAATCACCCGCAAAAAGTTGTTAAAATTTAGTTTTTTATAATTTTTTAATTAAATGGTTACTTATTTTTAGAGAGAGGGAGTGTGTGTGTATGCACAGTGGGAGAGGGGCAGAGAGAGAGGGAGAGAATCTCAAGCAGGCTCCTTGCTGTCATTGCAGAGCCCTATATAGGGCTTGATCTCAGAACTGTGAGATCATGACCTGAGCTGAAATTAAGAGTTGCGCGCTTAACTGACTGAGCCACCCAAGTGCCCCAAAATGTTGTTAGAATTTAAAATGGCTTATTGGGGATTCTCTGCTATAGATTCTCTCTCTCTCTGGCCTTCCCCACTCCCATGAGTGCTCTCTCTCTCTCTGTAAATAAAAAAATAAAAACTTAAAAAAAAAGCTTTTAATATTTATTACTGTTATCCAGTATCTGATCTTTCCCCCTTGATCCTTTGCTCCTGGCTCCTAGGCCTGCCTCTTAAACTTTGGGCTCCAACCTCCAGAATTGTGTCCTTATCTCTTCTCACTCTATATATCATCCTTAAATAAGCTCATTTCCATCCGACATTTCTTTTTCTTTTAAATGTTTATTTATTTATTTTGAGAGAGAGGGAGAGAGTGCATGCACACACATGTGAGTGGGTGAGGGGCAGAGAGAAAGGAGAGGGGGTCTCATAAGTAGGCTCCTTGCTGAAAGCATGGAGCCCGATATGGGGCTCGATCCCATGAACCGTGAGATCATAGCCCAAGCTGACATCAAGAGTTGGATGCTTAACCACATGCACCACCCAGCCACCCCTCCATCCAACATTTCAAATGTCATCTCTCAGCTGAAGATTCCCAAGTATACAACACATATACTTTCCTCTATGTCCAACCACCTGCCAGACTTCCCCACTTGGATGTCCAAAGGTATCTCAATATCGAGTTCCCTTCAAAAAATCTGCTCTCCCTTTGGTTTCTCTATCTCAATGAATGGTTCCACCCAATACCCAACGACTCTTCTCCTTCTCTACATTCAACCAACTTGTGTGTGTTGATTTTTTTTTTTTTAAGATTTTATCTTGGGGCACCTGGGTTGCTCAGTTGGTTAAGTGTCAGACTTTGACTCAGGTCATGATCTCACGGTTTGTGGGTTCAAGCCCTGTGTCGGGCTCTGTGCTGACAGCTCATAGCTTGGAGCCTGCATTATACCCTGCAGCTCCCACTCTCTCTCAAAAATAAAATAAACATTAACAAAAATTGTAAAGGGTTTATATATAATACACTTATAGATTAAGCCTGGCACTTGATAAAAGCTTAACACTTTATTTTTTTAGAGATAACTTTTGTTCTACACCATACACATTACCTAAACAATTTAGTAATCTCTGTGATCCATTTCTAAGCCTATTTCCTGCTCTGCAAAACGGTTCCTCCAAGTTTACCTTTTCATTGTAACCTGTCCTCCTTCCTAGCATTTACCATAATGTTAATAAAAATTTCCAATTATTTTCATGATCACACTCTTAGACTACACCCAAATTGCATCCGAGCTAGACTCAGCGCTACGAGACCAGAGACTTAAAAAAAAGTTTACCACTACATCTGCAGTTGCTAACACGGACTGCCTCTTAACAGATGCTCAAAAATGTTGGGAAGAGGTACCAATGTCATGCTTATCTTTCAGGATTGTTACCCAGGACCAACTAACTGATACAATGCTTTGTCATTATGTAAAGTTGTACAGATGGGTTTATCATTATTAAGTATTGAAATAAAGTGTGAGAAGAGGAACAGAAGACTTGTAGCCTCTGAAGGCTTCCAAAGGACAAGTATTGTGCCCAATTCGCGAGTCCCCAGAGACCACCAAGCAGCTGACACTGATGCAAGTACAAAAGGGTCTTTATTACAAGCTTGAGCCAGATCTCACCTGTCTACCGGTGTAGTGGCAGCTGGGTGAAGCCCTGAACAATAGCGAGTAGGGTTTTTATGGGGTAAGGGACGGGGGTGTCACAGTGCACACGTTGTACATATAGCATCATCACATAAGTACCAATCACAATTGTACACACCCATGGTAACAGCTTTGACCATTCAGTATCTGTGAGGTGTTCATTACTTTTGGTGGGACCCAATCACGACCTTTGAGAATCCTTTGAAAATGACCAATTATGAGGTGAGCTCAAAAGGCCCACGTGGGGTTCAGGCAAGCCGTGAGAAATTGGCTAGTTTGTATAAAGTAACTGTCTACAGTTCCCAGCCTTGACTCAGACCACAGGAATGTTTTTTGATTAAGCTGATCTGAGGGCGGTCCGAGGATGGCTTTAGCCTTGAGAAATCTGAGGAACTGGGGCTCCGTGCAGCCCGAGGTTGCTCTTAATGGAGGCCTTAATTTCAAAATGACGTTACTTAGGCTCTTCGGTATGAATGTCAATCTTTAGCAAGAATGCAGCTCTTCATGGGCGCCTGGCCGGCTCGGTCTGTAGAGAGGTGACTCTTGAGTTCAAGACCAACATTGAGCGTGGAGCTTAGTTTAAAAAAAAAAAAAAAAGACATCTCTTCAAGACTCACAAATTATTAAATCTGTTCTCTCGAATTCTAGGCGTGAGCCAGAATCGTCCCAATGCTAACTAAATTCAACTTCAAACTAGAGGTGGAAGGGACCTAAGATCACCTAGCGCTAAAGGCCAGGCTCTTTCAAAGAAGGTTCCCTTTCGTGGAGGTCAACGCGGCCTCCTACCTACCCTACTTTGGTCTCAGCTCACCTCCCACGCCACGTGGCACAAAGAGGGTTTCCCGGAGGTTCAAGACGAGAGGAGGCGGAGCCCATCTGGAAACCCGCCCAGGGGCATCATGGGAGGTGTAGTTTTCTTCGCCGGCACAGAAAGGGTGCGAGGTCTTTCCTGGTTTTGCCTACTGAGTAGCATCCCCTGTGTGCAAATCATTAAAACCAAGTGTTTCCTCATTATAGATGCAGCCTAAGTACCTTTGAAAGAAGCCACGAAGGGGAAGGGGCAATGCAAGGAAGGCAACCCAACAGATTCTCAGCAGGGTGGAGAAAAGCTTAACAGGTTTTACGCATGCGCAGAGAGGGCTAGCAGGGTGGGCGGGGACGGAAGACGACTCCCGGGAGCTGTGTTTTCCCCGGAAGTGCCTTCCCTCCTCACGGGTCCGCGCGGACTCGGTTTCCTTACCTCACTTGTCCTCGCCCCTCCCCATCCCTCTACGCGCTTTGGTTCCTGGTTGGTGCTTCCTGGTCGCAGCCGCGGCAGTGAGTATGTGTGTGACGGACCCCCCAGCCGCCCGCGGCCGGGGTACCCCTGCCCGCCCTCCGCCTCTCTCGCAGGGCATTGGAACTATCGCGTGTCCTCTCGCCGGCCTCCGCGCCCCCCTGTCTGTCCCTACTCGTAGCGGGGTACAGCCCGTGGCGCCTCAGTCGTGTTCTGCCTCACGCGGTTCGGCTGACCGGCTGGAGTGTTCGCTTCTCCCTACTTGGCCAGGGGTGAGGTCGTCATTCAGAAAACGCTGAACACCCGTGGCCTCGGTGGGGGCGGCGTTTCTACCTCATACCTTTTATCCTCCTCCAGTTCCCGTGTCTTTTTAGGGAAGCCGGTCAATCAGTTAAGCGCGGAGGTCCTGCCTCACTGTGCGAGGCCGGCCTGCGGGGACCGGACAGTCCAACTCCGGCCTCTGCTGTCAGAAGCAACAGCTACAACTGTGGGACCAGAGAAATTTAGGGAGTTGTGCTCCTTCCCCTGTGTAAACAGTGAGACTTGGACTGTGTGCACTGAGATTTGCTTTATCCCCCACATCCTGTGAGCCCGCAGTTAACTTCCAACTTTAAGAGCTGCATGCAGGTGCAGTGGGAAAACTGGCTGGGAATCAGCAGGCCTCGGCTCCAGTCGCGGCTCCACCACTGACTGACTCGCTGGTGACTCTAAGAATCTCATGTTTAGGCTGAATTTACCTCTGTTTCACGTTACAGGGTCCAGTTAGGAGATCTTTAGGCTCAGTGAATAAATAGGCTTCTCAGAGAGCCGTTTCTGTGTATATGAAATGAGAGCGTGCACCTTAGTGACTCTCAGGTCCATTCCAAAAAGCTCTTGACTCTGTGTTTTGAATACTTTGGCTGTAACATACAAAGACTTTGAAGTGGGCTGTGTGTATATTTCAGAAATTACCTTTGGGAGACAGTTCGGTATTACCGTTTTCCAGAATCTGAACGTAGGGAATGAACTGAAGAAGACATGGAAGTGAGGATTGTAAAATAGCTACAGGATTATGGTACTGTGTAGTAAAGGGAAGAAGGGCTGAAAGGTGAAAGAAGTGTTTTGAGATAGGATTAGTTATAAAAAGACTATGCCAAGAACAGCCAGACTTGTCTGAATAAATTTAGCATAACTTTCTCCCACCAATATCTTATCTTCTGTCTTGCTTTTTTTTTCTTTTTGTGAGTGTTGTGTCACATATTTGAATTCTCTACCCCAGTCAGATTTGCTTCAAAGTGAAAATTATATTTGAAGAGATATGGCCAGAGATTTTAATTCTAGACGGAACCTAATAGTATTTCAAATCTGTCACTGTCAGGATAGCTAACAGAGTACATATATACTCAAGTATACACATATATTACATATATATATAGTTTATACTTACATATGTATACATATATATAAAAAATAGAGTATGTCAGAAATTTTAAGTTGAAAATCAACTATGTCTATTAATGACTTTCCAGTGAACATTGAACTTAAAATCAAGCTGTGACTTGAATCTTGAGATGGATCCCTATATCATCAGGAAGAAACGTTTAGGCTAAAAGGTCTCTGAAAGGAAATAAGAACAAAAAGTCTGGAATGACAGGCCAGTAGGTTGTTAGAGCAGAAAAGTATTGGCCTCAAAAATAGTAAAGTCTAAAAGCTTGAATAAGCCTTAAGTTGTGTAGTTTAAAAATTGTTTAGTGACTAAAAACTACTCCCACTTTTGAATGGTGAGAGTCTTTGCAGTGATTCTCTATGGCTGTTTTTTATTTGTTAAACCATTTTAATTTTATGAATAAATTTCCTTCTCAGACTGGGTGTTTTAGGTTTTAAGAACCATCTTTTTTGGTCATGGGATTGCTGTACTCTTGAGGACCAACTTGCAAGGTTCTTGGGTGGTAAAGGGAAAATTCACATGTATGCTTTTCCTTCCAATTAAAGTGCCTCTTTCATAGTTTTTATACTCCACTGGGAAGTGAAATGGATATTTTTGAGGTAAACTTAGGTGTTAGAACGAATGCAAATATAGCTTTGAAGGAAAATTTTTAAAACTTTTTGTTTGAAATTATTTTGAAAAAGTGAAAAAAGGTCTTAGTGAACACTTGGCTAGGAATCAGGGAAATGTGAATCTGTCCTGCCTGTGTTCTTAATCAGCTGCATAACCTTGGATAGACTTCCTTACCTCTTTGGGCCTTAATTTCCTTATGTGTAATTTGAGGAGTGTGTGAGATAATCAGAAAGGTCTCTTTGAGACTTAAAATTTTGTGGCTCTCATAGGGACCTTATGTTACCTAGCTAAGTATGCTTGGGAATCGTGTATAATGATTAAAAGCTGAGAAGGCCGTCTAGTTCAAGACATTTGTGTATGTGTGTATGTACATACATTTAATATTTGTCCTTCGAGTATATATTTAAAAAAAATTAAACGTGTTTGAATGTGATTAAAGTAGTACATAAACATAAACCAAAATAGCCTCGGGCAAACCTTAACCCTGGCATACATAAGCTACATAAAGAGCAGAGCAAGTTATGCTGAGCACAATTTTCAAGTACAGAAGATACAAAATCCTCTTAAAGGCCATAGGGGCTAAATTGTTAAATTCATTTTTCTACATTTCAAGGAAAGAGATAAACCCCTAGACCCAAGGAAGTCAGTTTTTATTATATTTCTGTAGTTTATTTTTGGCATACATTCACAGGTGTGCCCATGGCTCTTTTCTTAATCCCTTTCCTTTGGGATGGTTCCAAGAGTAGTGCAAATTTGTAACTCTGTAATTTAGCTCTTTTAATTTTTTCTGTGCTGCACTGGAATTATGTTATTTATGTTTTATCAGTATGGATCCAGTGAGGATTTTGAAGGAAGCATAATTCCTTTGACTTCTTTTAGAATTAATTTACCTATTAAGTAAAAAGGAAAGAATTCATCTTTTATTTGGATTCCTCTGAGGCTAACATTTCAATATAAACTGATAAATGCTATGAGCATTATTATTCAGACAACCACATTTAACTTGTATGACGACAACAACAGCATAGCACCCTGAAGGACAGTGTAAGAATGGAACAGGTATATTGTAGCTTTTAGAAGAAAAAGGCATTAAAAGTTGGTTTCTCCCCCCCACCTTTATTGAGGTATAATTAACAGATACCATTGTGTAAATTTAAGGTGTACAATATCATGATTTTTTGTACGAAATAACTACCACATTTAGGTTAGTTAACACATCCATAACCTCACGTATTGTCTTCCATTTTTTCCCCCGTGAGAACATTTTAAGATCTACTCTTAGCAGATTTCAAGTATACAGTACTGTATTGTATTAACTCAGAACTTAAATATTATTTTTACTCCCAGCTTTATTGAGGTATAACTGATAAATAACATTGTGTAAGTTTAAGGTGTATGACACAAATTGGTTTCTTTATTTCTGTGAACAGAAAAACTCCAGTGTAAGTAGTGCATTTTTGACTTCTGTTCATTTGGTTCTTGGAGTCAGCTGGTTGTATTACCCAAATTACCATCAGAACACTGACATTTTGGGCTGGGAATTGGTAAACTAAGAACAGCTAGTCTTTCTTAATTGCATTTGTATAAAAAGGACATGGAAAGAGTAAATTTTCATTGTTACTGTTCTTTAGACTCTCCCTGATTTTTTAACAAACATGATTTATTTTTCCAGAGCTCTCATTTTGATCAGTATTCCATCAGTACCTAAGTGAAACATCTGTGTGGATTTTGGGTTGATATGAGAATAGTTGGAATAGTTGGAGACAACTGTGAAATTCATCCCACCATAATTTCCATATTTTAGGCCCATACTAGACTTACTAGTGCTGAAGAGCAAATGCCAGATAATATTATTCTTTTATTTATTTATTCATTAACTCAACAGACATTTATGGAGGTCCTGCTAAATACCAGTTACTCTGCTTGGCTTTGGGGATCCATTGTTTAACAAAGTGCATCTAGTTTCTGCTCTCCTGGGCTCTGTGATCTGTTTTTGTGGGAGATTTACACTGAATTAGTAATTAGAACTGTGATGAGTGTTTTGAAATGTAAAGTGCTATGAAAACCTATAAAAGGGGCACTTAATTTAATCTGGTGGGTCAAGGGAAGCTTCTCAGAAAAAGTAATGTTTAAGCTGAGTTGAAGGATGAATAAGATTTTAATATGCCCACAGTAGGAAAATAAAGTGCTCTTACAGTTAGGAGTTTGCCTCAATGTTAGGTCCTTAGTGTGTGTTTCATGCATATCTTTATTGCTAGTACAAAAGTAAACCACAGTTTATCAGATATTTTTATGTATTCTTTTAGTCAAGGATAAGAAGGTCATGAGATTAATTTTTTGATTGAAAATAAAAAGCTGTACTAAATCAGTAAATATGATTGCTTCCTGTAGTGTATTTGCATTAAAGTTGAATATTCCTATGTGAGAATGCATACCTGAAAAGATGAGAGGAAGAGCCAGAACCAGGGAAGAGATGAAAGATGGATGGATTAGTGAGAATGACTTAGAATATTTTTGTGATTTTTAACATTTTAGGGGAAAAAATGATGTCTGAAGCAGTGGACCTCAACCTGTTTTTTCTTTTTACCATACCTGTAAAATATTGTATTTCCATTAATAACTATAACTCAGTTTGTTGGTAGTAATTTTCATTTGAGAGGGGCGCTCATTGTTAGGTAGGGGATAACAGGATTTCGAAATTCTTGAAAAAAAGATATTCTGAGAGGAAAAAGTATTTTAATATGTCATTAAGAACAGTGATGGCCTTCACAGAAGTTAGCTCTAAGGTGATGTTGTTATGTGCTAAGCAAGCATGATCTGAGCTTTTAAAATACATTCGTTGTATGATTTTCTCTTTTACAGAATCAAGGTTACTGACCTTCCATGATGTTTGGTGGTTATGAGACTATAGAAGCATATGAAGATGACCTTTATCGTGAAGAGTCATCTAGTGAACTGAGTGTTGATAGTGAGGTGGAATTTCAGCTCTACAGCCAAGTTCATTATGCCCAAGATCTTGATAATGTCATTAGAGAGGAAGAACCTGAAGAGAAGAACTCTGGGAATTCTGAATCACCCGTTAGTAAACCAAATCAGAAGAACTTAATTATCCTTTCAGATAGTGAGGTCATCCATCTATCAGATGGGTCAGAGGTCATCACTTTGTCTGATGAAGATAGTATTTACAGATGCAAAAGAAAGAATTTTAGAGTCCAAGCAAAGGAAAAGACCCAAGATCCTCCTGCATCGTTTCATTCTAATAAGTTGACTGATAAGAAATGCAAGAGGAATATTGAGAAGCCTAAATCTGAAGAGCTGTCGGGTACAGTCCGAGAGGTCATGATTATAGAGGTCAGTTCAAGTGAAGAGGAAGAGAGCACCATTTCAGAAAGTGATAACGTGGAAAACTGGATGCTGCTGGGATGTGAAGTTGATGATAAAGATGATGATATCCTTCTCAATCTTGTGGGATGTGAAAACTCTGTAAATGAAGGTTAGTATCATATTGGCCATTTTGAAAAGTAGTACCATCTTTAATAAGGAAGACTGCTTTTCCTAGACAAAAGACCAATAGGGTCTGCTCCATTTAATTCCTCACCTTTCAGTCTTGTTTTTTGGCTTGTTTCTCATGAGACTCTTACCAGTTGCTGCTCTAATGGTGGTCTGTCTGAACATCAGAAAGAGTATGTCAGAATATCAAAGACACTCTGCTTCTACTGTAAGCAAATTCATAGCTGCTTCTTCCTGTTTGGCTAGAGCCAGTTCTGGACCTGAAATCTTAGTCCCCCCCTCTCTCTACTTGGTACCACAGGTGAGTACTCCATCCATCTCTGACACTGGTCCTGTGTTCTCATTTGGCCAACTCTGTTGGGACTGCCTCTTCCTAAGTGATTTGCTTACCCAGGAATTAGCCAAGTAGCAAGCATGGGGAATGCCTGCTACACAGAGGATATGGAATTAGTATTGAGATTTTAGGAACTCCACAGTCACTAAGATAGGAGACTTTGAAAAGCTGTAAGTATACAATAGACTATAGGAGAAAATGCAAATACTTAGAACCACATCATCAAAGATTGAAATTTTGGTGTGGGCTTTGTCTTTTCTCTGTCACATATTGTCTGATACTTTTGATACTTATTCCTTTAAAAAGTCCCATTTGTTTCTCTCTCTGTATGCCTAATGCTAGTCTCTTGCAGTGAGTCGTTTCCTAAATGACCTTTTATATCTTCCCTGCACACTGTTGTTAAATTAGTAGTCTTGAAATGCCCTTTTGCTCATGGTACTTTGCTCCAAAACCTTTAACAGTACCCATTAATTCCCAGAGGAAATGATGACATTGAATGTAGATCATGCTTTGGAGCCCCAGTGATTGACCCTTTTTGTTTTGTTTCGTTTTGTTTTAAGAGAGAGTGCAAGTGAGAGAGAGGGGCAGAGGGAAAAGGAGAGAGAGAGAATCTTAAACAGGGTCCACGCTTAACGCAGAGCCTGATGTTGGGCTCAGTCCCACAACCCTGGGATCATGACCTGAGTCAAAATCAAGAGTCAGACACTCAACCAACTTAGCCACCCAGGCACTTTTTTAAAAGGAGACAAACTGTAGGTTTCCAGGCCATAGGATTTCCTAACTACTTAACTTAGCCCTTGTGGGAAAGCATCCACAATACCTAAAGAAATGGGATGGCTATTCCAATAAAATCTTAATTATAAAAATAGGTAATTGGCTTCGTCTGTAATAGGCCAACCCTTAGAAATTGATAGCAAAAAAAAAAAAAAAAGAAATTGATAGCAAAAGGAAGAAATAGAGTACTAGCGAGAATATGGAGTAGATTCAAGTAAAGTTTTATTAGAATAAGGTAGATCTGAAAATATTTTTAGGTAGAAGGGAAAAAGACTTTTGAAGGAGAGATTAAACCTGTTTGATGGATTGAGGTAGCAGGGGCCAAGGAAGAGATAGGATCAGGTGTCTATGTCTGAATTTGTTTTAAAAGGAAAGAGGCACACCATTAACTTTTAAACGATCAAATATAAAAGTAGTGAAGAAAAAGTAAATTCAGATGGATGGCAGATGAGGGGATATACGAGGATGGGTTTGATTTTCTTGGGAAAATGAAAGAATTGGGAGTGGAAGTGGGTAGGGAGTACTTAGAGCTTAGAGTGCAGAAAGCATGTTTAAGTGCTGTGGGGGATTCTCTTAGGCAGTGGTTCCCAGGATTTTGAAGATGACAACCTTTTTAACTTCACAACAGTTTGTGGACCCTTCCACATGACAGTAGTTATATTTGTAGTGCTTGTTAGTTGAGAAAATGGCATATTAGCAAAAAGTTATTGTTTTAGTACTCTCTTACATGACTTTGTATTTTATTAACCAGGGTCTGTATGCACATTTGAAAAATATTAATATATACATGTATATGTCTTTATATAATACATGCCTCTGGGTACCCACTGTGGTAGCTAATTGTGCAGCTCCCCAGGAGTCTGAAGCTCATAGTTGGTTGTGCCAACAAATCAATAAGTGAATAAAAAGATTACTTAGAAGTAGCACTCAGTTAAAATTGAAACAATATGAACTTGCAGTGAACTAACTTTGAAGGGTTTCATAACTTTTTCCAGTAATATTTGGCAGCCTGGAGCAAGATTATGGAAACCAAATGATCCAGGGTTAGGCATACCATTCATTATAGAAGGTCAAAGGCATTTAGCCAGTTCCTTTTCTAAATTGCCTTCCCCTGACATCGCACCTGGTTTCATCAAACACTAATGTATTTACGATGATCAACCACTTTTCTTGAACTCAAGTTTTCCATGTCCACCTTGCTGATTTTTCCATTTGGGTATCTTATTGTCATATTTTCAGTATGTTAACATACTGAAAAGTTTGATAAACTGAAAGATAATTTTTCCACAAAAAGAGGAGCAGGTTAACTGGGCAGTGATTAATAGTAGAACTAAGGTTTCTCAGGGCAAAATGAAAGAGATTGATGAGGGGTAGTGAGAATGGGGGGTATAGGGTAGCTGAGCTATATGGAAGTGAGGATTCTAGAACAAAGGGAATGATAGATTTAGTCAGGTATGTTTTATAGGAATGAAGAAAAGGAGTATAAAGAAATCTCTGGCAAACAATTTTAGTGTTCCCTGTTATGAGCAGACGATAAGTATGGCTGTTCTTGAACTGCATTTTTGGAGGAGGGGATATTTGTGTTTATTATTAATTGTGAAATTAATAAAATTAACTATTTTAAAATGTGCAATTTAGTGGCATCCAGTATATTTACAGTGTTATGGAACCATCATGTCTATCCAGTTCCAAAACACTTTTAGAACATTCAAAAGAAACCCTGCACCCGTGGATCTCTTTCTTCCTTCCTCTCCCTGATCCTGGCAACCACTAATCTGCTTTCTGTCTATGGGTTTACCTATTCTGGATATTTCATGGAAATAGAATCGTCTAATACATGACCTCTGTGTCTCGCTCCTTTTACTTAGCATAATGTTTTAGAGGTTTATACATATTGTAGCATGTATTGGTACTTCATTCCTTTTCAAGGCTGAATAATAGTCCGTTGTATTGTTATACCACATTTTGTTTATCTCGTCATCCCTAGATGGACATTTGGGTTGTTTCCACCTTTTGGCTAATGTGAGTAGTGCTACTGTGAACATTCATGTATAAGTATTATTTGAATACCTATTTTGGGTATTATTTTGGGCATATACCTCAGAATTGAATAGTGGAGATTCCTGTTTCACTTTTTGAGGAACCACCAAGTTGCACCACAGGGGCCGCACTGTTGTATACTCCTACCTGCATTGTGTGAGGGTTCCACTTACCTCATCGTTGTAACAGTGACTTGTGATGTTGTGTATTTCTGTGGTGATGTGCTCCTATGCTCTTTGTTATTTCTTAGTTTTTTTCTCTTAGTATTTTGTTTTTTATACTTTTTGCTTATGTTGTCTTAATGTTTTTCTAGAATGGCTTTTTTGGTATCAAGTTTTTTTTGTATCTTTTCATGCACTAACAGTTTTTAAAGAAACTGATTCTTACAGATAATGTGTTCTCTTAAAGTTTAGTGTGTTTATGTGTATAAATTTATAACACATTTTTCTGCAATGTTAGTAGCATTACTAATGTCTGGTATAAGACCTAAGTAATTCCAAATACTGTACTTCTTGATTCCTGACATTTAGTCAGCATATATTCCTCTTAACCATATTGAAATTTACCCTTTTGCTCCTAGGATTTTTGTTGTTGTTGTTCCAGCCAAATTGAAACAAATTTCGCAATTCTGCAAATTAACTTACATGACTTTGTATAAACTCTGACAAAATATTTATATGTATATCTCCTGTTTTATTTCCTTGATCTGCTAATGCCATAATCCTATTTCTTTTCAGTTAATAAGCAATATATTCTGCACTGATGTTTACCTGAGTGCATTGTTACTCTCTCATCATTATCCCATTTGTGAATAGATCTGAGTTCAGTTTATATAATAGTCATTTAGAGAGAAGATTTTTTTCATGTTGGTGGAAATTTGTAGACATTCTGACATAATTTTGAAATGATGATTATTAAACAGTAATAGTAGTAGCTATTTGGTATGCTGCTCCCCCTCCTCACCAAACCCCCAAACTATGGCATGTTCAATTTTTTTAATGTTTATTTGTTTTTGAGAGCATATGTGGGGGAGGGACAGAGAGAGGGAGACACAGAATCTGAAGCAGGCCCCAGGCTCTGAACTGTCAGCACAGAGCCTGACTTGGGGTTTGAAGCCATGAACTATGAGATCATGACCTGAGTTGAAGTTGGATGCTTAACCAACTGAGCCACCCACGTTCCTAAACTATGCATATTTAAAGTATCAGTGTGATAGAAGGGATTACAGACTCTCAAGGACAGATCTTTTCCATACTCAGAAGCTTCCTTAGGATAGTTAGAGTACTTCTTTGATATATATTAATTTGTTCTGTACTAATTACTAAATGATCAAATATTTATTGAGCATCTACTCTGTAGAATACAAAGAGGGGATTTAAAATGGTAAAAGACATAGTTTTAGCTTTAAGTGGCTTAGTGTTTTGTTGAAGAGATAAAATTTATATAATATATGTATTATAAAAAGAAACTGATACTAAGAAGCTAAGTAATTTATGGAAGTCTCTTCTTAATAGTGGGAGTTAAGTCTCTTAAAGTCCCGATGGTAGATTCTTTTAAAACTTAACCGCTTTATAAGAAATAGAATTAGTGAATTTGAGGAAGTGAATGAATATATAATAATATATATATTATATAGATAATATTATAATGCCATTTTTGCTCTATGGAAACTTCAGATAGTCCCCCACTACTTCAGTTTTAATGAAATGCTTACACACTTATTTTGCTTTAATACACAATCAGGCAGGGGTGCCTGGGTGGCTCCGGTGTCGGTTAAGCATCTGACTGGCTCAGGTCATGATCTCCCAGCCCCACCTTGGGCTTTGTGGTGTCAGCTCGGAGCCTGGAGCCTTCTTTAGATTCTATGTCTCCCTCTCTCTCTGCCCTTCTCCCCCCTCTCAAAAATAAATAAACATTAGTAAAAATTAAAAAAAAAAAAACCCACAATCAGGCAGATAATACACAACTAGGAGGCATTTTTTCCCTTACTGTTCTTCCTCTGAATGTTTGATGCTTTTTTGATTTTCTGATTTGAAGTTTGTTTGTTTATGTATGTATGTGTGTATTTATTTATAAGATAGTATTTTTAAGTAATCTCTGCACCCAACGTGAGGCTTGAACTCACAACTCAGATCAGGAGTCACATGCTCTAGCTGCTGAGCCAGCCAGGTGCCCGTGATTTGAAGTTCTTGATTAGCTTCCTGAGGTCCCATTGAGGTCTTTTGGATATAACATGTAACGTAATGGGCTCAGTCGAGCCTTCCTCAGTACATGCAGTTTAATATAATAAATTCATGCCAAAACATCGGCCTTTAGTGCTTGTTGTATCTGGCTTTCTGCTCTCTTTACTGAGGGATGTAAGAGTTTATTTCTAATGTATAGGCTTCATTTCCTTTACTTTCTTTACTCTTCCTTAAGGATTTATATAATTGCCTGCGCTATCATTTGTTTTCCTTTTTGAAATTCTCACCCTTTACTTTCTTTCATTATCTCCAGTACTAGTGACTTGCAGTTCTCATATATTAAAAAGGTAGATCTCCTGGTTGAAGAAAAGATGTGACAAGGGAAATTAGCATGTTTCTTAATTTATTTGTGAGGAGGATCTCAAATTTGGGAAGGATTGTTATATAAGACAGCCAGATGATGGGGAGAGCCAGTAAAGCTATAGGAATTATAGAGGAATAATCAGCCACTTATTTTCCTGCATAGGGAAGGGATACTAATAGCTCTAGGAGTAATTAGTCACTTTTTGTTAGTTTTTTGTTTATTATGGAAAATTTGAAGTATATAAAAATAGAATGTTATAATGAACCCAGTGACCATAGCCTAACTTATGATGTCTTCTCTCAATTATAACTACATACTCCTATATTATTTTGAAGCACATCATAGACCTATCTTTTTGTCCATTCATATATATGTATAATACATCTTTTTTTTAAGTGTTTATTTATTTTTGAAAGAGAGAGAGAGACAGATAGACAAACACAGCACGAGCAGGGGAGGGGCAGAGAGAAGGAGACACAGAATCCGAAGCAGGCCTCAGACTCTGAGCTGTCAGTACAGATGCGGGGTTCGAACCCATAAACCATGAGATCATGACTTGAGCTGAAGTTGGACGCTCAACTGACTGAGCCACCCAGGCACCCCTGTAATATTTTTCAGTATGTATTTCTGAAAGGAAAAAGTTCTTAAGAAACATGATCTTATCATTATCACACCTAAACAAATTACCAGTAATTCTTTTATTGTTAAATACCCAGTCAGCATTCAGATTTCCTTTACTGGATCTTAATTTTTTTTCTTATAATTTATTTGAATCAGATCCATTTATTCTAATTGGTTGATAACTTGTGTCCTTTAATCTATAGATTGTGCCTTTCTTTAGTCTCTTTTTTTTTTTCCTTTGTAACTTATTTGTTGTATTGGTTGTCCTCTAGAATTTTCTGTAGTATGAATTTTATGCTGTTGTTTAACATACCCCCCTGTGTCCCTGTATTTCATGTGACTTGGTAGTTAGATCTGGAAGCTTGATTAAATTCAGGTTTCTCTTGCTGTGATTTTGCTATCAACTAGATATGTGGATAGTTTCATTTGTTTTATTTTGCTTTTGAAATGTTTAATTTTCAGTGTTGCCTTTTATAAATTTAATTTGTTTTATAATTATGAAGATGTTTATAATATCCAAATTTAAGTCAACAAGACAAGGTAAAATATATTCAGAGAGGTCTCCTTTGTGTCCAAGTTCTTTGCTCTGTTTTTGCCATTCCCCTTATGGGTAACTCTTCAGAGAAAATTGATGGTGTGTCCTTATAAAAAAAAAATGTAAGCAAATATGTGTATGTCTTTGAAATTTTTCTCCCCTTCTTAAGCAGTAGCATACTATTCACAATTTGCTTTACCGCACCCCTGACCTCCCGTTGGCAATATAGCCTGGAGATCAGTCCATTGTATAGTATATGTAAAGTTAGTTCTCATTTCGAGGACTGTGGACTCTTTTTGGGTTGTCTGCACTACTCTGAGCTGAATACTAATGTAACATAACATACTTTTTAGAAGTGAATGAATAGAAATTTAAAATATTTGATGAATGAAATACTTTTACAGTCTTAAAATGTATTTAAACACGTGTAACAATTCAATTGTACTTTCACAAGCACACTTTATACTTATTCCTGGTCTTAATGTTTGTTTCTCATTTAGCAATTTTGAAAGATCAGATTTAGCAAAAAATTAGATTCATATTTTAAAAAGAAATAACGTTTAGAGAATGAAGAATATAACATTTTTAAGAGCTGAAGAAGCTGTATTAGTTTCTAGTATGTAACTGTTATGTTACAGAATTTTATGTTAATGTAGAGCTCATTCTGTATATACAATTTGACACATTGTTTTTTTAGTTTATCACCATTTGGCACATAGTGGACATCTAGCAAATCTTAGTTGAATTTAACTGAAGTTCTACCTTTGTGTATAGAATGGTGCTGTTTGCATAGTACTACTACATGAAGTTGAAGTGAAATTATGGCTTGATTAAAGTAAAATCATGGCTTTTGAAATTGAAGTAAAATCATGGCTTTTGGTGACTTAGTGCAGTAAGTCTTTTATATATATATTTATTTTTAAGTAAACTCTACCCTCACCGTGGGGCTCAAACTCAGCCCTGAGATGAAGAGTCACATCCTCTACTGACTGAGCCAGCCAGGTGCCCCAATCTTGTAGTCATTTTTGTGCCAAGCTCCTTTACTCCCCCAAAATATGCACATAGAAGTTTTGGTACCATTTCAGAGGATGAAGGACACATCTAAAGGTAATTGCCAAATCCCTGGCATTTATTAAGCACTCAACCAAGACTTGATAACTAATTAACATTTGAGTAGAGTGGGTTACCTGTTTGAATTTCAGTTTTCCGGATAGGTCATATTTTATTTGATCTGGGTCTTTACAAATGCTGTTTTTTCCTACCCAGATCATTTTCTACCTTGCCTGGCTGATACCTACTCATCCCTTGGGTACCAGTTTAAAATTTAATTCTGAATGAGGTAACCCATAGGTCCTCAATTAGTAGTTATTAGATCTGTAATAGCTTCTCAGTTGACTGGCTGTGACTTTGAGTAACTTAATTTCATTATTGGTAAAATAATAATTTTATTTCATTTAAGTTATAAAGCTAAAGTGAGACAGTGAATAGACTAAATTAATGTAATAGGAAAGTATTTTGACTAAATTCTTTTAACTACAGCACTGTGGCAAGCATGGACATATGGCTTCCACTTGGTATTTTGAATTGAAAGTTCTCCATGTTTTTTCTGGACCCAAGTTGCTTTTTTGTTTGTTTTTTTTCAAGTTAGGTTTATTTTTTAAAATGTTTTATTTACTTCTGAGAGAGAGCACAAGCGTGAGCAGCGGAAGGTCAGAGAGAGAGGGAGACACAGAATCTGAAGTAGACTCCAGGCTCAGAGCTGTCAGCACAGAACCCAATGTGGGGCTCAAACCCACAACCGTGAGATCATGACCTGAGCCGAAGTTGGATGCTTAACCGACTGAGCCACCCAGGCGCCCCCCAAGTTGATTTTGAAAATGTCTCTAGTAAGGCATTTTTCTTAAATAAATTTTATTTGTTTTGGTGACATTTTAGTTAAACGAAATCTGAAATCTTACAATTTGTTCAGTAGTTACTTACTGGATACGTAAAACATACAAGTTACTATACCATTTAGGTATTGAGATTCAAGAATTGCTATGTAGTCTCTGCTTTGAGAAGCATAAAATGCCTGACAATATGGAAAGTTCACTTTAACGCCAGAGTTAAATACATTTCTACAAATATAAAAGAGCTGCCCCAGCATAGTACAAGATCATTTGCAGATGAATGTAATACATTAAAAAAAAAAAAAAACCAAACAAGACACATTACACGTATAGGCGAAGTATAAGACTGAATTGGAAAGTAGCCTTTTGAGGTGGGTCTTGAAGAATGGGTAGGATTTTAAGTTCAGGTTAAATGCGAAGGGGAAGAATAGAAGTAGAAATCCCTAATATAAACTTAAGACTGTATGGTACCATGGATGCTAAATTAATGGTTTAATATGTGGGTTGGTATGATTAAATATTTTAGTAGCATGTCTTTTTTAAAAAAATTTTAATGTTTTATTTCTGAGAGAGAGAGAGGGATAGAGAGAGAGACAGACAGAGGCAGTGTGAGCAGGGGACGGTCAGAGAGAGGAGATACAGAATCTGAAACAGGCTCCAAGCTCTGAGCTAGCTGTCAGCACAGAGCCTGACGCGGGGCTCGAAACCACGAACTGTGAGATCAAGACCTGAGCTGAAGCCAGACACTTAACCCACTGAGCCACCCAGTTGCCCCCGTAGGATGTCTTTTTAGTAGCTGTCTCAGCCTAAATGAGAGAGGTTATTTTGTATTTTGTATGTGTTCTTTGTATGTGTCAGAATGCTGTTGGCAGATTTTTTTTTTTTGGTCATTATTTTGTTCCAGTATTTTCTATTTGTTTATTACTTGTGTATCTTCTCTTTTTCCTCTAAAAATTTTTGCATATTTTATGCAGCTTTATGGCAGGTAGAAAAATTCTCTCAAATGGGCCAGGTGCTATAAGGTTAGTCAAAGGACATGACCAGCTATTTAAAGTATGTATTTTAGAGGCGCCTGGGTGGCTTAGTTGTTAAGCGTCCGACTTTCGCTTAGGTCATGATCTCGCGATTTGTGGGTTCGAGCCCCGCATCGGGCTCTGTGCTGACTGCCAGCTCAGAGCCTGCAGCCTGTTTCAGTCTGTGACTCCCTCCCTCTCTGACCCTCCCCTGCTCACGCTGTCTCTCTCTCTCTCTCCTAGCAATAAATAAAACATTTTTAAAAATATTTAAAAAAAAAATAAAGTATGTATTTTATACAGGACTGTTCAAGGTAGATCATGTCTTAGAATGAGACTTTGGCTCCTCATAGCTTGTGTTCTTTACTGTCAATTAACGGAAGGGGCACATTCCGTTCGTTTGGGAACATTAATAAATTAAACTTTGCTTTCAATACTCTTCAAATCTTTAAGGTGGTGTGCCTCCACACCCCCTTCTGCATTTATCAGATAACAAGTCAGCTTAATTTCAATAAATACAGTTTCTTGAAGGATCTTATTATGGCCTTTTAGATCATAAAGGTGGGTTGCCATTTGATATATTTCTCATTGATGTATAGTTTAATTTCTGCCTTACAATTGAAAAATGGCCACATGCTAGAGGTTCCAGTGACTGGGAGCATCAAGAAGCTCCCTCCCTGATGTTTTCAGCTTTTGTAAGCCTGAACTACACAATTCGTAAAGCTGCTTTTGAACTGTGTCTCTAGTTGTAGCATGTCACCTTACACTTAACTATTGTAAGGGCATCTTTTTATTTAATTTCTAATTAGCATAATGACTTGAGCTCTGTTATTCACTGTTCCATGGTGAAGTTGTCATAGGGAGAGAAGAAATAAAAATGTTCAATTTCAACTTTACTTGTGAATGGAGTGAAGTTTGAAAGCCTTTTATGGCTATTGTTCAGCAGACTGAAAATCTCATTAGAAATTCCAGAAATGCTAAGGCAGCTTTGGGTTGGATTTTAATAACATTTTGGAATGTTGATATTGTATGTTGCTAATTTCTGTGATTTCGCTTTTGATCAGCAATTTAGGTATGCATTCTTCCAAAGTCAGTTTATGACTTTGAGTCTAAATTCATTTACAGTAGCTTTTCTTTTCAATAGCAATAAGTACCTAGGAAGAGAATTAAATTTTTACCCTTTTTTGGACATTTCTTTTAGACACTGTTTTGATTTTCATATAAGATATACTGAATTTATTGGAAACTGCTTAATATAAAAGTAACGTATATATTTATTGAACTAATGACTTAGTTTAGTTGCCATTCAAATATTATTCATCTACTGTTTTACATTTTTGAGGGGGATGGAGGAGCATAAAATTAGATGGGCAGGAAACATTTTCATTCTTATCTACAGGTCATAGGAACTTGAATCCTGATGTCTGGGTAAAGAGTGTTGAAATGTAATTTTCATGTAGCTGTTTGCTGTAAAAATAATGTGTTGCATGTAGTAATCACTTGTCTAAGAAGTAAGTATAATTTATAGACAGTACATTTTTCTATGGTCAGAAAGTAAACTTGATGTTAACTACATGTGATTAAACTGTAAAACATCATTCAAAAGAAGTACAGAATGGAGGGCATTTATTCTTTTTTCCCTTGTAAGAATAAAGACCATTCAGATAATTCATGTCTCTAAGGAGGAGATCTTGTTTTTAAGACTTTGCTAAATTTATATTTAATTTCAAAATAATTTACTAATCTCTTGCCAACAGTGTCTTGGTTGTTAACACTTAATGAATTAAAAATATTGACTTAATGGAAGTTTTTCAGCCAAAAAATTTTACTCTTTCAATCATTGTTTATCTTTGTTTTGTTATAAATTATTGTCATGGTTAAGTTTTTGGTATTTTGAGTTACTTGCCAGACTGTTGTTGGTTCTACTGGTAATAAAGAAATAAATAATTGAGCATCCACCATGTGGAAGGACACATTTTCTTTTTAAATTATACAAGTATACTTGAGAGTATGTAAAGGAATAGATTCGACTTGTTTTTTAGTGTTTGAATCTTGCTCTGAAAGCATTAGCTCTGGATAGAGATGTAATTATGGGGATAAAAAATAATTGTTGCAGTATAGGTTTGGGTTCAAATATAAATGTAATGTAGTAATAGATTATTTAAAAGTGAATCTTGTCTGCTAAATGTGTTGTTTTTATTTCAATGATATTTTACCTTAGACTTTCAGCTTTTGACATAGTTTTGAAAATTAGCTAACCATGGACTTGAGAGCATCTGCTGTTACCCTCATCTTTTGCAAATACATTTTAAGGGAAGACAGTATAATTCTTTAATGAGAAAATAATTTGTACCCCCCCCACCTTTTGTGTAAATATATAGTTAATATAATTACCTCAAGATGAAAGAATGGCTTTTTAGAGCTATTTATTGAAAGTGTTTTTATTGGCAATTCCCTCGAAGTACGGAGATCACATTTGATTTTGCTTTGTAACTTAATAGTGTCTGTACAGAATTATCTACTTTAGGGAGGAAAAGCTCAAATTTCTAGAAAACTTTTCAGTACTCTTTCTATATTTGTAGTTAATGAGAAATTCTCAAGATGTAGGAAATAGACTTGTCATGGCTGATAAATAAGTTTGTTAAAGTAATGGAAAAATTATACTTAAAAAGTCAGGTTAGAGGAATTCAGGACACAGAGGAAAATGGCATATAAATTTAACCGAATGAAGGAGGTTTTAAAGAAAAAAAATGCAACCACAGTGATCCTGTAAGTTACCCTTTCTATTGTACTAGTCATTTATTAGTGTTAAATGGTCTGATTTAAACAAAAACGAGCTTTTGTCAGTGGTTTTATTTAGAAATCGCATTACCTTCCACTTTTAAGGAAGATTTTAATTGCCAGTAAAATTTCATTGTTCTAGTAAGTACTTGAAAAATTACCTCACTCCCATATAATTAGTATTTTTGCTCTTCTTTTCATACCCCGTATCTACTCAACCTCTTTTGGTTTGCTTTAAAAATGATATAAGTTTTGTGGGAGAATAACTGACCTAAATATTGCTGTAAATGTGTTGTTTTAATCTAGTATGATTGGTTTTTGTGTGTATGAAGTACTTACCTAAGAAGGTGCATAGTATTCAATCGAAATGTTTCTGGAGAGGTGAGTTACTGGTAAAAATCCATCAGGTCCTAAGTTGTGGAATACCATGACTATTTTGGTTGTTGTAGATGTCCCTTAATTCTTCTGTTTAAGATGTTGTAGTTTGGGAAAGTTTTTTTATTGTATTTAACCAATGAAACATGATGGTTGTATCACAGATCGTCTCATTTTCAAGCTGTTTTGATTAAACTAACTTTGGCATATAGTTCTTTGCAGGGCCGTCAAAGAGGAGTTTGTTGAGCTAATGTGATTGTGCCACCACTTAGGTACCATCAGCAGCGAAGGGTCTTATCTGACTTATGTTCCTTTTGTTAAATTGTTAAGTTGCTTTAACATTATTTAAATCTAGAAGGAGATGGAGTTGTGAAGCAAATTTGATTTGCTGATTCTCAGTATTAAGCAATGAGAATCTCTTCCTTTAGATCTATCACAAACGTGTGTTTGATTTAGGTGGGGAAAAACTTAATCTTCTTTATGATATAATCTGGATATAGTTATTATTTTTTAAAATTAGTAAAACTAATAAAGTTTGTTTGGAAATCTCAAAAGATCTTTAGTCATATACCTGCCACCTCAGCAGTCCCTTTTTATCTCTACAGATTTCCTTCCCTGCCTATTGTGGCCGTTTGCTCTAATTTAAATTTCCCATGGCTTTGGGTTGCAGACTTGGTTTTCTGCAAGAGTGCCCATGCTTACATGGTCATATATTCTGGGTGACTTTTCCACTTTTTCTTTTTTGTTATTTTGTTGATTGCTAAAGGGAAAGAGGGCTTTGTTTTGTTTTGTTTTTAACTTGTTTCTTTGTTTTGATCTTTCTTCCTTAGCCCATCTATTTGTGTTTTGTTTTGTTTTGCAGATTGGGAAGAATTATTGTGTGGACTTAGATCCATGGGGACTAGCAAGGAAAAACTAATTTTGTTCTTGGTTTTGTTTTCTTAGTAACAGTAGCAATTTAATTTTTGAGCCATTGAGAAGCTCAAAAGATATGTTAGCTTTATGTATGAAATTGATAGAAAATTATTAATCCCCAAATTTTCTATTTACAGTAGTTCTACTGTTGGAATAAAAATGTTGTAGTTGAACTAAGTAAATAACTAGAAATACTAATTAGCTGGAAGTAGCTGTTACAAAATTTTAATTTAAGTATTACTGTATATTCAAAAGATATTTGTAGGAAATCTGATATGTGATTTCTCTTACATTCAATTTTTGTCATCCATGGTAATGTACACATTCAAATGGATGTATGAATATACATTTGCTTGAGAACATACGTTTTTAACTTGACTAGATCTTAAAAGTGCCTGTTCCTTCAAAACATGCTTGTTTTTCAAATGTGAGGTATTTTGTTTAATGAAACAACTTTATGCTGCTGAATGTTAAGTCCTTGGAGAAGTGCTGTGGCAAGTAAATATGGAGTAATTTGTTACTGCTGTAAGGGAAAAGAGAGATCTCTAGTCCTAACATCTCCCCAAAATATTTTTTCATTAATATCTGAAGACTTTAAAAATCGTAAATTAATGTGGTCACAGTTACTTGTATTTTATATTAGGTTTGTGAGGGTGCATCATACAGTATCATTATTTAGCTGAATTTTATATTCATTAACTTATTATAATTAAAAAGTTTTTCTTTCCATCTACAAATTGTAATAATTTCCTAATATACCATGAAAAATGATGTGCTATGCTATTAATAGGCTAAAAGAACTTTCTAATATTGATAAATAGGATGAAAAAAGAATCTTGATATGTATAATTTTAAGGTTTTTTATTTGTTTAGTTGATTATACACTATGGCAGTTAGGTATCTAGAATTCTCTTTCTAGATGTCTGTTAAGTACTTTGGGAATTGGGGTAAGGGCAAGCCTTCTTTCTGTGTCTGCTAATTGTAGTGTTTTCTTGCGGATTTTAGTTCTCCTAGAATATGAAACTGATTTGTAGAATTTACTTTAACCGAGAAACAACATTATTGAACTTTTGTTTTATGTAACTATTATGTTCTAGATAGTTAATATTTCACATTTTGATTCCTATCAAATGACTCTCAAGAAGCAATTTCTTTTAAAATCTGTGAGAGTTTCAAACTATGAAGAAAATGTATCCTAATAGTCTAATCAGCTATGTTTTTCCATGGCAGTTAATCTTTTGAATCTCTACTCTTTCACCATAATTATAGAGACTTCATAAGTTTGTAAAATTATTCTTCCTAATTCTGATTGGTATTTTGAAAGGTATTTTATAAGTTTACAGTTGATATTTATATTAATTATTGAGAAACATAAATAACCTCTAAAGTATATTCATTTCTTATATATTTATTTCTCATTTATTATAACAACATATATATTTAGAGGTATTTTTAGTATTCATATCAAGTCAGGGTATAAACTGTGGTATGAAAAGTTATCTAACTGCAAGGATGCAGCTTTAAAAATAGCAAGGAATTCTTCTGTTAGCACATTTTATTAGTTTTACAAACATTTGTGTAAGATGTTATTTGTTTTTGAAGCTCATGGCACAGATTTTATTGTGTGTAGCTTTAGTAGGAGAACACTGTAGAGCCAACGTTGAAATTTATTAAGGAAAGAACAAACTGGTAAAGTGTTTCCGTGCTGTTAAAAAACTTCACAGACAGTCGTCAGACAACTTTCTTTTTTAAGGTCCTCATTGCTTGATTTCTTTTTCCAGTCTTTATTTGAAACTTTCATAGGTTTTCTTTTTTGTTCTTTATCTCTGTTTTTCTTTTGGTAGTGGGGGGAAGATTATTTTAAAACTGAATGGCTAAACATGTATAGTAATTATTCAAGTATAATGGACATACTTTTATTCTTGATATTTTTTAGGCCAGAAAATGTTGTGAAGGTAAGCCAAGGAGGGTAAAATTACATTGTATGGAATGGAAACTTTAGCTTTAGTTTTCTGTTGAAAAAAGTAGACTCTGATTAGGGCTTTAAATAGGGATTGTTTGTGAAGTATTTTTTTAGTTCTCATTGCTTGGTAGTAAGTTTGAGGTGTTTTTGTGTTTCAGTGTTTTAGTTGACTGTTGGTACTTCCTGAAAAATCTTATACTCTGAAAGAGAGAAGATAGGGAACAAGAAGTAGGGAGAAAGAAAAATTTCCCAAAATGCTGCCACCTGACAGGTGGAGAATTATAGGCCCTTGTAGATTTTCAAAACGTAGAGCGCTGGAACACTCTGTTTCTGAGAGTTCACTTAAACTTTGATGTATTCACAAAGTTTGATTGGGATGAGTATTAAAATTTTAACTCTGGCTTTATCCTAAATTAATTTAAGCCTTTACATAAATTTAAGCCAAATTAATAAAACAATGCCTTGAGGCTAATTACTATTGTTCAATAAGGTCATCATGTTTAGCTAATAGTTCTTTGTGGTATTGTTTGATTTTATTAATATGATAAGCTAAAATGATAAATTGAATTATGTAAAATTAATTTTGCTGTAGAGGCAAAGGATGTCTTAGTAGGTAATAATTTTATTTCTTTGTGTTATAAGGACATCCGTTGGCTTTCAGTATATGTAGACCCTTTAATTTTAAAAATTTATGTAAGTTAACTGAAGCTGTGCTTTTTTTAAATTGTGAAAACTTGAGGCAAATATATAAAATATGTTAGTGCTGATTTGTTAGATTTTCAGTTATTAGATTTTGTGAAATAAGGTCTGGAATTTTATGTTAATTAAGAAAATATATTTAATTTAAAGGTACTAATAGAGAAATCTTAGAAGAAATCTTAGAAAAATACTAGAAATATTAGAGAAATTTTGTCAAGTATAGTAAATCCATGTCCATAATTATTTTAAATCACTAGTTAGAAAGGAATGTAAGAGATGCTAATATATTCTTTGTTGGAAGTCATACTGTTTTGAAAAAAAAAAACGAAAGGCAAAAAGTAAACTGCTTTCAGTAATATTTATATCATTTTGGCATTGTATGTTATTCATGGATTCATGTCACAAAAGCCTGCAAAACTTCACAAAGGAATTAGGTGTGTTTTAGTTCAGTAGGCTTGCTGAAAATTATTTTGTGAGAAACCTAGAAAAATTTATATATGATATTTTTCTCATTTATCAGTGATTCATCTTGGTGCTTTGTCTCAATTTCAGTCTTGTCAATTTAGACTTAATATTAGGTGTTTTAAAAATGTATTTCCAGTAATATGTTATTGCTTGGATATATTCTTATTGTTCCAATTACATTTTATCCATCTATGACATTTTATCAGCCAGCTATTACTATTTTATTACTCTTTTTTGTGTTGTTGTAAGGTACAGACTTCAAGTCCAGAGTAAGAGCTAGGGTATGTTACAGTGTGTATGACCATTTCTAATTTGACCTGTTACTGTAAAGAAGGCTAACAAGTGTGTATGACTAGCCCACCCCTTCTGGAGCAGTTGAAAACAGGCCTCAGAAGACTCAAAGGAATTCTTTTAACTCCTAGCAGGGCCACGGGGTCAATGTCAGATTTAGTCATGCTGTTATTTTAGCCCAGTGGTCCAGAGAGATGACTGAAAAGTGAGTCTTTTATTTCTTTTTTTGTGTGGTTATTAACAGGATTAAATGTAAGCCATTGTGTACTTAGTACCAATTAGTTTCTCATCTGAGAGGTTCATTATGATTTTTTGTCAGCCTTCGTCTTGTAATATTTGTTTCATTGTTTGATTAGTTAAGGGGCTGAATGGACTAAAGAAAAGTTTAATAGCAGTGCTTTTAAATTCATTGAGAATTTTAATAAGTCAACTTTTCAGATATGTAGATCTTGATTGAAAAATGGACCACATTGAAAATTGGCATGGAAGAATGTGAAATTCAGTAAATTGTTAAAAAATTTTCCTTTTCCAGTTGTATTTTTATTCAGTCTTAAAAACAGATGATCTTTATTATATTAAATAATGTTTTCCTAGTTTTAGAAGTCTGATATATTCTTAAACATATTTCTAAAAATTATCTTCAGTTTGCTGTGAATATGTAATTACTGTTTGGGAGGCATACATATCAGAACAGTCCAAAATTTAAAAACTTCTCCAATTTGTAGATTAGAAACCAAGATTAAGTTATTAAAAACAGAACATAAGAATTCTAGAATATAGATACTTGTTAGGAAGTAGCTTGAAAGTTGATTCTATATGCTGTTGTAAATAAATAAAATACAAAGTTGTAGGAGTTCAGAGAGGAGGGACATGCCTAACTTTTAATTGCTTATTAAAAAAATCGGTGTTTTTTTAGATCCTTAAGAAAATTCTTATTAAAATAAACATTTCCTTGAGTAACAGTCCTCATTTCAAATATTGAAATAATTTCAGTGTAATTTTGGATAAAAATTGTTCTTATAAATTGGATTGGAGATGCTGATTTCAATTAGAAGTAAGGAATATAACCCACAATTAAAATAGGATAATTATTTTGTTAGTAGGTAATTATCTGGGACAGTAGGTCTTATATCCTGTTGTTGTAGTATATAGCATACATTTTCATATGCATGCACTTTTAAATAAAGGCTTGACATCAAGTTGTGTTTTACACTTTAAAAATTATAAATACTAATTTATTTTTTATTTTTTAAGTTGTATGTAAAAATGTGATTTTTATTTTTTATGAAAATAAGCCACCAATGAAAATACAAAAAATACAGGAAAGTATGAAGAACATAAAGGTGGCCACAATCCATTCTATCAGACCCACCAATAACATCTTTGTGTAAATTTTTCCTCATGGGAATATCTATATAAATGTATGCATATATAGAATTGTAAACTGCATATGCAGTTCTGTATCTTGTACTTTTCACTTAACACCATAAGTATGTTATCGTTAAAATATTCTTGGAAAATAAAAGTTTTAATGACTGCATAACATTACACTATGTGCATCATAATTTATTTGACCTCCTATTTTGTGAGGAGGGCAGCATAAAAAATACTACGATAAATATCTTGAGCATTTATCTTCGTGTGTGTGCTTATGTTCTTATGTAGTTCAGGTTGCGTGACCCAAACCCACCACTTTGTGGGGAAACTTTTTTGAGCATCAGCCCTTAATGGTCATGTTATATGTCTTATGATAAATACTAATTTTAAAAGTGTAATTACTATTTTAACATATTCTTTTAACTTGATTTATCTCATCTTATTTGATGTGCTATATATAGATATTATACCTTTGCTTACTGATAACGTTTTTTGGTACCTAGATTATTTTATTGTGGGAGTTGGTTATACAAGATTTTATGATCCAAATAATTATGGTGCATATAGATTCTGATATACAGGGTAGTTTTATTCTCAAATCGATTTCAGACATAGTGAATTTATAGCACTTTTTCGAATTTGTGAAACCAATTTTCTGAGAAACACATTTTTTTAAAGTCAGTGTGTATGGTATTTTTCTTACTTTTCTCTTTAATTGTAATTTGGAAAGAAGCTAGATCCTCCAAATGAGACCTTATTTCTGACCATATTACCATGATGTATGACTATATTACCAAATTATACATGCTTTATTATTGCTTACCCCTCAGTCTCTACTTTCTCCACCTCTGTTTTTTAAATAAAAATGTGTAGTAGCTGTGTTAAATTACTGGAAGATTCTTTTTTCCTCTCATCCTACCCCATGTTTTAGACATATGGTGTCTATTGGAAGATGCTTAATTAATAGGAAATAAATCAGTAGTAACTTCCTCTGGTGGTTTGTTGTTCATCAAAACGAAACTAGTTTCTTTTTAGAGAGAAATGCAGTTTTTGCTGCTCAACATTCCCAAAAGATCTTTGGAAAATAGGAGAGAAGTCTTTAATATAAAGGCCTTGTAATATGGAAAAGTGCAGATTTAAAAATAAAAATTTATTGTATAGTTTTGTATTTGACTTCAGAGGAAGTTGAAAGAAGTATATATGTTAAGTTGAAAATCTGACTCAGTATCAAGTCCTCTGATGGTCATATAATTTAAAATTAGTGAATACCTGTATTGACTGACCTATTAAAATTTTAAATATTTAAAAAAACATAGTGAATAACATCAACTATTTGTAACTTTTCTTTTAAGTGGAATTAACTGTAGGTATCTAATAGAGTAGGTTCAGAATTTAATATTCAGATAACTATAGGAAGTAAAGATGAGGTAAGGGACAGACTATCCTAAAGGTAATACTTTAAGACTTCTGTTTCTTTAGCATCTTCTAATATAATAGTTACTGTAGTAATATATCTGCTTTCTAAGTAATCATACCATTAATAATATTTAGCCCTATTCCTTATAATTGCTAACTAAACACCTTTAAATTATGCTGTTTTAAAAATAGTTCAGTGGAAGTTTGGGAATTTAGGGTAGTAGTATTTAATCTTAAATCTACAGAATACTCTTTCTTTCTAGGGATAATGGACATTGTAATGTAATTGAAAAATTTTTTTGTCCCATAGAAACTACTTTTATTTCATGCTTTGTTTTTCTGTCTAACCAGGTGAGGCCTAACAAATACAGAGAAAAAAAAGCCCTCACAAAAACATTTTGTTGGAAGTTTTTAAATATTGTCTTAACGTAGAGATATGGGTGTGCTATTTTATTTAGTCCATAAAATTGCAACACAAAGTTAGAAAAAAAAATAAAACTCCCAAATATGTAAATCCCAAGAAGATGAAGTTGAGTGGAGGGTGATATAGAGATCTAGTATTTGAGTCAGCTAGCTAAATTTTATGTCCAAAGCTTTAACCTTTTGGGCTTTTCCATTTCCTACAATGCAAATGACTTTCTTTTGTAAAAGGCATGACAATTATGGTAGGATTAAAAGTAATAGCTCATATAGTGCTTTTTATTAGCATCTAATGAAACATCCACATTTGAATTATTTTATAGAGGTATATAAACTCAGTAATTTGAGTTATTATATAGAGACTTAAAATTGCTTATTTTTTTATCCCCTTTTAATATAGACCAAACCTTTGTGGCTTTTGAAAGGAAGAGAAAGCATTATTTTATTTTAATTTACTGTATTTGATGGGTTTTATTTCATTTTGCATGAAAGGTACTATAGATCCTTATTCACAAAATAGTCATTTATATATTGTGATTTTATTGGTTCAGTCAGGGTCATTGACCACTTAAAAACATTTAGGTTTTAAAATTATTATAATTTATCAGTGAATTTTTGATACATTGTAACTATCAGAGTTTCATTATAAAGGAATTTTTGCCTCGTTTTTATGAAGCTTGTGTATAAGAGCACTGATGCTAATGATGTATATACTTGTATCTTTTACTGACTTTTTCCTGGTATCTTAAACTATTAGTGATTGTCTCTTCATATGGAGAAGGAAGAAAAAAAGACTAAGCTTTGTTCTGTTGTTTTTTTAACCTTCTAAGTGTGTTGTAGGAATTGAAAAGTCTGTAAACTTTTGATTATTTATGATAGTGATTGGGAACAAAGACCTAAATAATCTGAAACAGCAAATAATAGCCAAACGAATATGATCCATATCCATTAATTCAGCTAACAAGTAAATAATCAGAGCCTTTTGTGAGTCACCTTGTAAGGTGTGCTGATCCATGTAGAGATGAACCACGTATAGAGCCAGACCTCAAAGATCTGATAGTTTAAGAGAAGAGACAACAGATGGGTAGAATAAGAGAGCAGTTGGGGTACAGAAAAGGAAAGACTGCTTTCACAGGGGTAGGGATATGTGGGGAAGATAGACTATGTCGTATGATTATGGGAACAGCAAACTTTTTCTCTGTTTTGAATAAGGTAGTGTTTCTCATACTAGGTTCCTCCGACTCCTAGGATCCGTTTTCAAGGGATAGTGGATAGTCTTGGAGTTCTCTAAGAACTGTTAAAATTTGTATGATCATGTTGATTTTTTTAAAAATGTACCAGTTATAAAGATAACACTTTGCAGTAATAATTCACAATTGAAAGACATTTGTTGTAGAATGAGACTTCAGTTTTTTAAGCCAGTGTTTCTCAATTTGGGATTTGTGGACTGATTTGAAGTTAGAGAGAGAACTTTTCTACAGTGGTTTATACCACTTTCTTGGAAAGTTTGAGGGGGAAAAAGAAGTTTAAGAAACAGAGTCTTAGGCCAACATTTTATACTCTTTGGGCCACATTCAAATTGATGGCAGGAAGTAGGTAGCCCAGAAGTATGTGAGTAGCAAAGGAATCCACTTTGGGATTTAGTGTTTTTCTGGAGACAAGGCGATTCTGAGAGTTCACTGTAAATCGAAAAATTCTTTGAGCTTTTTGTAAGCCACTACCACTTAGGATTTAAATTGGTGGTAGTACTGATGAATGGGCATAGCTTGTATGATTTTAAATAATAATGGACTGTGAATTTATTAAATGGAGGATAAAATTCCTAAATATAGTCTGAACATAAACTAGACCTGTTAAAATTGTTTCTGTGGTAAGCTTCTATTCTAGCTCTAAAGAGCACACTATACGGTGGCCAAAGCCTTTGTGTGGATTGATTATTTTTGGGAGTTCGATTTTATTTTCTGCTTATACTTTTGCAATAAGTTAACAGTTTAATTTCGTTAAAATTAATTAAACCTACATTATTTTGTAGAGGATAGTATTTAATTTCATAAGTCAGAAACTCCTAAGGAATAAACAAGTACTTAATAGTGTATTGTCCGTAAAGAAATTTGGGTAAATCGAACATGGTAAATTTAAGAATATCTATGTCAAACACTGCAAAATTTTTGAGAAAAAATACTGAGAGTATTTCCCTTTATTTTCTTCTTTAAAAGTTTTAGGGATAAAAATGACGGTGCCCCCTTCCCCCCAACAAACAAACAAACAAATAAAATTGGCTAAAGTAAGAATTAGATGATGGCTTTCACTTTTATATTTTTCTGAAACTTACCCAGCCTTTTGGCTTAGAGAATTCCTGGGAATACTATTATTACCTGGGGAAAAGACTATTTGCTCACATCATAGATCGAATAATTTTGGTTCTCCTGTAGCTTATTTTCTCTAGAGTGTTTTGCATGTAATATGATACTTTGAAGATATTCTCTTACCATTTGAGGTTCTTAATAGTTCATGTGTCAGCTTGCCTTTATATAAAAATATATTTAAGTTGCTTTGACAGATACTTTAGCAAATGGGACGCACATAAATTTAGCATTGGCATGTTCTCTTTTGTTTTTGCCTTTTCTTAATTTTTTAAACCCTAAACAATTTCAAGCATTTCTCATAATTCCCTGTGCAGAGAAATTCCCTGAAACATTAAGAAGCTGCTAAAAGACTCAAGCTCTGAAAGAAGTCCCAAAGATACATCACTGCTTGACTGCAAACATTTTTAAGAAGTCACTGATTATAATGAACACAGCCTTTAATGGCAGTTTTTCCTCTCCTTTTCAGGAGAATGTGACAGAGTGTCATTAAGGTTTTAGAAATGAATGCTCCTGAGGAAAGGAGGATCCCCAGGATTACAATGATGCCCAGTATGTGGCCGTGGGATTCTCAGTGGGCTCTTTTTAGGTTTTTAATCAGGTTGGAGAAGGGGGATAGAGAGCAAGGGAATGGAAATAGACTGGAGCCTTGGGACACCTGTACACCAGAATAGTTTGCTTTCTCATTGATCTCTTTAAATGTTGAATTTATAGAGTCTAATGTAGAAAGGTAAACCAAATTCTGAGTATTTTGAGGGCCAATAAACAAAATCAGCCCTGTTTATATTTGTAAGCATATAATTCTTCTTTGCATGTAACTTAAGCTGTTTAGATATATTAAATTTGAAATTTCATTTAAATTATAATTCCACTTCCACTCTAAGGACATTGTCTTAACTCATTGTACTTTTTTGTATGGTAATGGTAATAGCCTTGGTACATACTGTAGGTCAATCAAATTGTATCACAAAAGAGGGCAAATAATAAATGTGTGCCAGAAACAGCTGTGTTTCAGTACAGGAACAGAAGAGCATATTTTTGCATCAGCCATTGGAATAACATGCAGAAGGCATTGTATCATATGTATATAGATCTTTTTAGTGAAGTGTCGAGTGGAAAGAGGAGTTACTATACAATGTACAACCATAACTCCCCCTCTTTAGGTTTCTTAACAGTAACAAACGCTATAAACCTTATATTTAAGGCATAGCATTTAACATCTATGAGTTTGCTTTATGATTTTTTTAATATTCCAGTGTGTATATAGGGCTTGATCACTTCTTTTTCCTGTTTAACAAGTCTTAACATAGTATGTTTTATCTTTCCTGTGAGTTGCTATTGTATTGGAGTTTATAAAGACATGATTATTTATTGTTTCCTCATTTTTTATTCCAGCTGAAATCAGAGAGAAACTTCTAGAATTCCTCAAGTCTGTTTTCTCAGAGTAAACCTTTTTTCTACCTAAAATGGTCCTTCTATCTTTCATTTTACTTGGAACTTTTTGATACTAAAACCAACATTGGAAAAGGTAGCTTTTGTTTACTTTTTGACTTAGCTACTTAGGTTTTATGAAAAATTATAAAATGATCTTCATATGTTAAATCTTTAAACATTCTTCTTCCTTTGATTCTAGGGTGATGTTGGAGTTTTTTTTTTGTTTGTTTGTTTTGTTTTTAAATAAACTTAGCTCCTGTGGGTTGTTTCTTGATAGGCTTTCTACTAGGTCAGTACTGCATTAACAGTTCTTCATTTTGGCAGTGTAGATCCTAAAACAAAATACAAACTCTTCTTGAACTCCCTCCCTTTTTTTTAAATGAAAAATTGAGACCAGCAGTATTCCAGTTTCTCCTGGAAACATAGGCTTAAATTAGAGCAAACAGACACAGTGATGGTGGTATATTCTAGGAAGAGTTTGAGAATTTCTGAGTCTAGGATT
>NW_027528859.1:3846300-4028835 GCF_008692635.1 Crocuta crocuta | reverse complement strand
GCCCTGAAGAAATAATTCCAAATATGTACATAAGGTTAAATAACAAAAATAGTGGCACCTGAACTTCACCTTTTCTCTTTTTTGTCCTATTTGCCTTTCCTTATTTCTTTTAAATCAACTATTTTATTTAATTTTTATTAAAAAATTTTTTTAATGTATACTTTTGAGAGGGTGAGTATGAGCAGGAGGGGTGCAGAGAGAGAGGGAGACAGAGGATCTGAAGCGGGCTCTGCACTGATAGCAAAGAGCCCAGTGTAGGGCTCGAACTCATGAACCCTGAGACCACGACCCAAGCTAAAGTCAGACACTTAACTGACTGAGCCACTCATACACCCCTAAACTTTTTATTTTAGAACAGTTTTAGATTTATGGAAAAATTAAGAAGATGATACAGAGAATTCTCATATGCCCTACACCTGGTTTCCCCTGTTAATAACATCTTACATTAATATGGTGCATTTGTCAAAATTAATGAACCAGCATTGATTTCCTTAGTGTTAATAAAAGTCCATTCTTTTTTTTTTTTTTTTTAATGTTTCATTTATTTCTGAGAGAGAGACAGCATGAGCAGGGGAGGGTCAGAGAGAGAGGGAGACACAGAATCTGAAACAGACTCTGGGCTCTGAGCTAGCTGTCAGCACAGAGCCCAACGTGGGGCTCGAACCCACAAACTGTGAGATCATGACTTGCGCCGAAGTCAGACACTTAACCGACTGAGCCACCCACGCACCCCCAAAAGTCCATTCTTTACTCACATTTCTTTGGTTTTTACCTAATGTTCTTTTTCTTTTCTAGGATACTATCCATCTATGATAGCACATTACATGTTTTGTCATGTCTCTTTAGGCTCCTCTTAGCTATGACAGTTTCTCATATTTGTCCTTGTTTTTGATAACCTTGTCAGCTTTGAGAAGTTCTTGATCAGATATTTTGTAGACTGTCCTACAATTGGAATTTTTCTGACATTTTTATCATAGTTAAGTTGGCTTATAGTTTTTGAGAAGAAGACCACAGAGGTAAAGTGACTTATTACTGATGATGTTAACCTTTACTTGGCCAAAGTAGTGTTTGTCTGTTTTGCCACTCTAGAGTCACTCTTTGTTTCTTCTTTATCGTACTTACTTCTTGGAAAGAAGTCACTAGGCAGATAGCCTACATTCAAGTTAATGTTCTACGTCTTTGAGGGTGAAGTATATACATAAATTATTTGGGATTCTTCTGTGTGGGAGATTTATCTATTCTTCCTTCTTCATTCATTCATTCATGCCAGTTTGGATTCATGAATATTTTTATATTTTGGGTTATAATCCAATACTACTTAATTTTGTTGTTTAAATTGTTCTAGCTTTCGTCTTTGGGAGCTCTTTCAGTTCGCTCCTGTGTTTCTGACATAATCCTATCATTTAAAAAATGATACATATATTTTAATAAATACATATGTATTTTAAGTAATCCCTATACCCAGTGTGGGGCTTGAACCTACAACCCTGAGGTCAGGAGTCACATGCTCCACAGACTGAGCCAGCCAGGCCCCCCATGATCCTATCTTTTTAAAAAATATTTTTGAGGGTTGCCTGGGTGACTGAGTCAGTTAAGCTTCCAACTTCAGCTCAGGTCACGATTTCATGGTTTGTGCGTTCGAGCCCTACGTTGTGCTCTGTGCTGACAGCTCAGCCTGCTTTGGATTCTGTGTCTCCCTTTCTGCCCCTCCCTCGCTCATGCTCTGTCTGCCTGTCTCTCTGTCTCAAAAACAAACATTAAAAAAAATTTTTGTTTTAAGAGAGAGCAGATGCATGAGAGCAGGAGAGAGGGACAGTAGGGGAGAGAGAGAAAGAGAATCCCAAGCAGGCTCCATGCACAGTGCAGAGCCTGATGCAGGGCCTGATCACACTCTGGGATCATAAACTGAGCCAAAANAGAGCCCGACGCGGGGCTCGAACCCACAAACCGTGAGATCATGACCTAAGCGAAAGCCGGACGCTAAACCGACTAAGCCACCCAGGCACCCCTCATCTTGTGTATTTCTGAGTCACCCAGATGGCCCTAGAGTTGTATATCTTTAATTGCATGATATATAACAGTTAACTGGTGACTGTTAATCTCAGTTTGATGTTTTTAAAATGTTAAGAGTAGAGGTGCCTAGGTGGCTCAGTCAGTTAAGTGTCTGACTCTTTATTTTAGCTTAGATCATGATCTCATGGTTCATGAGATTAATCCCCTTGCTGGGCTCTTTGCTGACAGCACCAGCATGGAGCCTGTTTGGAATTCTTTCTCTCCCTCTTTCTTTTCTCCTTCTCCATGTGCACTTGTGCACGCATACACATTCTCTCTCTAAATAAATAAATAAATAAACCTAAAAAAAATAAAAGAACAGTGATGATAACATTTTCTAAAGTAATGAGTTAATGAGGTTTGAGTTCTGTTTAACCTCTTCAGATTTTATTAAAGCATAGAGAACATAGAATTAAAAAATTAGTGTAATATGTTTGTTTTGGAAAAAAATGAAATTCATGTAATTTTGGACATAAACAGTTGGTATTTAATATTCTCTGGATCTACATTTGTGAGTGTTCTAACTACAGTGGATATTGGGAGCTAAAATAAAAGACCATTAGGATGACATTTAATTAGTTCACTTAGCAGTAACTTAAGTCAACCAAATTGATTTTATTAGCATATAATAATAATTCTTTTATAGTTTTATTAGTTTCAATAGTAATGTTTTGTTATTGAATCTATTCCAGCAAATAATTTGAATTCTAATTTTTCTTTTAAATAATTTTTTCATATAAATAGTTATTGTAAATTCAAGTTCAGTGATTTGATAGCTCATGTTACCAAATTGACAACATTCAATTTTTATAAGCTAGCTGTTGGTGTTCTGAGAAGCTGGATATTAAAGGGTGCTTTATGGGGGTGCCTGGATGGCTTGGTTAGCATCCAACTTTGGCTCAGGTCATGATCTTGTGGTTGGTGAGTTTGAGCCCCACTTTGGGCTCTGTGCTGACAGCTCAGAGCCTGTAGCCTGCTTAGGATTCTGTGTCTATCTCTCTGCCCTTCCCTGCTTGTGCTCTGTCTCTCAAAAATGAATAAATGTTAAAAAAATTAAAATAAAATAAAGAGTGCTTTATTTTAAAAAGTCCTTGGGGGCACCTGCATGGCTCAGTTGGTTGGGTGACCAACTTTGGCTCAGGTCATGATCTTGAGGCTTGTGGCGAGTTCGAGCCTCACGTTGGGCTCTGCTGACAGCTCAGAGCCTGGAGCCTGCTTCAGATTCTGTCTCCCGTCTCTCTCTGTCCCTCCCCAGCTTATGCTCTCTCTCTCTGTCTCTCTCAAAAATAAACATTAAAAAAAAAATTCCTTGTTCTCAGAGAGCAATCCAGTAAATTTCACCAAATTCCAGAGTCTTACCTAACTGCCTAAAATATACCATCTTTGTTCTTTTTAAGTTCTTCCAAATAACTTCATCAACTGGTAATGGTTAAGAATGTGAGTATAAAGAATATTCTCTTCTGGCACTGCGTGTCATGCAGTTTAGATGCCCCATCAGTTCACAAATATTTATTGACTACTTTCTTTGTTAAGACTAGAGGTGAATAAATAACACTAGAGTTCCTGACCTGTCAGAAATAACACCATCTGGTCTACCATCCATCTGTAGCAAAATTATCCCAACTTTGTTATGTTTAGGCTCTTTATTGGCAGTTCTGACATGTTAGTTTGTGAATTAGCTGTTTTGTTTTTGTTTTATTTTGGGAGACATGCTAAAAGTCTTGGTTAAGGTAAACACAAGGGTTGGGTAGGCTTCATCCTAAGGTTTCTTGATGGATTTCTTTGCTTTAAGGTATGATTTGCCTTTCTGTTTCCTTTCATTTTTCTTTCCTCAGTAATAAAGCTAAATTTCTTTGAATATTTAAATGAATTTGAATTTCTTTTCCTTTGATTTAAGCCATTTTCTTGACTTTTCTCTAAACCTATATATTAACATTAGGTAACTCATTTATTTTTAAATGGCCAATATATTTTGGCTATAAAAAAGCTGTTTTAGCTTTTTTTTTGACCTGTGTTTCTCAACCTTTTCTCTCCTGACCTGTGTTTAATTCCTGAAGGAAGAGATCACATTTTATCCCTCCCTATAAGCCCAAAGCACATAACAGTATCTTTTATATATGGCAGGCCTTCAATAAATATTTGTTGAATGGATTCTCTAAATGGAGCAAAATTTTTTGACATTTTCATAGAATGGATAATCCAAATGACCATAAAAGAAGTTAAAAATATCTTGTATAGGGGCACTTGGGTGTCTCAGTCAGTCAGTTAAGTGTCTCACTTTGGCTTGGGTCACTATCTCCCCGTTTGTGAGTTTGAGCCCCGCATTGGGCTCTGTGCTGACAGCTCAGAGTGTGGAGCCTACTTTGGATTCTGTGTCTCCCTCTGTCTTGGCCCCTCCCCTGCTCATGTGCACTCTTTCCCTCTCTCTCTCTCTCTCTCTCTCTCTCAAAAATAACATAAAAAAATTTTTAAAAAAAATATCTTGTATAAACATATTTAACTTTTGCTTAAGCTATTCAATTTCTTATTGAATAGATAACTGTTAAAAAGATGGCCATGGGGCGCCTGGGTGCCTCAGTCGGTTAAGCATCCGATTTCAGCTCAGGTCATGATCTCATGGTTCGTGGGTTTGAGCCTGGCGTCGGACTCTGCTGACAGCTAGTTCAGAGCCTGGAGCCTGTTTCGGATTCCGTGTCTCCCCCTCTTTCTGACCCTCCCCTGCTCATGCTATCTCTCTCTCAGAAATAAATTAAAGAAAAAAAGATGGCCATAATTCTACAATAAACCAAGCTTTGTTTCTCTGGTAACTGAAAGAATTTTGATCTTTTTAGTTGGTTAATGGGAACGGTTAGGTAGATATGCCTTCATTGCCATCTTTTTTCACTGCATTTGTTATACAGTCACTTTCTTTAGACTGCAAATTCGTTTATATTTATTTACCCATGTAACCAGTGTTCTTTCATTAAAACCTTCCATCTTTCTTGTATTATCAGCTTTATTGTGGCAAGGCATTGTGATAAGTAAATAAGTTTCCTGGCCCAAAGAGTTTGTAATTTGGTAAAATGTTTCTTAAAATGTGGGGTGTATGGGGCGCCTTAGTGGCTCAGTCGGTTAAGCGTCTGGCTTCGGCTCAGGTCATGATCTCACAGTTTGTGGGTTCGAGCCGCACGTTGGGCTCTGTGCTGACAGCTTAGAGCCTGGAGCCTGCTTCAGATTCTGTATCTCCCTCTCTCTGCCCCTCCCCTGCTCACTCTCTTTCTCTCTCAGAAATAAATAAAAACATTAAAAAAAAATTAAAAAAATTAAAAATGTGGGGTGTGGACTTCTGTTGTTCCTGCAAATTGAAAACTGTTTTCATCATAATAAGACACTGTTTTCCTTTTTCACTGTGCTGATATTTGCTCTGACTGTGCAGAAGCAATGGTGGGTAAAGCTGATGATGCCTCAGTATGAATCCATATCATTGTATTCTTCACCACCATAAACTCAGTTTCAAAAAAGAATGCCAGCTTCATTAATGTCTTTGATGAAGCAGGAAAAATTAGTAAGTTTAGGGGTGCCTAGGTGGCTCAGTCAGTTAAGTGTCTGACTTGGGCTCAGGTCATGATCTCACAGTTCGTGAGTTCGAGCCCCCTGTCAGGCTCCTTGCTGTCCTCACAGAGGCTCCTTTGGTTCCTTTGTCCCCCTCTCGCTCTGCCCATCTGCTTCTTGTCCTTTCTCTCTCTCAAAAATAAATAAACTTAAAAAAAAATTAGTAAATTTAGGGGCACCTGGGTGGCTCATTCGGTTGAGCACCGGACTGTTGGTTTCAGCTCAGGTCATGATCTCATACTTCCTGGGTTCAGGAAGTCTGGCTCTGTGCTAGCAGCATAAGCCTGCTTGGCATTCTGTCTTTGTCTCTCTGTCGCTTTCTCTCTCCGCCTGTCCCCTGCTTGCAATGTTTCTCTCTCAAAATAAATAAAACTTAAAAAAAATTAGTAAGTTTATTAAATCTCTACCCTTGCAATCAATCACTTTTCCCCAATATTTTGTATGATGAATGTTGAGTGCTTGTACTGTGGCATGAAGTATTATTGTCTCAAGGAAAAACGCTTGCTCACTTTTGTGAACTGAACTACTTTCTCTTTGTATTCGTACCTCAAAGAACAACTAACAAGCTATAGCTGTTCAGAATTGGGTATTTTGCAGACATTTTTGTGAAAATGAATGGATTAAACATGCCACATAAAGGAAAATAACTGCCAGCATTTGTTGTCAGTGATAAAATTTGAGCTTTTGAGCAAAAATTAGAATTTTGGAAAACTTTTATCTATAAATGGTGAATTAACAAAACTTCCAAATCGTAAAGATTTTGCCGATAACATCAGTTCTGATATTAACAAATATGATTGTATTTTGGATTATCATATAATGAAATGTGTCAACACGTAGAACATCTTTATTGCTCAGTGAACCAGTATTTTCCATATGATCAATGCATGATGTTACAAATTTGTGCATGGATTAAAAGATCTTACAAGATGCAAAATAGACCAGAGAATTTTAATGTTAGTAGAGTACATAAAAGTTCATTGATTGAGTTTCATATTTTGCATTGCAACCCAGTTTTGTTAGAGTATCAAAGAAGAGTATTCACAATAACCTGAATAGGCGATTAAAATACTACTACCCTTTTCAACTATAAACTATAAAGTCTGATTTTCTTCATAATATTTCAACCAGAACAACATATCACAACAGATGGAATGTGGAAACAGATATGAGAATGCAGGTACATTATATTAGATCAGTCATTAAAGAGTTTTGTAAAACACTGCCACTCATGCTCAATATTTTTGAAAATGTAGTTGTTTTTTATAAGTTATTTATAATAATGGTGAATTTATTATGTTAAATGAATTTAAAAAATTGCTCAACTTTACTTTCCTACATGTTAATGTTGGTGAATAACCACATAAAAATGGCTTTTGAAGTGCTCTGTAATTTTTAAGAGTATAAAAGCGTCCTGAGACCAACAAGTTTAGGACCCCATCATCTAGTATAAGTACAGATAGGGCAGATACTCAAATATAGAGCATTTGAATATGATAATAATTTGAATGTGATAATAATTGTGAATGATATAAAATTCTTGTGTTTAGAAAAGAGAGGCAGTTTATTTCTTGCTGAGAGGAAACCAAGAAAACTTCATGACGGATGTATGTATTAAACTAGGTCTTGAAGGAGAATGGGTAGCCTTTCTGGAGATAGGGGCAGGAGAAATGGTGAGGAGGATATTTAAGATAGGAAGAATTGAATGAATGCTGTCCTTTTTTTAGATATACATATCTATATACAAATGTAGGTATGTGTAAAGTCTTAATATAGCGTTACTTCTCATCACTGTGAATTGGCAAATTCATTTGCAGAGAATGAGGACTGACCGGTTTCAGAGAGACTCTTTTGTATTTTTTTTTTTTTTAGTTTGTTTATTTTGAGAGAGAGAGAGAGAAAGCACGTGCTGGCAGAGGAGGGCAAGAGAGAGAGGGAGAGAGAGAGAGAGAAAGAGATAAAGAGAAAGAGAAAAAGAATCCCAAGCAGGCTCTGAGGTGCTAACACAGAGCCTGACATGGGGCTTGAACTCCCGAACCGTGAGGTCATGACCACCACTAAAAGCCAGAGTCTGAGGCTTAACCGACTGAGACACCCAGGTGCCCTTCTGTTTTTGTTTGTTTGTTTCCTATGGTTTCTCCATGCAAATCAAGCTTGGGAAACTTTGGCTAAATGCAAAGAGCTAATGCTTCTCTTTGAATCTGTAATCGCAAATACATAACATGGATGTCCTTATTGGCTCTTCCTAAATAGAATCTCATGATAGAATTTTATGAAAATTTCTTTGTATTTGTCTATTCCTGTATACTTATGTTTTTCTTTGTCCTCCAGTTTTTCCTTCTACATGGTGGTTGTAAAATTTATTTTTTCATTGTGGTTGTATATTCCTTTCTTTTTGGCTTTTGTACTTGTCTTCCTTATTGTGCCTTTGTTTGATTCTCTGAATTAAAATGCCTCTGAATTAAAATTTGAATCCCTTTTACATTTTTCTTGTTTTGTGTTCTTATAGAATTGGAATAGATTAACATACTTCTCTATATATTAGATGGGTTGTTTTCTTGTTCTTTTTCTTAACCTAAAAATTGGAGTAGTAATGTATTTTACATTTATTTCAATAAATATTCCCAGAAAAAAGGTAACATTCTCCTCAACAACAAAATACCTTGATGTGTGTGTGGTAAGTGTGTGTATAAAGATGTAGATACTCTGTGTGTATGTGTGTTAGACTTTTTTCCCTTAGCGCTACAAGGTTGAAATTTTTCTCTTAAAGTACTTATTTAGAGGGTCCATTCAAGTGCCTTAATGTTTTATGTATTTAGTAGATGTCTTTTGAGGATTGTGTTACTAGAAATTGAATGTGATATTTGTATTCACTAAGAAAACATGGACCCCTCCTTTTTTAAATTAGAGTAGAAACCCCTTTTTATCTGCTGTATCATTATCTGTAGTCATATCCCTCAATAAAATGGAGAAGCGTGATAAATGATATATATGAATGTAGTCTTTAAAGCATACTCTAAATTAATATATAGACTCATTTGCCAGTCTTTTGGTAGAAAGTCTTACCATTTCTTGAGTATCACATTCACTCTGCTGACTAAAGTTTTTATTATCATATTTGTTTCATAATCCACTGTTTTGGAACATGAATGCAGACTCTTTTTCCCGCTCGCCAGTGGTATTAGTCTTATATAATATAGTTGGTTTGCCTATGCCTAATTTGACAGTAACTTTTAGCAACTTAGTTAAGTCGTAGCCCTTTCTTTACTTAACACTCATAGTGAATATCCTGTAAGTACGACTGGCAAAATTAGTTATGGAATAAACAGCATATATTTCAACTGGTTGAAGCAGAAGTGAGTGGGTGAACTGGAGAGCAGCTATCATTTAGTACTCTGTAGCATCAATGTATTTTACAAAACAGATTGAGAGAATTGGTCATTTTAGTGGGTTAAGAAAAAATTTGTTAAAAGCATTTATTGTAACATTTTGAGTCTTAAGTAATGTCCTTGGACAGAAACCTAATTAAATGATCAGAAGAGAGGCTCCTGGGTGGCTCAGTTTGTTAAGTGTCCAACTTCAGCTCAGGTCATGATCTTGCAATCCCTGAGTTTGAGCCCCATATGGGCCTCTGTGCTGACAGCTCGGAGCCTGCATCTTGCTTCAGATTCTGTGTGTGTGTCTCTCTCTCTGCTTCACCCCGCTCACACTCTGTCTCTCTCTCTCTCTCAAAAATAAGTAAGCATTTTTAAAAAATGGTCAAAGCAGTGGATAATTAATAGCTATTCCCACCGCCTCCCCATGTCTCATATGTTCAAAGGTGCTAGCGTCCCAAGAAAGTTGTTTGATTTTAAGCGTGTTAGGTTAGCCGCACTTTGGACAAGAATTTGTGGGCAGATCAAATCCGATGAGGCTAAAGGAGAGAAACAAGTGATCAAAAAAATATTTTGATTGTGGATGTTGGTGGTTAAAGGAAAAGAGGATGTGGGAGAAATGTGTAAAGGGTGTCTGGAGGCAATATATAAGAGTAAGCATGTCTAACAGATTTGTAAGTTATTTATATGACATATCTCCCTTGAGATGTGTACTGCTTTGCTTTGTTTTGTTTTTTAAATTGTAAAGAAAGAGTGCAAGTGGGGGAGAGGGACAGAGAAGGAGAAAGAGAGAATTTTAAGCAGGCTTCACAATCAGCATGGACTCCAACACAGGGCTCGATCCTAGGACCCTGGGATCATGACCTTAGCCGAAATCAAGAGTCAGATGCTAATTAAAAAAAAAAAAAAGAAAACAAAACAGGGCGCCCGGGTGGCCCAGTCGGTTAAGTGTCTGACATCGGCTCAGGTCATGATCTCACAGTCCGTGGGTTTGAGCCCCACATTGGGCTCTGTGCTGACAGCTCAGAGCCTGGAGCCTGCTTCAAATTCTGTGTCTCCCTCTCTCTCTGCCTCTCCCCTACTCACTCTGTCTCTTTCTCTCAAAATAAAAATAAAGACGTTAAAAAAAAAAAAGTCAGATGCTCAACCACCTGAGCCTTCCAGGTGCCCAAAGTTGTGTACTTTTTATCCAGAATTTTATATTAATGAACATAATAGGTGCATGTATTTAGCTCATATGGTGACAAACGTTTTCCCCTTCTGGAGTGGATTGACTAACATATTTATTACAAAGATACATAAATTATAAAATTACTCTGGTAGCCTTCCCCTCTTAACGATTTTTCTTAGAATCTATCATTAGAAGAATGATTTTGTACAGAATGTATGAAAGATCAAAGGATATGGGGCAGCTTACAGTTGTTTACAACTTGGTTTGCAAATGGCAACAAAATATATTAGTTTGTCTGCTGAATAAAATTAAGCTTACTTTTCTTTCTGCAGCGTATTAGTTGTATTATAGTATATGCCACAGCCACTTTCAGTGCAGTCCTCCTCGTCTTGGAACAGCAGCCAATTCCAGGAATTAAGAGAATTAGGTTACTTTGCCTAGTGGCACAAAACATACCCAAGGTATTAAATCATTCATTGGCTTGTCTGTTTGGGGCACGGTCAGAAATAAAGTTTAGAGATAAAAGATGATTTATATGCTGTTCACATTTATTCATACAACAGCTTTAACAGGTATATTTTTCTATTTCTGTCCGATTCATGTAATCCTTTTTGAAACAGATTTTCAATTGCAGTTATGTCCAGAGGTGTAGAATTTTAATAAAATTTTAGGATAAAGACTGACTTCAGGATTCAACCACAATAACTTGATGCTATTGGCTATGAAAATATTTTAGTCTATGTTTAAAATACTGAAACAAATATTAAAAATATGTAGTTATCTAACTATACGTAGTTAGATGACTATTAAAACTTTTGAATAATTTATTATATTAAGTAGTGTAACAAACCAGTTTGGTGGAGGAAGAAATGATTTCATTTGAACTTTAGTATTTCCAAAAAGTGATGTCATTTTGTACTCCAAAAGTGGCAGAAGCTGAGATGAGGTAACAATACCTTTTAATTTTGTTGGAGTGCAATTTGGTCAGCTGTTATAGCTGACATTAGTACTGTGTCTATAATTTTATGAGATTCGGGAGAAATTATTTAAATTTTTCACTCTCAAGCTCTGAGAGTCTTGCAGAAATCTTTGCCATTCTGTTCCTGTAAGCTTTGCTATTCCATTTTGAAGCTACAAGAGTATGGGCCTACATCTTTGGCTCTGCAGACTCTCTGATTTCTGTTCTGCTCTAAAATACCCCAAGAATAAGAGGGGAGAAAATTGCTTTAGAATGAGCAGAAAGACACCAGGAGACCTAATTAATCCGTAGGGTCTCTGGCAAGTATGAAAAGGAGTAAAGATAAAGAATGCAGTAATTAACTAGAAATAACCTATTTGTAACAGGCTTGAAACTAATCTTAAAAAAAAAAAATTAAACTTCCTTCTTCCAAATCAGTAGTATTTAGAGATTCTCTTCAACATGAAACATTAGGGCCTGCTGTGATGTACCTTATATAGACTATTGCTGTTTTACCTCACTTTGACCCTTATGGTTGCCATTCACCCAACTTGAAATATCTCATTGAGGCCTTTGGAAATAATGTTTGAAGAATGTTGCAGCTGGAAGGATCTAAAATATCTAGGCCAGAATTTCCCAAATCTTGTTTTATGCCAGGATTTAATAGTATGTCCCAAGGCTCTACCCTGGACCTATTGAATTAGAATCTATGTGGGTGAGACCCAGGATTCTGTTTTTTAACAAGTCCCCCAGTGTTAGGCTGGCACAGAATGATTGGAAATCACTGCTTCAAGGCTGGTGCTCTCATTTTCTAGATGAAAAATCTCAGGCTCAGAGGAGATAAGTGACATGTCAATCTGTATTCAGTTTGGTCCTTTTCTCTGCATGGCAGCTACAATTTACAGAGTATTTTGAGGTCAAATCATGATAGCTACAGAACTCCTTTCGTTGGTAGACCATGCTCAAATGCCTCTTTAGAGCTAGCACTTCTGCGTGTGACCCTTTAAGACATTTCATGGCAGACATTTCTTTTGCTGTAGCAGTCAGACATTGAATCCTTGGCAGGAGAATGATCCATGAATCTCTTCCTTCACATTAGTATCCTACAAATGATAACAGATACTTTGGAATATTGTGGAGATGTCTTTAGAAACTAGCTCTGAATAAAAACCGGTAGGTGGAGTGTCCTATAGATTTAGCACAGTGGTACTTTTGTAAAACAACAACAGTAACAGCAATCAACTCTGTTAAGGATAATCAACATACTGCACACATTTACAATGTACAATCTGATAGATTTTGGTATATATATACATATAGGAAGCCATTACTGTAATCAAGGTAGTGAACATACCCAAAACCTTCCGTCGTTTCCTCATACTCTTTGTAATCCTTGTGTTTTGCCTCACCATATCCTACTTCACCTCCACTGTCACAGTGGCTTAGTTTTGCATTTTCTAAAATTTTATGTAAGTGGAATCATATAGTAGGAACTCTTTGTTGGAGGGAAGAGGGCTGGCTTATTTCAATTAGCATAATTATTTTCAGATTCAACCATAATATAGCAGTTGTTAATAGTTGTTTCTTAGTATTGCTTTTTATCTGTTGTATGGATATACCATCACCTGTTGATGGACATTTGAATTGTTTCCAGTTTTTGTCTGTTAAAAATAAAACTAAGAACATTTTAAAATGTTCTTTATATGGACGTATCCTTTCATCTTGAGGGAAAAAAAGCGAATTGGCTGAGTCATATGGGTATGTATATTGATTTTGATTCCTATAACTTTATAATTCCTGTAAAAATTACTCATTAGTTCTAGAAGTTTTGAAGTAGATTCTGTTGGATTTTCTGTTGTTGAACACGTCATCTGCGAATACCGTTTGACTTCTTTCTTTTCAATCTGGATGACTTTTTTTCCCCCCTTATTGCCCTGAGTAGAACCTCCAGTACAATGTTGAGTAATTCTGGTGGGAGTGGCCCTCCTTGTCTTGTTATTGATTTTAAGGGGAAAATATAGTCTTTCATCATTATATACACTGTTAGATATAGTTTTTAATGGATTGAGGAAGTTTCCTTGTATTGTTTGCTAAGCACTTTTCTTAGGAATGGATAGTGGATTATGTCAAATGCTTTTATGTGTTATACTGAGATGATCATGTGGTTTTTGCTAATATAATGAATTACATTAATTTATTAGTTAATATTATTTATAAATTCTAGCATAGTTAATGTACAGTGTTACATTTCAGGTGTACAATATAATGATTTGACCATTCTGTACATTACCCAATGCTCATCATGATAAGTGTACTCTTAATCCCTTTCACCTATTTCACCCATTCTCCCAACCCATCTTCCATCTGGTAACCACCAGTTCTCTATATTTAAGAGTCTAGTTTTTGCTTGTCTTTTTTCCTTTGTTAGTTTTGTTTCTTAAATTCTACATATAAGTAAAATTGTTTGGTATTTGTTTTCTCTAATCAACTTATTTCACTTAGCATTATACCCTCTAAAGTCATCCATGTTGTTGCAGATGGGAAGATTTCATTCTTTTTTATGGCTGACTAATATTCTGGTGTGTGTGTGTGTGTGTGTGTGTGTGTGTGTGTGTGTGTGTGTATCACATCTTTATCCATTCATCTATTGATGGACACTTGGGTTGTTGATTATTTTGGCTGTTGTAAATAATGCTGCAATAAACATAAGGGTGCATATATGTTTTCCAGTTAGTGTTTTTATATTCTTTAAAAAACAAATTTTTTTAATGTTAATTTTTGAGAGAGGAAGAGAGAAAGAGCACAAGTGGAAGAAAAGCAGAAAGGAAAGGAAACAGAGGATCTGAAGTGGGCTCTGTGTTGACTGCAGAGAGCCTTATGCGGGGCTCAAACTCCCGAAACATGAGATTATGACCTGAGCCAAAGTCTGATGCTTCACCGACTGAGTCACCCAGGTTCCCCAGTGGTTTCACATTCTTTGGGTAAATACTCAGTAGTGGAATTACTAGATCATATGGTAATTATAATTTTAGTTTTTTAAGGAACTTTCATACTGTTTTCCACAGTGGCTACACCAGTTTGCATTCTTACCAACAGTGCACGAGTGTTCCTTTTTCTTCACATCTGCATCAATACTTGTTTCTTGTATTTTTTGTTTTAGCCATTCTGACAGGTGTGAGGTGTATCATTGAGGGTTTGATTTGCATTTCCCTACTGATGTGTGACATTGAGTATCTTTTCACGTATCAGCCATTTGGATGTCTTCTTTGGAGAAATGTCTGTTCGTGTCTTCTGCCCATTTTTAGTTGGATTATTCATTTTTTTGGGTGTTGAGTTATTTAAATCTTTATATATTTTGGATACTAACCCTTTATTGGGTCTATCATTTGCAGATATTGTCTTTGTTTAGTCGGTTGTCTTTTTGTTTAACAGAAAGGTTGTGCAGAAGCCTTTTATTTTAATGTAGTCCTGACAGTTTATTTTTGCTTTTTCCCTTGCCTCAGGAGACGTAGCTAGAAAAATGTTACTATGACTGATGTCAGAGAAATTACTGCTTGTGCTCTCTTCTAGGATTCTTATGGGTTCAGGTCTCACATTATGTCTTTAATCCATTTTGATTTTACTTTTGTGTATGGTGTAAGAAAGTGATCAAGTTTCATTCTTTGGTATGTAGCTGTCCAGTTTTCCCACCACCATTTGTTGAAGAGACTATCTTTTTCCCATTGCATATTCTTGCCTCCTTTGTCCTAGATTAATTGAACGTATAGTCATGGGGTTATTTCTGGACTCTCTGTTGTGTTCTCTTGATCTGTGCCATAGTATACTGTTTTGGTTACTATAACTTTGTAGTGTATCTTAAAATCTGGGGTTGTGATGCTTCCTTCCTATTTCATTCTTCCTTTTCAAGATTGCTTTGGCAACTCAGGGTCTTTAATGATTCCATACAAATTTTAGGATTATTGTTTTAGTTCTATGAAAAGTGCTGTCTGTATTTTGATAGGGATTGTATTAAGTCTGCAGATTGCTTTAGATAGTATGGACATTTTAACAGTATTTGTTCTTCCAGTACATGAGCTTGGAGTATATTTCCATTTGTGTCGTCTTCAGTTTCTTTCATTGTGTTTTTTTTTTTTTTTTTTTTACAAATAGTTTATTGTCAAATTAGTTTCCACATAACACCCAGTGCTCTTTCATCATTGTTTATAGTTTTCAGAGTATAGGCCTTTCACCTCCTTGATTAAGTTTATTCTAAGATATTTTGTTGCAAATGGTATTGTTTTCTTAATTTCTTTTTTGCTACTTCACTATTAGTATATAGAAATGCAACAGATTTCTGTATGTTGATTTTGTATCCTGCAGCATGACTGAACTTATCAGTTCCAGTATTTTGGTGCAGGCTTCAGGGTTTTCTATATAGAATATCATGTTTTCTGCAGATAGTGAAAATTTTACCTCTTTATCAATTTGGATGCCTTTTATTTCTTCTTCTTGTCTGATTGCTGTGGCTAGGACTTCCAGTACTATGTTGAATAAAAGTTATGAGAGTGGACATCTATCGATTTTTTAAAAAATATTGTACCACCCTTTCTTCATAGCAACCACACTTGGCCGTGATATATTACCTTTTTATATATTGGTGAATTCAATCTGCTAAAGCAGTGTTTAGAATTTTTGCATATATATTAATGAAGGATATTTGTCCATACTTTTCTTGCAGTGTCTTTATTTGGCTTTGGTGTCTGAGTAATGCTGACCTCATAGAAATAGTTGGGAAATATTCCCTTCTCCTATACTTTCTGAAAGAGTTTATGAAGGATTGATACTACTTCTTTCTTAAGAATATTTGGTAGAATTAACCAGTGAAGCCATCTGGGCCATCGTTTTCTTCATGGGAAGTTTTTAAACTTACAAATTCAGTCACTTTAATAGACCTACAACTACTCAGGTTATTGGTTTGTTTTTGATAAGTTTTAGTGGCTCTTGTTTTTCAAAGATTTTAAAAAATATCATGTTGCTGAGTTTATTGGGATAGAGTTCATAATATTCCTTTATTTTTATAATATTTTTAAAGTCTCTAGTGAGATCACGTCTCTCATTTCTTTTTATATTTCCTGATATGTCTAGCTTGAGAGGCATTAGTTTTATGGATCTTCTTGGAAAACCTGCTTTTGAGTTTTGTTATTTCTTTGTTTTTGTTTTGTTTTGTTTTTGCCTTTGTTTTTAGTTTTCTAATTTTTTGTTTTTACCTTTGATCTTTATTGTTTTCTTTCTTCCCTTTTTTTTTTTTTTTTTTTAGAATTTATTTTTGGGGCGCCTGGGAGGCTCAGTTGGTTGAGTATCCAGTTCTTAATTTCAGCTCAGGTCATGATCCCAGGATCATTGTGATCAAGCCATGCATCGATTTTCTCTCTCTTCTCTTTCTCCCCACCGATCCCTCTCCCTCATTTGCTGTCTCTCTAAAAATTAAAAAAAAGTTATTTTCAAGCCATCTCTTCACCCAACATGGGGCTCAGACCCACAATTCTGAGATCTAAAGTCGCATTTGCTTCTGACTGATCCAGCCAGGTGCTCCAATCTTTATTATTTTCTTTTTTCTGTTTGCAGTGGATATTATTTACTTTTATTTTTCTAGTTTCTTTCTTTTTCTTTTTTTTCTGTTTTTTAAGGTTATTTATTTTTGAGAGACAGAGACAGAGCATGAGCAGAGGAGGGGCATAGAGAGAGGGAGACGCAGAATCTGAAGCAGGCGCCAGGTGCTGAGCTTTCAGCACAGAGTCCAATGCGGGGCTTGAACTCATGAGCTGTGAGATCATGACCTGAACTGAAGTCAGATGTTTAATTGACTGAGCCACCCAGGCACCCTATTTTTCTAGTTTCTTAAGGAGGCAGTTAAGGTTGATTTGAGACTGTTCTTTTAGTGCTGTGAATTTCCCCCTGAATACTATTTTAACGGTATCTCACAAATTTTGGTATGTTGCGTCTTCATTTTCTCTGTGTTCAAAATATATTCTAATTTCCTTTGTGATTTCTTTTTTGAACTGTGTTAATTTCCATACCTTTCCATACCTTTTGGTATTCTGATTTAATACATTGTATCTAAATGACATACTTTATGAGACTTGAATTCTTTGTATTTTGTGGAATCTCGTTTTATGGCCCAGAAATGGAATATCTTGGTAAATGTTCTCGATAGTGCCATTAGGTCAAATTTGGAAAAACTTTAGCTATTATTTCAATTTTCAAAAAATATCTCTTCCCATTTTGTATATTCCAGTTTACATGGTGATAAGTTGCTTGGTGTTATCTGACAGTTCACTGATGCTATTTTCATTATTTTTAATTCTTTTTTTTTTCTGTTTTATTTTAGATTGTCCTTACTGCTGTGTCTTCAAGTTCACTAATCTTTTCTTTTACAAATCTAATCTGCCACCAATTCCATCGTGTGTGTGTTTGTGTGTGTGTGTGTGTGTGTGTGTGTGTGTTGTTTTGTTTTGTTTAAATAATCTCTATGCTCAAAATGAGGCTTGAACTCATGATACCTAGATCAAGAACTAAGCCAGCCAGGTCCCCCTCCATTGTGTTTTTATAAAATATGAAATATTGTAGCTTTCATCTCTATAAGTTTTATTTGAATCTCTTTTATATCTTCCAGGTCTGTACTTAATTTTTTGTACATAAGGAATATAGTGATTACAACTGTTTTAATGTTCTTGTCTCCTGATTTTCACATCTGTGTCAAGTCTGAGTTGGTTTCAATAGATTGATTTTTCTCCTCATTATGAGTCATTTTCCTGCTGCTTTGCATGCCTTTCCAATCTTTGATTAGGTGCCAGACATTAATTTTAACTTGTTTGGTGCTGATTATTTTTATGTTCTTATAAATATTCTTGATCTTTCTGCTGGGACAAAATTAAATTGCCTTGCAATTGTGTGATCTTTTTGAGTCTTGCTTTTAAGATTTGTTAGTTGGGAACAGGGAAGTGTAGTCTAGGGCTAATTATTCTCTACTACTGAGGCAAGGCTCTTCTGAGTGCTCTGTCTACCTAGCACCCTATGAATTCTGAGATTTTGCAGCCTGACCAATGTAAGGAAACAGGCGTTATTCCTTCCCTGTTGGAGTGCCTAGTGCTATTTTATCTAATTCTTTTGGGTGATTCTTTTTCCAACCTCAGATAGTTTTCTTACACCTGTGAGGAATATTCTGCTAAATATTCAGTGACACCCTTTAGAGATCTGTGTGATTGTTTCTCTCCTCTTCATTACTGTATCTTTTGAGCTTATCTGCCTTGATCTCCCTGGGCTCTCAGCTCTTTCTTTTAAACTCTTGGTATTTGTCAGGGTCTGCCTGGGTTCCTACTTTCTGTACTGTGGCCTGGAAACTCTCTCAAGGTAGTAAGCCAGGGCAGTGGTAAGGTTCACCTACATGTCCCTTAGGGATTTTATTGTCCTTTATTGCCTGACATTTAGTTTCTTTTCTTTAAAAAAAAATTTTTTTTGCATTTATCTATTTTTGAAGATAGAGCACAAGTTGGAGGGGCCGGGAGAGAGAGGGAGACAGAGAATCTGAAGCAGGCTTCAGGCTCTGAGCTGTCAGCACAGAGCCCAACGCAGGGCTCAGATTCATAAACCACGAGATCATGACCTGAACCAAAGTCAGATGCCTACCCAGTTGAGCTACCCAGGCGCCCTGACATTCAGTTTCCTAAACACTGTTGTTGGCTGTGTTTTGTCTGTTAGCTTTTCTTTCTTTTTGTTAGTTTCAGGTGGGCTGGTAAATCAGATCAGATACCTGGTGCTTTATTTAGTCGGAAGTAGAAGTCTGGTTCTCACTCTTGATTTGTGTGTAGTAGTTTCTTGGGGTTTGACTTTGTGCTGTAGAGTACATTAGACTATTACCTCTATATCTCTAAAGATTTGTGTGTTTGGATGCCAAAAAGCATAGTTTTAAATCTGCTTATTGGGAAAATGGAGATTTACTTTACATTTGGGATCTCCTTATATTTTGGCATATTATGGCATACTCAGGATGTCTTCCATAATGTCTATTAAAATTAATTACATAAACAAAAGGCCCAGTATGTATTTGTGGATTCAGTCAGTTAATAAGTTAGTTTCTAAAGGGTTAGACCCTTACTGTATCCTGAGATGTCATTCTAATCCTTTGCACTTTGTGTAGCAATTCTTTCAACTTTTGAAAGATCTAATAAGTTCCTGTTATATTATTATGTTAAGCATTAATTTGTTCTTAATGGTAAATGAACTGGAAGGCCTACCTGTAAGTGCCTCTGTTCATCAGGAAACAAAATATAAGGATCCTGCTGATAGTAGATTTTAAAAGGTCTCTATTAGGATATAATCTTTTTTTTTTTTAATGTTCTTTTTTGAATGTAATACCAACTCAGGAAACCATCCCATTGCAGAGAGGAAGGCTGACAAAAATTCTGATACTCTGGCATAAGCTTTTTCTAAAAACACAAATATCATGTTATAAGTACAAGACTAATTATCTCACTAGGGAGACCCTCCTAGTGGGGTTGAGTTGTCATCCTGCGAGATGCTTGTGAGACTTGTAAGACTCCTACCTGTTTTGCCAGACAGATATCTGCCAGCCCCTCTGACCTAGGTGAAGCTCCAGTGGGAATTTCACTATGGATGCTTGATTTCAAGTCTGATTCCCCTGTAAGCCAACATTGCTGTAATTTAACAGTCTTCAGCAGTTCTTTAACATAAGCTTGCTATTTTTTAAAATCATTATCTAATTACTTTTGTAACATGAGGTTATTGTTTCTGAAGAATAGCTTTTTATTGTGTGTATGTATGAACATTACTTTGAATACAAAATGACGATAAAATTCCTAAATTCTGAGTCCCACTTTTCACTTCTTTTAATTATTCCTGTGTTCTTTTTGAAAAATTTTGAAGAAGTGGAGTATGGAGCAGAAGTCACTGTGGCCCCTGGTCTGTCAATTTGTTTTCTTCTACCTTCCTGGTGCCCTGTTAATTTTACCTTTCTTGCCAAGTTTAATGAGCATATTGGTAGTAGCATTTTCTCTGATGTTTCTATGTCAGCCTAGTATGTAAATTTGTAATTTTGAGCAGTTGAGAAATTGAGAATAAATTTATGTCAGATATACTCAAAAAAATTTTTTTAAAAATTTTAATGTTTATTTATCATTGAGAGACAGAGAGAGACAGAGCATGAGCATGGGCAGGGAGAGGGGGAGACACAGAATCTGAAGCAAGCTCCAGGCTCTGAGCTGTTAGGATAAAGCCCGATGTGGGGCTCATACCTACAAACTGTGCGAGATCATGACCTGAGCCGAAGTCGGTTGCTTAACTGACTGAGCCACTCAGGTGCCCCTCAAAAATTTTTTCTTGAGAATTAATTTAAGGGGTTGTGGAAACTAATTTGACAATAAACTATTTGTAAAAAAAAAAAAAAAAAAGAAAAAAATAGAATTAATTTAAGGGGCACCTGGGTGGCTCAGTTGGTTAAGCCTCCGACTTCGGCTCGGGTCATGATCTCACTATTCGTGGGTTCGAGCCCCGCGTCGGGCTCTCTGCTGTCAGCTAGCTCACAGCCTGGAGCCTGTTTCAGATTCTGTGTCTCCCTCTGTCTCTGATCCTCCCCTGTTCACACTGTCTCCCTCTCAGAAATAATTAAAAAAAAAAAAAAAGAATTAATTTAAGGGGCGCCTGGGTGGCTCAGTTGGTTAAGCGGTTGACTTCAGCTTAGGTCATGATCTCACGGTTTGTCGGTTTGAGCCCTGCCTGGGGCTCTGTGCTGACAGCGAGCTCAGAGCCTGGATACTGTTTCAGATTCTGTGTCTCCCTCTCTCTGACCCTCTCCTGTTCATGCTGTCTCTCTCTCTCAGAAATTTAAAAAAAAAAAAAAAGGCTACAAATTTAACATTTCTAAATGAATCATCCATTTCAGATTACATTACATATGCCCCTTGCTTTGCCAGTTCTGTTTGGTTAGGGTCTCTTTTTGCCTGAAGTGAGAAGTTTAATCTGGCCATTCACCTTTGTAAAGAGTGAAGCATCTGTTTTCCACCAGTTGTCTTATAAATATGTCATTGATAGAGGTGTGCACACTGTAAAAAAATTAAAGTGCCTACCGCTTTTTTCTCAAGCAGAAATAAAAATGAAAACACTGGGGGAGAAGGAAATTTAAGATTATAAATGTTAAGCAATGTCATGTAGGTCTGACTTTTTTATGGAGTTAAATGTTTATTAAAAATGAATTTTTGAGATTGTAGAATCTCATTGATTAAAAAAGCTTATAAATTATCTGATGTTATTTGGTGATGTGATATTACTTTTATGGTTATTTAGGGAACAGTCATTTTTAGGAGATGTATGCTAAAATATTTTGTGTGTAGTCCTCATGGAGCGGAAGTAGATTGTTGGTAGTAGAGAGAATCAGATGGCAGAATTCCAGCTCTTACATATTCTGTTGCTGCTGAGTTGTTAGCATATTTGTAAATGCTGTGTTTAGGTTGTGTGGATTTTAGTTATAAACAGGTTTGTAAAGTTAATGCAAGTCTGTATTTGGCATCCTCTTGAGGGACCTCTTCTTTGGAGACCCTTTATTTTTCTATTAATGATATTCAGTGCCTCAACCAGAGGACCTTGAGTTCTACAGACTAGTAACTAAGAAGTTTTACTAATGTCTTAGCTTATAATGGCTTCAGAGGTTACCCTTTTCAATATTACTTGTATTTGATTCAACAGGACTGAATTTTTTCAGGTGGAAAAATTATTTTAGGATAGGTACATTCCAATTTTTTCATAAATCATACCAATAAGTTGTCATTTATTCTGTCTGTGGGTGATTACCAAATTCATTAAATCAAAGACATACATATACTTAGTTGTTTCATGATAACTGATACTTCCTTTTTATCAGCCTTTTGTCTTTTAAGTTCTAATGTACCTTCTGTATCAAATAGTTTTAATAACAAAATGAAGATTAGAAGCAAACTACATGGAGAAGAAGATATTATGTACCTATTGTTTTCACTGATTTGTCTTTCTCTTTTCTCACTGTTTCAACTATCATCTCTATGCACATAATTGAAAAATCTAAATTATAGTTATGACCTTCCAGTTGTTCTTTGAGATTGCCCCATTTGGATGTCTTAAAGTTATCAAAAATGTAACTCAGCTCATTGTCTTTTCCTTTAAACTAGTATTATAGTACATTGTCCTAAATATGCCAGCAGTGCCATCATGCCCCAGTCACTCAGGAAAATCATAAGTTACTATACACATTTATGAGAATGTTTTAATAGTATTTGTTCATCTATTAATTCAGTAGACATTTCTTTAACTACTACCATATGCAAGGAACTCGAGGTACATAAAGAAGATGGCTGTTAAGGAATTGGTAATAACGTTGGGTAGAGACAAGTAAAACACTGTGCAATTGATTACTAAGCACAGAGTAATGTTCCCACAGAGAGGGGGAGGCACCTTCCTAAGGATGCAGTGCAGGGAAGAAAAAGAAGCTTGAGTTACATTTTTTAAAGATCACATAATTGTCAATAATGTCAGCTTAGGAGAAATGTTAGAGGCGTGACTTCTTTTTCAGGAAATAATTTGACAGTATATGAAGTTTTAAAGAATGATGCCTTCCTTTGATGCTGCAATCTAAAGAAATTATCTGAAATCAAGAAAAATCTTTATATAAAAGATGTTTGTATAAATCTTTTTAGTTTTATTTATTAAAAAAATTTTTTTTACATTTGTTTATTTTTGAGAGACAGAGTGAGCCAGAGCGTGAGCGGGGGAGGGGCAGAGGGAGAAGGAGGCACGGAATCCAAAGCAGGCTCTAGGCTCTGATCAGGTGTTTAGCACAGAGCCTTTCGCAGGGCTTGAACTTATGAACTGTGAGATCATGACCTAAGCCGAAGTTGAACACTTAACCGATTGAGCCACCCAGACGCCTCTAAATCTTTTTATTTTGATTTAATTGTAGGTTCACATGCAATTTAAAGAAATAACGGATCTTGTATACCATTTACTCAGTTTCCCTAGCAGTAAAATCTTCCAAACTATAATGTGATGTTACAACCAGGGTGTTGATAATGACATAGTCAAGATACAGAATAATTTGTATAAAGATCTGTTATTGTGTTGGTCTTTTGTAGTCCTCTTTTCCGGTGACATCCCTGACTCCTGACAACCACTAACGTGTTTTTTCCATTTACATATTTTTGTAATTTCAGGAATATTATATAAATGGAATAAGACTGTGTGTGACCTTTTAGGATGGGCTTTTTCCTATCCCTGAGATGCATCCAAGTTGTTGTGTATATTATTAGTTTTTTCCTGTTTACTGTTGAGTTGTATTCCCGGATATGGATGCACACAGTTTGTTTAACCATTCACCTGCTGAAGGACAGCTGGATTGTTTCCAGGTTTTGGCTATGATGAATAAAGCTGCTGTGAACATTCATGTGCAGGTTTGTGTGAACCTGAGTTTTCATTTTTCTGGGAACAAATGCAGAAAAATGCTTAGGAGTTCAGTAGCTTAGTTGTATCCTAGTGTGTGTTTAACTTTTTGAGAAACTGCCAACCTTTTCCATAGTAGTTACACCATTTTACATTCTCTCCAGTACTTAGAAGTACAAAGGATGTATTTGTTGTTTCTAAAAATAACAAAGCAAGGGACACCAGGGTGGCTCAGTCAATTAAGTGTCTGATTTTGGCTTCGGTCAGGCTTCTCAAGGCTTATGAGTTTGAGCCACACAATGGGGTCTGTGCTATCAGCTCAGAAACTCTGTTCCCCCTCTCTCTGCCCATTCATGCTCTCTCTCTCTTTCTCGAAAATAAATAAGAACAGTTACCCAAAAAAAATCATTAAAAACATAAAATAAAAATAATAAAACAAGATAAATATCTACCAAAAATGAATAATTAAGTATTGATTATATGTCTGTATCATAGAATACACTGTGGGTCATTAGAAATTTTTATATAGTGTTTATTATTATTGGAAAATGCTTATCTTTAGTAAAAAAGCAGAATCTAAAATACTATTACCTCAAGCAATAAATGCACAGAAAATAGAAAAATAGTTCATAATTAGTAATTTGAATAAAGAATGCTTATAAGTATATATCGAAGGATATTTATATTTACCTTGATTTTTCTGCCACTCCTAATACCTGATGGTACTATATAGGAAGAAAAATGCTTGATGGCACTGTCAGAGAGCTTGCGGTATTCACTGTCAAGGGAAACAAATTACTTTTCACTAAAGTCAATATAACAACCTTAAGAATACCCAATTCTGTGATTTACTGCTATAGTCAGGGTACCTGATCCAGCCTGTTTTTCTTATCATCCCACCATGGGAATATATAAATGTCCTCATTCTTTAAAGTTCTTTTCTTTTCTCTATACATATATGAAAATATATGTCCAGACTATAACTGACCTGGAACTGCATCTCTGAACTGAGGACTCTTGTTTATTTCTCTGTTTGACAGCTCTGGCCTTCATTTGCTGTGATTTTCAACATCCTTTTTGCTTCTGCCAGTTCAGTCCTTTTCCTGGAAGTTCTTCTCTCCATTTTTTAGCCTGTGACCCCATCTCTCACAAAACTATTTTGTATTTTCCATTATGGGTAAATAGAATTGTCTGTCTTGCAGATACCACTTTCTGGGTACCCTTTCCACTAGATTTATACTTAAATTTAATATTAAATTTAAAAAATTTCTTTTGTCTAAATACTATTGTTGTAATCACTATTTTTCTGTCTTTTATTGAAAATGTATTCGGTTGAATCATGTGAAACTGATGTAGTGGTGGAATATGGCAATTTCATATCCTTCCGATGAGTATTTCTTTAGCTTTATGGGTTAAATACCCTTATTGCGTTAGCCTGAGAACTCAGCCACCCATTCCATAGATTGTTGCTTCAGTGCAAAAATGAACACTGGGTTTTAAACAACAATCTGTCACTCTGTTTGGGGGAATATAGAACATTTTTATGTTGATGGTTTAGAATCTAGCCTTTTGTAGTCTTCACCTTGGTATATGCATATTTTTCAACAGTAATACTTCTAAGTGTCATTCACTGCCTTCTGCCTCTTTGTTTAATCTGCCAGTGTTCAAATAGCATTGCAGTGTGCCTGAGTTATAGAGTTCTTTTAAACTAAAGCCGTCTATGGGAAGAATGGAAGAGACATAAGCAATGTAAACTCCAAACAGTGCAGCATAGCTCTGAATGCTGTAACGGGAGAGTGCTTCTTCACCTTGTGCTGCTGCTACAGTCATTACAGAGTTGAGGCCTTGGGCCAGTTGATCTTTCCATGTTGGCTCTGTGTTGGGACAGCCTGGAGAATCTTAAAAAGGTGATGTCCAGGAAGAGTGATTAATTTGGGGCCTGAGCAACCATATTTTTAAAAGTCCTGCCCCATGATTCTAATGGTCTGCTTAAGTAGAGAGCCTCTGTTTTGGACCATATTGAAAGCAGAGTCAGGTCAGAAATACCTACTGACTCAGAAAAGTCACTGTAGTGACTCAAAGGCTAATCTTGGTGCAGTATGGGAAATACACCTGGATTGTTTTTTATTATTTTTTCCCCTGTAAGTTACAGCTAAAGAGGTAGCTGTTAAAATGGTCATTTTCTTTTTTTTTTAATGGTCATTTTCAACAAGAATAGCAATATATCATTAATGGAGTTTAGAAAAGTATAAATGCAGTTTTTGTGAAGGCTGAGGCTAAATTAAAACATAGTGATAAGACAGGTGATCAAGACTAGTAGCAGCAGCAGTGATAAGTCATGTTGATGGCATTGACACCTGGTAAGATGTGATGAGAATGTCACATTATCTCTGTGGTCTTCCTCCCATAAAATCTATAACCCAGCCTAACCGTGAGAAAAACAGACAAATTCCAACTGTGGGTTGTTTTGCATAATACCTAATCAGTACTCAAAGCTGACAAGGTCATCAAAAACAAGTAAAGTCTGAGAAACTTGTAACCAAAAGTAGCCTAAGGAGACATGACAACTAAATGTAATGTGCTATCCTGGATGGGATCCTAGAACGGAAAACAAGTAAAAAATAATCTAAATAAAAATACAGATTTTAGTTAATAATAAGGAATCAATATTGGGTCATACTGATATAAGATGTTACTTTAATAGGGGAATCTGGTATGAGGCACATAGGAATTCTTTTATCATGTCAAGTTTTTCTGTGAACCTTAAGCTGTTCTCACCCTAACCAGTAATTTAGTGAAAACGATGCCTTGAGATTTAAGATACCTTGCTGATGAACGTATGATTTCTAGCTAGCTGTACTTATTAGCCCCATGACAGGTTATTGATATGTCAGTCCAAATAGAAAAACAGCATGGATTCACACCATAGGTAGTAGAAGAGTAATATTATATCTTTATAATTTAGAGCACATTCCAGTGTTGCATACTATTTCTACCACCACCCCCCATAAGAAAGAAAAGAGGGAAAGAGAAGAAAAGAGGAAAGGCAAAACTGAAAGAAGGAAGAAAGGCAAGAGGAAAAGTAGAAAGAAAAGAAAGGAAAAGAACGAGAGAGCACAATGGTTGGCCCATATGCCTATGTATTTCAAAGTTGTAAGAATAAAACCAAGTCCTAAATAAGATGTAAAAGATGTAAGTTGGTATTGGTACGTGATGTTGGAATAATTCACAATGTTATAAGCAGTAATAATTAAGTTTAGTTGTTGCAACAAAAGTATTTGAGTTGACAGATATTAAGCAGTAAAAGTAAATTTTAGGTTTCCATGGAAAGAAACTACTGAAAGCCATAAGATTTTTTTGGATGTCTGTGAAAACAAATGTTGAAGGCATGTTAGAAATGTTAACGTTGTCGTGTAGGGGAGTACAAGTGACTAAAATGGACTGGTCTTTTTGTAAATAGGGTGAGTTGACAGTTTTTTAGATGTAATGTTTTTGTTGTGTTTGAAATTCATGATCTGAACCAATGAGTGAAGTAAGTAATTTTATGTTGCAAAAGTAGTGTAATATTTTTTATCTGCCATTTATTAGTAAGGTCTTTAATTTACCTTTCCCATGTTTGACCATCAAATTCTTGATATTATATGGTTCTTGTTTCTTTTGCCTTTGCTGTGATGTAATTTATTTTTCCCTTAGCCTGGAGTGTATCTTGATCTTCAAAATAACCAGGCATGCTATTTACATGAAACAGATAAGCATACACATGTAAATCTTCATTGATTCTCTGAGGGGTGGTGTGTGTTTTTTCCTTTTTCTTTTAAAAAATATTTATTTATTTATTTTTTGGCTGGCAGCTTTAATAATGTTTTCATAAAATATGATGTATTTATAAATCTGTTTAACATGCCTTTCCCTTTTTGTCTTAGTGCTTTGCTTCTAAGTTGCAGATGCAGTGGCTGAACAATACGCTGTGTGGTGTGACAGGTAAATTTCCCAATTTACCTGCCGTAATAGTGTGCTGTGTAATGCTATTCAGTCATCTCTGAATTTTACTTGCCTGATTAGTTGAGTGAAGCAGATTTTCAATTTAAATGTAACTTCATCTGCTTGATTAAAAATGTAACAGAACATTATCTGCTGCAAATAAATTTCAGTGGAAGAGATGATTTTGCCTGTTTAAAAATAACATCTGTTTATATTGGCTGGAAGCAGACGATTAATACTTCTCTAATTTCGAGGTTTACCAGTCCAGCTCACCTGTCTCTTTGCATGGATAGTTGAAATTGATGGCTGTCGAGTATAAACATTTACCTGTTGATGTTTAGTTGATGGATTTCTTTTTTAAGGATAATACAGAATCCCATCATTGGGCATTCATTTATTTGCTGCTCATCAAGATGATTGACAGTTTTGCCAACAACATGGAAAAAGGATCTTCCTTCATGCTGCATACGAGAAAAATTTTACCCCTCAGTGATGAGTGCCCTACAGAAAAACAGATTTTTGTGAATTCTTTTTCATAGTATTTATTTGAATTCTGAGTTTAGAGTCTATGAGTATAAATTTAAGTCAAGTGTGTAGTAAATGACAGTAGGTAGTACTCTCTACTGGCATCTTTCATCACCTGATATGTATAGGCTGTAAGGACAAGGAGGGAGGAAGATAGGAAAAACCAAAACGGTTATTTTTTTCCCATCGTTTAGCATAGTGTTAGGTGTGTAGTAGACCACTCAGTAAATATTTATTGAATTTGATGTAAATATCAAGCCGAGGGTATATTTGATATCCTACAAATGTAACAAACTAGATTTAATTGGCTTAAATAAGTAGTTTAAAATCATAGCGAAAAGAAATTATAGAATAAGAGTTTATCCTCTCTTTTTTTAATGAAAACTTTCCTTTAGGAATTTATTAGAAGTGCATTTTTAAATGAAGAATTCTGTAAATATCCTCTAGGAAAAAGACAGACATTGTTCATTGTTAATTTTCCTGGGAAGTAAAATTGAGTTAAAAAATTCTACACTAGGAAAATAGCAGTACACTTTGGTGGGTTTTAGTATACTTAGTGCATAGTGCATACACTTAGTACATAGTGTAAAACAGTATTTGTTTTACAAAAATTGGTATAGTTCCCCAATTTCAAAAAATACTGTCTTCTTTTTTTGAATGCTATATTTATTTTGGTAGCTTATTCTGAACATGTGACTTATTTATAAAGGAATAATTTTGTATTTTGTTAACACTTTTGTTCTTTGTCATAAAGCAAATAAATATTATTGATGTGAAAGTTACTGAATTGGTATATTGGAAACTCTTGTTTTGATTGTAAAATTTAGGGGTTGTAGGCTGTTATATATAATTTAAGTAAAAATTCTATAGTTTATAATTTTTCAGGAAAATATTTGAGGAGATGTGTATCAAAATACTTTTAATCAAATAATCAAGAGAAGTATTCAGTCTTTTCTCCCAACATAAAGTATAAATTTTAACCTCTAATCTATTTTGCTGGTATGAGCATTTTGGATTATTTGGGTTTTTATTTATAAAAAGTAAATATTGGGGAGTTGAATTTGAATCTTTTCAGATCCATCAGGTTAATCCTGGATATTTAGCAGAAATTTTTTCCCTGATGACTTAGGAGAATAGCTCAAACTGTAAAAATGAACAGATACTTAAATCTAAGCACATGTATTATAACATTGTAACAGATTGCTTTAATCTTATTTACTATTTCAGTTAAATGTGAGATATGTAGGGTTTTAAAAACTGAATGAGGTTAACAAAGAAATTTAGAATATTTTATGTTATAGCTTTCTTTGTTATTACCTTGTCCTTCCTGTTTATTCATGGTTTCCAAAAGGTAGATGAGGGTTTTTTCTGTTTTAGTTGTTCAGATGATATTTAATGAAAAAGAATGAATTTAGCAGGGTCTATACCTAAAGAAGTTGCTACTGCTTGAAATTATATCAGTCTTTAGGGTCTTCAAAGATTTGCTTTAGAATAAACATAAAAACTTTCTCACAGTTCTTAAAAGGGGGTGAAATGACAACAGATGTTTACAGCAGCATTATTTATAATAGTCAAGACATGGAATAATCCAAATGTCTATCAGTTGACGAATTGATAAATTGTAGTATATTTGTACAGTGGAATATTATTCAGCCATAAAAAGGCATGAAGTACTGATACATGCTGCAACATGCATAAACCCTAAAACGTCATGCTAAGTGCAAGAAGTCAGGCTTAAAAGACTACATACTCTATGATTTAATTTATGTGAAATATCTAAAATATGAAATTCCATAAAGGCAGAAAGCAGATGAGTAGTTGCCAGGGGTTTATGGAAGATGTCCTGGAATTTGATGGTGGTCATGGTCACACCTTTTTGAATATATTACAAACCACTGAATTTAAAAAGGTAACTATTTAAAATGTTTATTTATTTTTGAGAGAAAGACAGAGCATGACCTGGGGAGGGGCATAGAGAGAGGGGGACACAGAATCCTAAGCAGGCTCCAGGCTCTGAGCTATCAGCACAGAGCCCAACACGGGTTCAAACTCATGAATGTGAGATCAGGACCTGAGCTGTAGTCGGATGCCTAATTACCTGAGTCACCCAGGCACCCCAGAAGGATAACTTTTATGGTATGTGAATTATATCTCAGTTAAAAAAAAAAGGGGGGGTGAAATACATAAATTGCTGGATTATAGAGAGACTATTACCAGAAGAGCTTGTCATTGTTCATTTTCTTTAATATGTAAAAGTGTAACCTGGAACTGAGACAACTGAACCTATTGATAGGAAAATCGGCTGGCAGATTGAGGCTGGCCTTTTGGGTTTTGTTTTTTTTTTTTTAATTATAAAAAACATTTATAAAGTGTCCGACTTCAGCTCAGGTGATGATCTTACAGGTTGTGAGTTTGAGCCCCGCATTGGACTCATCACTGCTGTCAGCCTGTCAGCACAGAGCCTGCTTAAGATCCTCTGTCCACCCACCTCCTGCCCCTCCCCTGCTCACGCTTTCCTCTCAAAGGATAAATAAAACATTATTCAAAAAAAAAAAGAAGAAGAAGAACTTGATTAAAAAAATTATAGAATTGTTGGGGCGCCTGGGTGGCTCAATTGGTTAAGTGTCTGATCCTTGGTTTCTGCTCAGGTCATGATCCCAGGGTTTGTAAGTTTGAGCCCCACATAAGGTTCCTTGCTGACAGCAGGGAGCCTGCTTGGGATTCTCTCTCTCTCCCTCTCTGCCATTCCCCCACTTGAGCTCTTTCTCAAAATAAATAAAATTTGATTATAAAAAAAAGAATTCTAAAAAAGAAATTTAAAAATTCTTGGGGCACCTGGGTGGCTCAGTCGGTTAAGCGTCTGACTCCTTGATTTCGGTTCAGGTCATGGGCTCAGAGCCCATGTAAGGCTCTGCACTGACAGTGCGGAGCCTGTTTGGGGTTCTCTGTCTTTGACTCTTCCTTGCTCACTGTCTATCTCTCTCTCTCTCAAAATAAATAAATATTAAAAAATTTTAAATTGCAACTATCAGTCTTTTATAAAACCTTAAGAATAGGGTTTTAATTTTTATTAATCAAAGAGTCATATTTTATCTTTATGTTATAGTTTTATTTTTTTTAATTTTTTTTTTTTAATGTTTTATTTATTTCTAGGAGAGAGAGACAGCATGAGCAGGGGAGGGTCAGAGAGAGAGGGAGTCACAGACTGAAACAGGCTCCAGGCTCTGAGCTGGCAGTCAGCACAGAGCCCGACGCGGGGCTCGAACCCACGAACCGCGAGATCATGACCTAAGAGAAAGTCGGACGCTTAACCGACTAAGCCACCCAGGCGCCCGTATGTTATAGTTTTATATTAGTACTAGTTTTACTTACATGTTTCTATGTATCATTTAAAAATTTATACTTAGGTGTAGAAATTTTAAATAAATTTAAAAGCTTTGTGGCGAATCAGGCTTTCTGGAAATCTTGCTATTATCTGTGAGGTTTCAGTGTAGTCGTTTCAGTTTGAGAGACTGACAAGTTTTCAGGTAGATTGTAGCTACTCTGTTAAGTTATAGAAACTTGCTCTGCTGGAAATATTTAAGAAAATAAGAGTAATTTTATATTAAACTTAATGTAGAAATTTATGAAATATAAATATATACTAAGTTATGTTGATAAAAAACTTTTCTCTTTCTCATCCTGAATCCCTTGCTACCTCTTTGTGGAATTCTTTTCTGTACTTGGTATTAGAAGGCAAATAATATCAATACCCTAAAGAAGGCAGTGTGATATGACCTTATATTTAAGTCACCGGAGTATATCCAAACCTCCTGAAGAGTTATGTAGTCTGGGGGCTTCAGGGTGGCTTAGTTGGTTAAGTATCTGACTATTGGTTTCTGCTCAGGTCATAATCTCATGGTTTATGAGCTCAAGCCCTGCTTTGGGCTCTGCACTGACAGTGCGGAGCCTGCTTGAGATTCTTTCTCCTTCTCTCTCTTCCTTGAGAGGGGACACTTTCTCTCTCACATGGCCACACTTTCTCTCTCAAAATATAGAAGTAAAACTTAAAAAAACTGTAGTCTGTTGCAGTGGCGTATGAATCTGGTTTGCTAACGGTGCAGTTGGTACAAAATACATTTATAAGCATCAGATTCTTGGACAGATAAATATCTGGGTTGTTTTGTGGGTTTCTTACATTACATAGAGTGACCATGGAGTAGACCTCTTGGGCCCAAGCAGCCTGAAATTTTGCTAAAGGGAATAAACTAAAACTGAAGGGTTCATTTTAAAATATGGAAAAGCTGAGGTCAAGTTGAGTAATTTTTGAGTTTGAGACTGAACTTTACTGAATTACTGTTTGTACTAGCTTTCTCATGTATAAAGCTATCTACTGTTAGATTATCTGTAGTTTCATAATAGAGACTATTAACATAGTCATGGGTGAGGAAATGCGTTCTCCTGCTATTTTTGGTATGCCACAACCCAGGAAAGCAGCCACCTTAGGGAAAACTTTAGTGCTGTTTTATTGTTTACAGTGTTGCTGTTAGATATTTTTGTTACATATAGCTAAATAAACTTTTGATTTAAAAGCTAGAAAAATGAATTATGAGTAAATATAACTTAGACAAAAATTTCCATCATGAAGTACATAAGAGGAGAAGTAATCGAAGAGGATAAATGAGTGAAGATTGAGGTTAAAGTGACCTTTAACCATAACGGGTTTAAAACTGGTTGGGTAGGGGGAAAGGGAGAGAAGCAAACCATGAGAGACTCTTGAATGCTGACAAAAACTGAGGACTGATGGATGTGGGGGGGAGGGGGGATGGGCATGGAGGAGGGCACTTTGGGGATGAGCACTGAGTGTTATGTGGAAACTAATTTGACAATAAACTATTTGTAAAAAAAAAAAAAAGAATATAATATTAACAGCTAACACTAAAAAAAAAAAATAAAACTGGTTGGGTAAATGGGTATATTCCTTAACTTAGGTAATCTTTAAGAAATATTTTATCATAAAGTTTAGAAATAGCAGTATAAAAGAATATCAGTTTATGGTCTTTGAGATATTGATTGTTTTCCCAGTGAGCACCTGATGTCAGATGCTGTGGTCTTGAATCAGTCCTTTTTCCTAATTAATCATCAGCTGTTGACTTTTTTCCCCTTGGCCTCAAGGATGCCTCCTATCTTGGTTTTTCTACCTCACTGGCCATACCAAGAATTCTTTGGTTAGTTCAACACTTCTGTGGGAAATGCTTGATTGAGAGTAGGGCTTATAAACCTAGTTTGTCTTTATAAATCTTGATTCTGCTGCTTATTATGTGACTTTGGGCAAATTATTCACCTTCTTGTGCCTCAGTTTCCTGATCTGTAAAACGGAGGCTTATTATGAGGATTAAACAACTTAATATATATAGTAAAGCTTTTAGAACAGTATTGGTGCATACTTTAAGTGGTAGCTATTGTTATCTTTCTGACCTTTAGACATTATTGGCCCTAGGTCTTGATCTTCAAGCCTTTTCTCCTATATTATTTCCTACAAGATCTTTTAATTTCAGTGACTTTATTCTGAAGGCCAGACTATTTCCTCTTGCTTTTTTTTCCAGCTTTATTGAGGTATATTAGACGCTCATGTATTAGACATCTTAAGAAATCACATGTAGGGGCACCTGGCTGGCTAAATTGGTAGAACACACAACTCTAGATCTTGAGATTGTAAGTTTGAGCCCCATGTTGCATGTAGAGATTACTTAAAATCTTTTTTTTTTTAATGTTTATTTATTTATTGAGAGAGAGAGGAAAAGTATGTGAGGGGGAGGGGAAGAGAGAGAGGGAGACAGAATGTCAAGCAGCCTCCATGCTCTCAGCACAGAGCCCAAGACACGGGGCTCGATCTCACAAACCATGAGATTATGACCTGAGCCGGAACCAAGAGTTGTATGCTTGACCAACTAAGCCACCCAGGCACCCCTTAAAATAAAATCTTTAAAAAAAAACAACAGAAATCACATCTGAGGTCTTGATTTGGCTTTCCTCTTCCGTCTTCCTACCCTAGACTTGGTTAATCTTAGCAAATGGAAACTATTTTTCCAGTTGCCAAATAACACTAGAGTCATCTCTCTTCTTTCTCGCACACTGCACATTCAGTCCATCAGTAAAAACAGTGAGTTTTGGAATATATCTAGAATCTGATCCTCCAGTAACCATCCTGGATGGGTATCATCTCTTGATGGATTGTTGCAATAGCCCTCCAACTGTTCTTTCTCCAGATATTTTTGTCTTCTTATATTCTGATCTCCATAATATAGTCACAGTAGCCCTTTTGGTCAGGTCATGTGACTTCTTTAAAAAATTTTTTAAAAAAATATTTATTTATTTTTGAGGTGGGGGACGCTAAGGCAGGGAAAGAGGAAGACACAGAATTTGAAGCAGGTTCCAGACTCTGAGCTGTCAGCATAGAACCTGATGTGGCGCTCAAACTCACATGAGATCATGACCTGAGCTGAGGTCAGACACTTAACCCACCCAGGTGCCCTTGTCATGTGACTTCTTTACTCAGAATCTTCCAGTGAATTCTTATGTTACATGGTGAAATTTAGAAGTCATACTTTGTTTTGTTTTTTTTAATATTGTATTTTATCTTAATTTAATTTAATTTTAGAGAGACAGAGCATGAGCAGGGGAGAAGGAGGAGAGAGAGAGAGAGAGAGAATCTTTTTTTAAATATAATTTATTGTTAAATTGGTTTCCATACAACACCCAGTGCTCATCCCAAGTGCCCTCCTCAATGCCCATCACCCACTTTCCCCCTTTTTTTTTTTTTAAATGTTTTTATTTATTTCTAGGAGACAGAGAGAGACAGTGTGAGCAGGGGAGGGTCAGAGAGAGAGGGAGTCACAGACTGAAACAGGCTCCAGGCTCCAAGCTGGCAGTCAGCACAGAGCCCGACCCGGGGCTCGAACCCACGAACCGCGAGATCATGACCCAAGCGAAAGTCGGACGCTTAACCGACTAAGCCACCCAGGCGCCCCTCCCCTTTGAGAATCTTAAACAGGCTCCATACTCAGCGCAGAGCCTGACACAGGGCTTGATCCCACAGGCCTGGGATCATGACCAGAGCCTAAATCAAGAGTCAGATGCTTATCCGACTGAACCACCCAGGTGCCCCTGGAATTCTTACTTTGAACTACAAGGCCTTTCATGATTTGCCTTCAAGTCCAGAGGCAACCTGATCCCAGCTATCTTGTCTGTCTTTCCTCCTACTCTTTCTGCCAAAGTGGTCTCCTTCTTTCTAGGATGTACATGCATTTTTCTGCTACAGAGGCTGAAAATTCATTCCACAGTTAATATTGTGGAATGCCCAGGTTATTTCACATTACAGTTTATAATTCTTTACATATAATGAAGCTATTGTGTATTCAGAGTATGCCTGTCTCTGTGGATACATCTGAAAGGCACATGCTAAGACATCTCCAAGGGATATTTGACTAGACCCAAAAGGGTTTAACCTTTTGATACAGATGGCTGCCTTTTTCTAGTGCACCTGGAACCCAGGATATAGTAAAGAGTACACAGTCTACAGCGAGAACTAAGGCACCTTGGGCCCCTTCCTGGATGCTACTCTTAAAAGACAAACAGCAAATCGCTTAGTCAGGTTATTGTACTTCACGTAATAAGTGGAAAAACAAAGAGAAACACAGAAACACATGCTCAAAAACGCACAGGCACTCACACAAAAGTATCTTCTTATAATGTCTTCTCATATCTCTACATGCCCAGCTCCCTCACTTACTTCAGGTCTTTCAAATGTCACTCTATTACATAAATCTTCTGTGACCACAGTATTTTAAATAGTAGTGTCATCCTCTTCATCTCCTTACATTGCTTTATTATTTTTTTCTCCATACTTTTCTGTCACCAAACATTTTATAAGTTTGATGACTCTCTCCTTTCCCACCTCCTTCTCTCCTCCCCCATGGTCTTCTACCTTCCAGAAGTCTGCTTCATAATAGCTGGTGGTGCTTTTTATTCTTTGTCATTTCCCTAACACCTAGTATAATGCCTAGTATAGAGCTCAGTAAATTATTTCTTGGATGAATAAATGAGTGACTGGACATGGATTACTAAAAAAAGAAGGCACAGATACCTTGGGATGTGTTTTGGTTACATAGCATATTCCAGTAGAGAGGGAAGCAGAATCACTGAGTGTAGCCAAGTCAATTTTATGACATAGTTCTTTAGGACCACTCTAGGTTGTATTAGATCTGTCTTTGAGATTTTCTGCAAGTTTCTAGATATCTGAGTACACCTTAGATTTCAGAACACCTGATAAGTGGCTATTTTCTGCGTGTATTGTTACTGACCTGCTGGGCTCTTTTCTTAGCATATGGTGTCACCTTGAACCAGGCTTTAAAAGTCGGCCTGTACTTCAGGAAGCAACTGGCAGAGATGAGGCTGACATTTCTACAGGTCACAGGAGACATGTATAGGAAGTCAGTCAAGGTCCTAAAAAGACCTTTTGCTAGTATATGTTCAGGCATTTGATCACGTACCATCATTTAGGAATTTGAGCATCCACCATCATTTGGAAACTCACTCAGCAAGTATCTGCCATTCCAGGTATTTCATTTCATCTGGTGTCAAATGGCATAATGATTTGAATATCAGGTTACAGTTTGGAGCCTTTAAATAAGTAAATTGATTTATTGTTTTGTATCTAATACAAGTCTTTTTCCTACTTTCCTTAAGAACTGTATTAGTTTCCTAGGGTTGCTAGGATGGGCCATAAATTTGATGGGTCAAATAGCAATTTATTCTCTCACAGTTCTAGATGCTAGGAATCTGAAATCAGGGTTGCTTCTGGAGGCTGAGGGAGTCCCATTCATGTCTGTCTTTTAATTCCTTGGTGTTCCTTGGCTTTTAGATGCTTCACTCCAATCTCTGTCTTCAGGTAGCTTTCTCCTACCTATTTGTGGTCCTGAATTTCCCTCTCCTTTCCCTTATGAGGACACTAGTCATTCACTTAAGGCTTTCTTCGCCCAAATCCATGATAATCTTATCTCAGATTTTTAACTTAATTTTATCTGGAATGACCGTATTTCCAAACAAAGGCTCATTTACAGGTACTAGAGGTTAGGACTTGGACAGATCTTTTTTGGGGGTGGGGACACTATTAAGTGCCCTACAGGGAATACTTGTTCATTCATGTATCTCATTAAAAAAATTTCATTCAATTTGCTTAACATCTCATGCAGTAAATCTGTTGTGTTGTTTTTTACTAACACATGGAAAATCATATTTTAGAGGTTGTGTTTTCCCACCCTACCTCACCCCCATTACTATGAAAAATGAGTGCTTGCCCTTTCATGGTAGGATTTTGGATGGAAAATAATTTTTTTTCTAATTTATTTATTTTGAGAGACAGCACAGAGGAGGGACAGAGAGAGAGGTAGAGAGAGAATCCCAGGCAGCCACCATGCTGTCAGCACAGAGCCCAGTGTGGGGCTCAAACTCACGACCCTGAGATCATGACCATGAAGCCGAAACCAAGAGTTGGGCGCTCAACCGACTGAGCCACCCAGGTGCCCCAGAATCTTTTTTGTTAAATGTACTTGCTGTCATTTTTTTTAGGGTATTAAAAATTGATCTAAACATACATACATGTGTTTAGCTTCATATTGTTTATTTTTACTTTATAAATTTTCTTTCTCTGTCTTACCTCTTGTGGATAGCATGTGAATGAATCTTGATATTTGGGGCAGGAGAAGTGGGAAACGTTAATCCACTTCTAAGGCTGACATCATTTTGAAAATAACTGATTCTAAGGATGAGCAGAATATATTTTATTTAATAGTTATAGATTTTCATAAACTTTTATCCAAAGTAACTAGATTCATACGTTCAGTATAAAGGGTGTTATGAAAATGTAAAGTTCATTAATATGCTGTATATTTTTATCCCCTTGAATGTAATTTAGAGATTATATACTGTAATAGGATTTATGACATTATACTGTTTAATCTTTAGGGTGTTACAAACATATCAGGGACAGTTGGCAGTAACTGAAGTTTGCCTGCATTTTAAGAATGTATTAGTATTACAGAATGTCATGAGTTGTACTTTAAAATAAATACAATTTATACTCCTAGACTATTTACAGATTCAAAGACATTTTTTTTCTTCAGGCCAAGAATAAAATCTTTAAGACCTACCAAGATGAATTAAAGATGAAATGATTTATTTCTAAGGTTAGACCTTAATTAATACATGGGGGATGATCTTGGCATTTCTTCAAAGTATTTGTTTGTGTATCTGAGTTTGCACCTCCTCAGTAACCTAACTGGGATTTATAAAATGGAACAATCTCTTTTCTCCAATTTGGCACTCAAAAGGAGCTCTGACTTATAAAAGGTAAGTGTATTTTTCTCAGGAATATCTTACCATTTTAAAATAAGATGACAAAAACAATGGCCCAGGGAACTTTCCTCAGTGCTTTTTTTCTTTGTGTACAATGAACACATTGATATAAAATGTGTATATTATTTGAATCTTTAAACCATTGCTTTTTTGTTTTGTTTTAATTCTGTTGTCTGTCAATCCTTTTTATGTTGGATTTGAATAGTTTAGATTGTAAACTTCAAAAAGGGCAAAGCATTTATCTTTCAGCTTGTGGTCTTGACAAATCATGCAGAAGTAGGTACTTTCATGCCGTTTGCTGTCACTGTTTCCATTTTGGGAGAAGAGAGGATCAATGGAAAGAAATGAGGAAAATGGAATTTTAAGATCTATGGAAATCATATTTTTTACACAGTTGCTCTTCTTTAAAAGATGCAGGTGGTTGTCTTTTTGTCTTATTTTGAGTTGGGGGTTTGATATATTTTTTGTCTTATGTATTATATCTACATACATTGAAATTGTTGTCAGACACTGTTAGACCTTCTGCTTTCTGTTTTCAAACATATTTTAAAGACCTCAACAGGATAAAGGACTAGTACTATTTCTTTTGCTCATCTTTCATCTGTAAATTCAGGGTTTGGGCTTTTTTTTTTTTTTTTAATTTTTATTTTAGACAGAGTGTAAGCAGGGGAGAGGGGGCAGGAGGAGAGAAAGAGATTTAAGCAGGCTCCATGCTCAGTGCAGAGTCTGATGCAGGGTTTCATCCCTCTACCCTGGGATCATGACCTCATCCGACTGAGCCATATAGGTTCTCCCTAAATTTAAGTTTTATTCTGGTGTAGTATTTTTTCTGTCTGAAACTTTAGTAGTGCTTTTAGAGTAGATCTGCTGGCAGTGAATTCTCTTAGTTTCCCTTCATCTGCAAATATTTTACCCTCATTTCATGAAGGGTATTTTCCCTAAATATGGAATTCCGGTTAACAGTTCTTTTCTGTCAGTGCTTAAAAATGTTCTACTTCTTTCCGGCCTCTGTGGTTTCTGATGAGAAATTCTCAGTCATTCCAGTTTTGTTTCCCTATAAGTAATGCAAATAAGGCTGAAATTTTGAGTTTTCAAGCCACTGTTTCCTTAAATACTTCTGCACCACACACTCTTTTTCTTTTTGGACTCTAGTGAAATGAGTATTGGATCTCTTGTTATTGTCCTACAAGTCCCTGAGGTTTTTTGTTTTGTTTTTAAATATTTTTTTGTCTCTCTTCAGAATGGATATTTTCTGTTGTCTAGGTTCAGCATCACTGGCTATTTCCTCTATCATATTCATTTGGCTGTTAAACTTGCCCATTGGAATTTTCATTTTGGTTGCATTTTTCAGTTTCTAAGTTTTTGTCTTCTGTAGGTCTTTTATTTCTTTGAAGAGACTTCTCATCTTTCTATTCATTCTGAGTGTTTGTTTTCACTTGTTGGAACATTTTCAGAGTAGCTTCTTTTTAAAATCTTTGTCAGATAAATCCATCCAGTATTGGCATCTGTTATTTGTCTTTCCTCATAAATTGAAGTTTTCTTAGTTCTTCATGTGTCAGGCTTTTTTGGACTATATTTGGGACAATCTAAATATTACATTGTTAAGACTGTGTTTTCTTTAAATCCTATAGTGAATGTTGATATTTTTGTTTTAGTAGGCAATCAGTCTGGTTAGGTTTGGACTGCAAGTTCTAACCAGCATCTTGGGGGTCATAGTTCCAATATTAGTTCCTATTACAAAACCTTTCCCTTACCTTGACTGTGTCTTGCATGTGTGCCAAACGGTGGCCAATACGGAAACTGGTTGGTTGTCTGCCCCTCTAATTCGGTTCTCAAAGTGTGTGGTGTGCTATTGTAACATCACCTCCATGTATGCACAGCTTAGGGGTGAGCTCAGAGGTTCATAAGCAACATCATGGGATTGCCTTCTGAACTTCTCCCTTTTTACAATCTTTTTGGTACTTGTGGTTACCTGGATCCCTCCTCCTTTTGGTTGTCCAGCACCAAAGGTAGAGCTTTAGGTACCCCCTCCTGCTACCCACTTCTTACAACTGTATCTACATATGGAGCCAACTAACAGGAAGACAAACAAGTAAGCAACAGGAATTCATAGCATTTTCTTAAAGAAGTCTTCCTCAGAGTTTAGACTCCAGACCCCACTGCAGTACCTGTCACTGCCTCTACCACCATCACAAGACTGCTTGGGGACTAGGGTACAAGAGAATACTGAAAAGCATATAAACCTGGAGAATTTCCTCTACTCTGAGTGATAGGAGATTCTTTTCCTGCCCCTCAAGCTGCAACTAAGAGGCTTGGCCTAGAGGTCCTTGTGTCTGCCCCTCTCTCTATTTGCCCGAGTACCCACTTGCAGGTTTCCCCTTTTGAGTCTAGGCCAGAGGATACCAGAGAGAGGGGGAAATGGTGAACTCACCACCAGTTTGCTGCTAATTCGAATTCTGATCTTCCCCAATCTACCTATGTTTATTTTTCAGACTCCTTAAATAGCTGCTTTATGCATTCTGTCTGGATTTTTTTTTATAGTTTACTTATTTTTGAGACAGAGAGAGACAGAACATGAGCGGGGGAGGGGCAGAGAGAGAGGGAGACACAGAATCTGAAACAGGCTCCAGGCTCAGAGCCAGCTGTCAGCACAGAGCCCGACGCAGGGCTCGAACCCACAAACCGTGAGATCATGACCTGAGCCGAAGTCAGACACCTAATCGACTGAGCCACCCAGGCACCCCTGTCTGTGTTTTATACCTAAATTCAATGGGAAAAAGAGGGAAGAGTATGCTTATTCCGTTTCATCTGGAATTGGAACTCCTCATATATTTTTGAAATCACCAGAAAGTTTAGAACAAGTGAAATAATTGTAACTCTAGGGTGTGGGTTTCCTCCAGTCTGATTACATGCTGAATGTATTTTAAGAGTGTATGTGAAAAAACTAACCTATTTATGGGTATTATCTGTGCAAGTTTATAAAACGTTTTGGGTGCTAAAAGTCACTGGTACTTTTGCTTTTTTAAACTATATTTTTTAATGTTTGTTTATTTTTGAGAGAGAGAAAGAGACAGCACGAGCTGGAGAGGGTCAGAGAGAGGGGGAGACACAATCTGAAGCAGGCTTCAGGCTCCGAGCTGTCAGCACAGAGCCAGACGCAGGACTTGAACTTACAGACTGTGAGATCATGAGCTCAAGTTGGACACTTAACCAACTGAGCCACCCAGGTGCCCCAGGTTTTTGCTTTTTTAAATAAGGCACCTGGGTTAGGGTACCTGGGTGACTCTGTTTGTTGAGCATCAGACTCTTGATTTTGGCTCAGGTCATGGTCGTATGGTTCTTAGGATTGAGAGCCCCATACTGAGCAGTCTGCCCCTCTGCCCCTCCCTTCTGTGTGTCCGGTTCTCTCTCTCTCAAATAAACAATTTTAAAAAGTTAAAACATTAAATAAGCATGGTACATAAATCTTTTCCTATATAAAAAGGGATTTTAGGAGCACCTGGGTGGCTCAGGCGGTTGAGCATCCCACTTTGGCTTAGGTCATGATCTCAGTTTGAGAGTTCAAGCCCCACATCATCGCATTGGTCTTACTGTGGAGCCTGTTTCAGATCTTCTGTCCCCCTCTCTCTCTGCCCCACCCCTCTTGCCCTCTCTCTCAAAAATAAACATTTTTAATGTAATTGTATTTTTATATCTTTCTAATTTGTCTCAAAGATTCCAGTGTAAATATCTAACAACTATTTTCTAGCAGGTTTCGGTTTTGTTTGTTGTACTTACTAAAAGTCCAGTGGGTTTTATTTTTTGATCATCAGTGCATTTTTGAGAAAGCTTATTGAAAGTTTTTCTTATATATATATATATTTTCTCTTCTTTCTTCATTCTTATGTTTCTTTTTATCTTTCTTTCCTTTTCTGTCCTTTTTGTGTGCTTTCATTAATATATTTATTTAGGCTCCTTCCTCCCTTTGTCCTCCTTCCCCCCAATCCTACTAAAATAGATGGTAGGAATTCTATGGGGGTGTTTCTCTGAGAGTTCAAACTCTGACTGGGAAAATAACCCATACCCCACTCCAAGCTATCCCCTTGGCTAATTAGAATTCCAAAGGGCATTAATAACCATTTAAATCGGATTATACCTACAGTTGCTAAAGGTGAGATTCAGGCTCTTTAACCCCCTGTTGACAAACCCAACACCTGTCAAAACTGGGTATGAATTCAGCATTTTGTTTTCATTTCTGTCCTAAGGAAGGAAACTGCAAGCTCTGTGACACAAAGGTTGTACAGACCACTCCACCTGCACACTTGTAGCAGTCTAGTTTCCAGCAGTGTAAGGAAGTCCTGCCGTTAATTCGGCCTTCGTTAGAAGACCAAAGCTAAATAGCATGTTCTTGTGAAAAAAGCATTTGCATTGTTTGTGAAAACCCTTTGGGGCCGAGCTGTAGAAAGCCACGTAACAGTAAATGTAATAGTAAATAATTCTTAACCTTCGTTAAACATAAAAAAGTGTTACAAAGAGCCAAAAATTCTCTTCTTGCAACAGCAATTTGACAATAGAAATCTCCCAAGGGGCTTTAAGCTGGTGGAGAAACAGCTATAATTTCACAACTTCAGATAAAAGCAAGTGGAGATTGAATGACCAATCTTAAGAGTCAGAAGAAATGCTACCAAAAAAGAAAAAAAAAGAAGAAAGAAAAAAGGGGAAGAGGAAACCCTTCAAGTTATTCAGTTCAAATTCCCTCATGTAGGTTCTGTCTTTCTCCACCACAGTGAACATGGTCACCTAGTCTCTGTGTAAACATCTTAGTAACAGCAAGTATTAAACAGGCAGCGGTCCTGGAATCAGATGACTTGTCCTTGTCAGAGAATCTTGATCTGAAATTAATAACTATTATTTGTTTATTCTCCTTTACCCCCGAGTCAGAGTAGTATTTGAATATAGCTGCGTGTTTGCTTATTTTTTCCACTCTGCATTCCCTGACACTGCCATTAAATCAGCTATGTATTTTTTTAATTTAAAAATATATTGGAAAATAAAATGTTTAATAAGCATGGCCCTAGGAGAGCACTCTGCATACATGGTTGAAGTTGAAAAATTTTAAAGCAAGTAAAGGAACCATCAGATGGAATATGTATCTTATTCCACATAACAGGCATTTCTCAAAGAATAATTCTTTTTGCTGCTAATGTCTGTGTCAGCTTTGGAAAAGTGTAGATTCAGGAGCTAAGTAAGAAAAATTAGTTGATTTGAGAAAAAGACGTCTACTGGAATCTGCACAGCTCTCCTTCAACAAAGATATCTATTAGTCAATAGATGTCATCCTCTACACCTGTCTAAAATGACTCATTTCTTTTCCTGATTACCACTTATAGATTTTTCCCTCTTTAAAAAAACTTTACACAAAATGTAAACTTCATACATTGGGATTATTCTTTGGTCTGGATCTTTTCTTTGAATGAAATAAGCTTTGGGATGCTTATTTAGATGTTCAATGGAACAGTGTGGAGAACAGTAATTGTGTTTGGGCTAAAGAATTAATCCATTTAGTCATGGGAAACATTACTTAGCTTTTCCTTAGCAGCTGAATTGTGGTGCAACTTAGGGGCTATTTTAGGATTTTAGCCTCAAATAGAAACTTTTAGAAATGAGAGTTTATTTGTATTGACGAACATATGCTTTTGGATAATGAGCCATTGAACTGATCTCAATGAAAGTAAAATTGTTTTTCAATTCAAGTTTTATTTTATGTTTAACTGTGAATTGAAAACTATATCTTTGTATTGGCCAAATTATAGAAAGAAAGAAAGAAAGAAAGAAAGAAAGAAAGAAAGAAAGAAAGAAAGAAAGAAAGAAAGAAAGAAAGAAAGAAAAGGGATCTTTAAGTCAGAAAAATAGATTCTAACAAAGAAAATGGTTTAATAAGTAATAGTTGGTATGGTTTCAGAAAGGACTTGTAAATTCAGAAATTTCTGATGGTTACTATTACACTTCTGTACTGTATCAACCAGGCATTGTAATAAAGTTAGTTTGATCAACTTATTTTTGTAATTATTCTCTTAAAACAGAAAATTTTACTGCATTTTGGATACTGTTAGGCCCAAAGCAGGGTGTTTGGAAGGTCCCTTTCCAGCTCAGAAGAATAATTATCTCATGTTATTTTTAAAAGTTATTAGTTTAAATGATTGGGTAAGAGGGAACTTTCCAACGGATACAGGCTGCCTGCATATATGCACCTGTACTGTAGTCAGCCAAGATCTGCAGCCTAATGAAAAATCTAATTAATTTTTTTAACTTTGTGCCTATTGTGGCCCATCTGTTTATGCTGTTGGATTTTTCCTGTGTTTCATATAATATTTTATATGTGCTACCAATTAACAAATAATATATATTGTTCACTATATGCCTAGCATAGAGTTGAACTATACTGAGATGGATAGATATATACTAAGACAGAAAAAGAAACAAGTTCTGGTTTCACTCAGACCTTCAAATTAGGAAGTTAAGGCTGTTTAACTTACCTCCAAACCTCTTTATCAGCTTCCCTCAAAGAATTTGCCCTTTGCATGTGAGTATATACATGTGTGTGAATACTGCTGAACCTTTTACACTCTGCAGTAGAGTTTTCTTTTAATAACAGCTTTATAGAGATATAATTCACTCATTTAAAGTGTATGGTTCAGTGGTTTTATCTTATTCACTGAGTTGTGCAGCCATCACCATAATTAATGTTGAAACATTTTCATCACCCCAGAAAGGAATCCATGCCCATCGGTACCGCTCCCCCTTATCCCCAAAACTCTCAGCCTGAGGCAATCACTAATACTTTCTACCTCTTATTGATTTGCTTATTCTGGACATTTCACATAAGTAAAATCTATAATATGTGGTTCTTTTTGACTGCCTTCTTTCACTTGACAATGTTTTCAAGGTTTATCCATGTTATAGCATTTGTCGGAACTTAATGCCTTTTTATGGCTGAATAATACTCCGTTGTATAGGTATAACACATTTTGCTTATCCGTTATCAGTTGATGGACATTGGGGTTGTTTTCACTTTTTGGCTATTAAATATAGTAGCCAAAATGGCTGTAAACATTTGTATACAAGTTTTCTGTGAACATATCTTTTTAATTCTTTTGGGTGTATAACCAGGAATGGAATTGCTAGTTCTTACTCATTTCTCTTTTATAGAATGTGTAATTTACTCTTAGCTAAATGTCATTTTTCTCACTTCCAGTTTTACCAGATTGCTCCAAATCAGGCCCTAGTTACTTCTCTGACCGTCCTGCTGTTTCTGTCTGAGGAACTTGTGTTTGTCTGTCAGGGCATGCTTCAAGTGTACCTCCTTAGTGACGTCATTTCCAGTCCTACCCACCAAATAATTATTATTTTTTTAAATTTTATTTATTTATTTTGAGAGAGAGTGTGAGCATTAGGGGGGTAGGGGCAGAGAGAGAGGGAGAGAGAGAGAGAATCCCAAGCAGGCTCCACCCTATCAGCACAGAGCCCAACTGGAGCCCAACCCAGGGCTTGTGGGGCTCAAACCACAAACCCGTGAGAGCATGACCTGAGCCGAAATTGAGAGTCAGACACAACTGACTGAGCCACCCAGGTGCCCCCAAATAATTATTTTTTGAATTAATCTTTAGCACTTGATTCATATTGCTGTTGTACTATGTTTTATGATAGTTCGATAATGCGATTATGTGTATTAGTTTCACTATATTTTGAATTTTTGAGTCTAGGGATTGCCAGGAATCTGTTTCTTTGATGATATATAGCCAAATGCCTGGCACATAGCACTTAGTAAGGGTTGTTAGGATCAAGTTTTGTAGCCTTCGTGTTCGGTTTCTCTGTGATATAAATCCATCTTACATACTACTGATTTTCCTGTTCCTCACACTGGCATTAAAAACTTTTTGGTTTCTACCTCATCCACCAAAGCACTCATTTCCCCATATTTTCTTTCCTTTCAGCTTTCTCATTTCTTTCTGCCTTTCCCCCTGTGCAGAATGTTGTTTTCTATCCTCTCTCAACCTTTTGATAGCCTTATTACCTTTCAAGGCATTTGTGAATCAGGTCATCAGACATATTCTTCATGTTCATCTATATTTCTAGGGTTAGCCTAAACTTTGGAATCTATATTATGCACTTATCTTGTTTTCTTGGATTTTAGGCTAAGGAACAGAGTGTTTATCTAGACACTCTTTAGTTTTCAAAGCCTATTTTACAAATCACTGGTACAAATGAAAGACTGCCAACACCTGTGTCTCTAACTCCCTAGCCACCTCAAACAATTCTTCACTCCTTTCTATTCCCCCATACTGCTTTTACTTTTTACTCCTGTTAAGGTGCCCTTCTTTATCTTTGGTAGGTATATACCCAGCTTTTCTGGTAAGAGTAGGACAGGATAGGGGCACCTGGGTGGCTCAGTCAGTTAAGCGTCCGACTTCAGCTCAGGTCATGATCTCACAGTTCGTGGGTTCAAGTCCCGCGTCGGGCTCTGTGCTGACAGCTAGCTCAGGGCCTGGAGCTGCTTCAGATTCTGTAACACCCTCTCTCTCTGACCCTCCCCTGCTCACGCTGTCTCTGTCTCTCAAAAATAAGTAAAAACATTAAAAAAAAAAGTAGGACAGGATAACTACTTAATTCTTTGCTGAGGATGGGCTCGTGGGTGAGTTGTTTTGTTGAAAGCACTCATCTGGAAGGCAGCTATGCTAAGCACTATACCACCAATGCAGCACTCATCTGAATAACTGTTTGCCAGAGAGGTACCTAGGTAATTCAGTACCTTTGGTGCCTAATATTTCCTGGGCATGGCATACTGGATTTCTACTTTCCTTCAGGGCATATATTAATTTATGACAGCTTAAGGATATATTTTAGTTTGCTAAAATTTAGCAATTGCTTTAGTTTTATGTATTGCTTCTATCAATATTAGCTAGGTAGTCAAACCTGGTAAAAAGATGACAGTATGATAATAAAACCAGTCTAGTCTTAAAAACAGACTGGTAATCATTGAGATACCACCTCACGTCGGTCAGAGTGAGTGGCTAAAATTAACAACTCCAGAAACAATAGATGCTGGCAAGGATGTGGAGAAACAGGAGCCCTCTTGTGCTGTTGGTGGGAATGCAAACTGGTGCAGCCACTCTGGAAGACAGCGTGGAAGTTCCTCAAAAAATTACAAATAGAATTACCCCCTATGACCCAGCAATAGCACTGCTAGTAATTTATCCAAAGGATACAGGAGTGCTGATTCATAGGGGCACATGCACCCCAATGTTTATAGCTGTGCTTTCACAATAGCCAAAGTATGGAAAAAGCCCAAGTGTCCATCAACTGATAATGGATAAAGAAGATGTGGTTTATATATACAATGCAATACTACTTGGCAATGAGAAGGAATGAAATCTTTCAATTTGCAACAATGTGGATGGAACTGGAGAGCATTATGCTAAGTGAAATAAGTCAGAGAAAAATCTTATGTTTTCACTCATATGTGAAATATGAGAAACTTAACAGAAGACCATGGGGGAAGGGAAGGAGAAAAATAGTTTCAAACAGAGAGAGAGGCAAACCATCAGAGACTCTTAAATACAGAGAACAAACTGAGGGTTGATGGCGGGGTGGGAAGGGGAAAATGGGTGATGGACATTGAGGAGGGCACTTGTTGGGATGAGCACTGGGTGCTGTGTGTGGGTGATGAATCATGGAATCTACTCCTGAAGCCAAGAGTACACTGTATACACTGTATGTGAGCTAATTTGACAATAAATTATATTTAAAAAAAAAAAAAAGAGAGAGAGAGTGGTAGCTTCATGTAAATCTGTGTCACAAGCATCAAAATAACTTATCTGGTGTTGATAGCTTCTATTTATTTTTGATAGGCTGGCTTTAGAAGAGTGATATTGGCAAGGCATAAGAATTGTATTATTTTCTAAGGTGCCAAAGGCAGTTTAGGACAGTTTTAAAGATGAAAGAGACACCAAGTGTAGTATAAAAGGTAAATGGAGAAATATACTCTGATAGGAAGAATGTTAGAAAGTTTATGGGCTTTGGGTTCAGAATGACCAGAGATTTCTGTTTCAGTTTGACACTGTGAGCCTCAGAGTTTCTCTGCTATAACAAAAATGGAGATGATAGTACAGAAGGTTGTTATTAGGAGTGAATGAGAACTTGTGACGTGCACTTAGCACAATATCTGCACATAGTAGCTTCCCAAGAATGTTTATTAAGTCAAGTCTTTTCTATCCGTTTGTCCCTCCTTTCTAATCAATTCAAAATACATGAAAGTCAACCTGAAATCTCATCTCCACCATTGAAGCTTTTCCTAGTCTTTGTGACCTGATTTTCATTATCTTTAAAATGCAAGAATTGAGAGGCGCCTGGGTGGCTTACTTGATTAAGCCTCTGACTTCAGCTCAGGTCATGATCTCACAGTGAGTTTGAGCCCCACATCAGGTACTGTGCTCACAGTGCGGAGCCTGCTTGGGATATGCTCTTTCTTTCTCTTTTTTTCTCTTTCTCTTTCTCTTTTTCTTTTTCTTTCTCTCTCTCTGTCTCTGTCTCTCCCTCCCTCCCTCCTCACACCCCTCTCCTCCTCCCTCCCTGCCCATCTCCCTCTCAAAATAAATAAATAAACACACAAAAAAAGTGAAAATTGAATTGAATGCCTAATCCCTCTCTGTTCTTTATTACAATTTTCAGACTCAGACTCAGACATTGATACTGCTCTTTGAACTCCTTTGGCACTTATTTGCCTATATCATGTAATTAAATACTCTGATCTTGTACTTGGTGTTTTCATCCAGATGTGGATATATTGAAGGCAGGCTCTGACAGTTGGACAAGTGCTACTCTATCTGTATTGATCACTTATACCACAGAGGTATTTGAATACATAGAGGAATGTTACTCTTGTTTTGTTGGGTCATTATTTTTAATAAGAAAATTGGATGATGGTTAGAAGCCAAATTGGAGTACCTGATTCCACTGTAATTTAGAAGATAATACAGAGGTTCTATGAAAGCCTCCTTAGTAAGTGGGTAGAGTAGTATAGAGTTTAGTAGGGCCTTGCAGCTCAGGAGCAAGAATATTAGATTATACAGGTAGAGAAGCAAGCAGGATGAAAACAGGAGTTATAGGATAGGGAATTGAATTATTTGGAGTAATGGTAATTGGGAAACACATCTGAATAAGTAATAGAAAGTGTGTGACGTTAGATTAATATAGATTCTAGAGGCATTTGGAGGAGTGGGGTAGGGTTTGGGAGTTTGGGTTTGCACAGACATCATACTCTAAGTTTAAATGATGTATTTATTATTTTCATGGAGAATTTATTCTTGTCAAAAGGAAGATTTATTTTGGGTGTTGTCCTGGTTAACTTCAGGAAGGCTTCTGTGTGAAATTATGCTGGAATTGGGTTTAAGGATGTAAATCCTGCAAATCCACAGCTTGAGTAACAAATTGAGTTTCTAAGAAATGCAAGGAATTTAGGGGGAAAATCCCACTTACAAAAGAATACCTAATATTATATTACAAGTGGTTATTATAGGTACTGATTCTGTATCCAGAAAATATCTTTGTATATCATTGGATCATTGTCACTGCACTTAGATGTTGCAGAACTAAAACTCAGAATTCTTGGATTCTGGTATCTTTTATAAAGGCAAAATCCTTAAAAAGCACACCATATTGCACACCTAAATGCGTTAAGTGGTTTTGATTGAAAAACTCAGTCAAGAAATATCTGTTATTTTATGACTCATTGTAGGCATGGCAGAAAAAATACATTGTAGGTTTTTTTGGTTTGCTTATTTTCTTCCCATCTTCTTCAGATACATGAAAAATACCACCAAGAAGTAATATTTGTGATCATGTAGACCAGTGTGTTTTGTGTCTAATGTAGCAGTTCAGCAAAGGGGAAGGTTACTGTACTCTGGTTAAATATGAAATGTTGCTGGAAAAAGAAACAGCCGAGTTTGAATCTTGGAGAATCTGCTATAGAAAGGCTTTGTGGGTAGGAAAGGGAATGGCATTTTAAACCAGGAATAGTGGTAGTGATGTATACTGTGAATTAGGTAGGAGAGACATTACCTACAATACTGTTCATTTAGTCCAGAGTTCGAGAAGAACAACTTCCACTAGATTGTTAATTGACAGTATTGAAAGTAGAGAAAGTACTGCCATAATGATTGTGAAATGAGTCACCAGTCATCAAATGACTTGATAAAAGGGTTGATGAAGAGAGGAATAAAAGAGAGATTTGGGGTTGTAGGTTTGTGTGATTTTTTAAATGGCTCTGCCACTGACAGAAATAGGGAAGTTGGGAGAAGGAGCGAGTTGAGAGATAAAGTGAAGAAATTATGAAGATACTTTAAAAAATAGAACTAGAATGTTTGTATCAGGCCTGGAGACATAAGTATATGTAGATATTTGGACAAGAAAGATGTCTCTGAAATCATCAATTTTTTTTGCTGTGAGAGAGAAAGAGAGCATGAGCATGGGAGGTGCAGACAGAAAAGGTGATAGAGAGAATCCCAAGTAGGCTCTGTCCAGGCACAGCCAAATGTGGGGCTTGAACTGACTAGACTAACTGCAAGATAATGACCTGAACTGAAATCAAGAGTCGAACACTTGCCCTTGTTGGGCTCTATGCTTAGGGCTGGGAACCTGGAGCCTGCTTTGGATACTGTGTTTCCCTCTCTCTCTGCCCCTTCCCCACTTGTGTTCTCTCTCTCTCTCTCTCTCCCCCCCCCAAAAAAAAATAAACAAACATTTAAAAATTAAAAAAAAAAAAGTCAGAAACTGGCTTAACTCGCACTTAACTGGCTGAGCCACCCAGGTGCCCCAGAAATCACCATCAATTTTATGCTTATGGCACAACCAAATCTTCTGCTTTTTGTGTCTCTGAGTCACACTGTCCACTACAGAAATGGGTTTGTTATGTATTTTGAATGAACAGTGAAAGAGTGAACCATTCTTCTTTACAAAGCTATTTATTAGAATCTTATCTGTAGATGCAGCCACTTTGCCAGATCTCTGATAGGACTAACAATATTGTCTACTTAATTTATTAAGTGTTTTGCCAAAGGCTAGTCAAATGAGCAAATGTAACTTAAGATTCTATAGCGGGTAAAAGAATATTTGGTTGAAAGGAGACCTAATTTTAAGAAATAGGCATTTTTTAGTGGTATAGTGATTTTTTTAAAGACTTACTTCAGTAGAATTCATACCTTACAGAGAATATTTTGCTTCATAACTTCTATTGTGTTTTTTAAAATATCTAGTTCTTTGTTTCATTATGACTGATTTTAACCGGTGAAACTTAAATATAGTAATGCCTTTTAATAGGTTATTATTTAAAACTGAGTACTTAAAATTAATTTTCCCCCTCCTGAGTTCATTTTTGAGCTTCCTTTCTTTTATATAGATATTTGATTTATACATGTGATAAATATTTGCTTTTTGGTTAATGAAATTTAGTGTTATGATTATTTGAATATCAGTTAAGAACAGTAAAAATCTTCCCAAAATAATCTGGGATATTGTTAAATGTTTAAAACAAAACCTGTAGGCTTTTTGTCTAGGTAGAAATTTAAAAATTTGTAGAATTTACTTTTTTTAAAAAAGATTTAGCCTTTGTTAATGATATTAGTAATTGTTAGGTAATTTTTAAAATTTATATTGTTGTATATTGTGACATATTAGTTTAGAAAATTTGATTGCATGATGTCCTTGTTACTTGAATATATAACACTATATTGTTTGTGTTTTATTAAGAAGAAGTCACTCTGTTGTATTTTATTCTTAAAAGGAAGGGGAAAAAAAGCAACCCAGAACAGTAATAATCAAAGCCAAGGTAGAGCAAGTTGTTAAACACTTTAGAATTAGACCCCCCAACCCTCCCTTCTAGTGTGATACTTTGAAGGCAGCTGCTACAGATAAACTCTAGAGCCCCAGATGGTGGTTGCCTAATCCTCATGAGAATTCATGTCCTGGAAGCAGCTCTTATCTCTCCAGACCTGACATTGTCTGTGAGCTTTTGCTAAGGAGGGAATAATATAAACATGCTATGCATGAGTTTCACTTCTTGAATATGTCAAAGACACAGGAAGTTATAGTAAAGTATAACAAGAACAGACTTCATATTATTGAAAGTGTTGTTATTTAAAGCACTTGATGCTAACCTGTGATGAGTGATGGAGTGTGGTTTGTAAGGAAAGACACGGTGAACATTTTCATGAAACAAAATGCCACTCCTTACGATATCACAAATTCAGAGATGTAGAGTTGTCATTAAGTATGCAGTACCCCCAAAGAATTCATTGCTCTGTGATTTGCTCTAACAATTTAAAACAATTTATCCTCTGAATGAATGTTCTGGGTTTTGTTTTCCACCCAGTAGTCCTCTTTGTTTGGAAAGTAAAAATAACAGTTCTGCTATTCTAGACTTACTGTTTTGTTTAAAAATTTTCCAAGAATCTGATCTGTGCGATCTGGGTCCATGACAACTAGAAATGGCTGTTTCTTGAGCATAGTAGCCAAATGTTCTGAAGTGGGGTTGTAGAGACTTTATCTCTTCTAGGCAGGGTCTCATTGAATATGTGAATAGGGATGTTGACACTGTCATCCTGAATAATTGCTGCATCACCCATCACTTGATAATATGATTCTGTGTAGACAATATGGAGGCATTTTCTCTCTGAAAATGATACAATTTGTAATTACTCAAGTCTACAGTGTCCTTCATAAAATATCCTTAGCCTTAGTCCATTTTTTATATCTCTTTCCTCTGGGTACTGTGTTCTCCAGCCACCCTTGGCCTGTCACTAGCTCCAGGATCTGTTGTGTCTTTTTATGTTATCATGCTGTTTCTCATTTAATTTCACCTTCCTGAAGGGCCCTTCCACAAAGGAGCTTGTAGTTAACTTATGAGACCCAGCTCAAATATCACTTCTTCAGTGAATCTTCTGAATTCTGAAAATGAATAATTTCATTTTCTTTTCTTCCATGGTGCAACAACAGCAAGAGTAATCTTTCTAAAACACAAGTTTGATTGTCTCAAAAATATTTTAACTGAAATTGCATTTCATACCAAACGTAGTGCATCAGCCTAGTAGTCTTTGTCTTCCTCGTTCTAGTCCACATCTTACTTAGCCAGGCTCGTCTTCTCTCTCCTCTTGGCTACTTACTGCCCTGTCACAGAATGACTTGCTGTTATTTCTTTCCTTGAGCCTACCTCATGCTCTTTCTTTGCAGTGCAGTGCCCCCATGTCTGTCCATTTTAGTCTTTCTCACTTTTTTTAAGTTATTTATTTTGAGAGAGAGAGAGTGAGCGAGCAAGCACATGGGGCATTGAGAGTCAGAGGGAGAGAATCCCAAGCAGGCTCGGCACCCATCATCAGCACAGAGTTCGACATGGGGCTTGAACCCATGAACCGCAAGATCATGACCTGAGTTGAAATCAGGAGTTGGATGCTTAGCTGACTGAGCCAGCCAGGCACTTATAGTCTTTCTCGTTTTTTAAGATCTTACTAAGTGTTCTATTCTCCATTAGGCACTCCCCCCACCCCCCGCGGCGACATTCCAAATTAGCAGTCACAGTACCGTTGAACATATGTGTATAGATGTTCTGCTAGATTTGGCTGAGTATAAAAATTAGTCAGAAAAACACTGATTCTTAAAGAGTTTATAGTTTAAAAGAAATGACTACCATACAAGGTAGAAAATGTTACGTGCCATAAGAGAGAAAGCATTCAGTTGCAGGGGAGATTATTTTCAGCTGGGGTATTCACAGAAGGCGTATTTTAAGTAATTTGTGTTCATCTGTCTCCTCTTTTCAGTTGGGATCTCTTGGTGGTAGAGCCAGCTCGCCCACACTTTGCATACGCTGCAGTGTCTAGCACAGTATTTCAGGGAGGAGGGAGAAAGGAAATAAATTGGAAAGATTAGTGAGAAAGAACTGAGTAAAACCCGAGCTTGTGTTATTATGCAGGATGGGTGATAAGGTGAAGGAAGAGGCATTTAAAGACCCATGTTAAAGCTTTTTACATTGAATTGATTGACGATTGACCCTCTGTATGTTTGTCATATATTCTTTGTTTTATGCAATTCTTTGCCTACAGCAAGCCAGAGTAGTCTGAAACTTCCTGCTTACCACCTGTATCCTTTTGCTGTCTACCCACTGAGCTCATTTTCTATTGCTTCCTGTTGCTGTCACATTTGCTCACTCCCCCCTCCCCACCCACATTCTCTTTTTGGGGTTCTGTTTCCTGTAGTACATTAAAAGGCCAATGAAAACATGCCCCAGATGGTGCTGTTCTTTATCATGATCTCTTGCCACTTTGTGTTCCTATTTAAAAGAACAAACAAAAAGCAAAACAAAAAGACACATGCTGCTGGTTTGTAACCCAGCTGGCTCTGACTTCTCTTATTCTTGTCTTTGCTGTTCTCTTTCAGTCTTGGTTTCTACTGTTCTCTTTTTCTTACTTCACTCTGCTCCCATTTCTGCTCTCCTCCTTGTCCACCACCGTCATAAAATCCTTTCTCTTCCTCTCTGACTAGGTGGCATATTCTCTTACTCTTGCTTCCCTTTCTTAATCCTCTCTTCTTCTGTTTTCTCTTTTTCTAATTCCATTTCTGTCCATCGTCTTTTCTCTGTTTTCTTCTCCGTTCCCCCTTCAGCCTTTATTATCTTCAATTTTAACTCCTTTTTCCATTCTTGACTATATCACTTTTTAAAAGTTAAGCAAACAAACCTCAAAACAAAAGATGTAACTCCCCAGCTGTATCCAGGCCTTATTTTACACTTCATTTCCATATTCCCCATTGCTTTAATTAGAGCCGACTCCATGCTTCCCCCTTCATTCATTACTTTTTGTTCTTTTTCCCACATTCCTTTCCCATAATAAATTTTAAAAAGTAGTAATCCTGGCTATTCTCCATGATTTCCAGGCCCTACTCTATGTGCCTTCTTTTTTCTTCTTTCTGTTTTTCTTCCAGTGATTATGTGTTCATATGTTGTGTGTGCGGGAGGGGTGGAGAGAGAGAGAAGGCCCTAAGATGAGGAAAATGTATGGCTAATGTGCAGCTACAATATGGAGCCCTGAAATACTGGTTATTTTACCTCTTTTGAAGCCTTAGTGGTGAGAATTAGAAGCAGGAGCCAAATCAAAAAGAGAGACTAAAGAAGTCATGTAAAAAATTGGAGGGTGTTTATAGCTGTTTTTGTAAATTATGCTTTGTGGGTAATGGAGTTGGAAGTGTAATTGAGGTAAAAGAAGCAGGGTAAGTAGACCAAACATGGACTGTGGGGAGCTCTCTGCTGAAAGATCTGTAGATTTTCTTTCCTCTCTTTCTGACTGCACCTACTACCAAGTTCTATTCATTAGAAATGCGTGTGGCTTAACTGGTCTTTCTAAAAATGCAAATTTCCTATGATATTAAGTCTCATTTAGACTTTGTGTGAATTAACTCTTAATCAGATTGTGAAAAGGAATTTGAATTTTATTGGAGCGTATGTGTGGGAAGGCCAGTGGAAGGAGGGCAAGTTCTAACGGCTTGTAGAAGGCCCTGTGTGGGACAAGAATATCCTTATATTCTTTTATAACTCTTGTTTTAAATTCATTGCATTTTTTAACTGACAGAGGTATTCTTGTTGCCCTGGCTTAATTTTTTATTTTATTTTATAGGTGAAAAAAACCAATGCAGAGAAAGTTGACTTTTTTAGGTCTTTTATCTTCTTGGTGATGGAAAAGGGACAGTTTTATCCATTGTTCTCTTTTATAGCATCGTATTATTTTTCTGAGATAGCAGGTTCCTAGCCGTTCCTTGGCCTGAACTGGGAGGAACAAGATCAAAGGGAAAAGGGACAAAAGGTAATATGTATGTGTGCCCTACTGCCTCCTCCTTTCTTACTCCCTTTATTATCGCCATATTATAATCTTCTGGATTTCCAAATTTGGAGAACAGATCCCACTTGAATGACTAAGGATCTGTTGTATTGCCGATGAAAGAAAACCAACAAAAATGCTATAACTTTATTAAAGAGGAAAACTAATAACAGGTATATTTAAAAGTCTTTTTCTGCTACTTTATTTATGTTCATGAAAAGCATAACTTCTGAGGTAGAAATTCTGTCTAGAAATTCTGAATGAGCAGGAGGGAAGCCAGAACTGACTGGAGATTCAAGTGGTCCAGCATTACTTGAGAAAGTTGAATGTGTTTAAATCAGCAGGTCCCAGTGACATGCATCGTGGGGCACTTAAAGATTTGGCAGATATCATTGCAGAGGCACTAGCAAATTACCATGCACAGGATGTGAAAAGGGCAGAGTAATGGTAGTGCTTCTAAACCACCACTTTTGTTAGTCTAGTGCTCTTCACCACCTCCCCCAAAGCCATAGAAACAAAGAAGCTATACAAAACTCACATTATTTGCATTGCATTGGCCCTTGAAAACACCATTTACCCAGCCATGCCCCATTTTCAGTTGTTATTTTCCCAACTTATTCATTCTAAATATAAATCCAGTATGGGTTTTAAAAGCCCATATAATGTCTATGGAAGATAGTAGAACAAGGACCTCCATTCAAAAGTGTTTCTAGAATTCCAGTTTTCAGAGTACTTTTAACAGACTGCCTGATTTGATCCTCCAACCAACCCTGAATGTTTCTGGTGTACTGTGTAAAGATAAAGGTTTACAATTATCTTTACGAAGGTTTGTTACTAATCCATACCATCTCCACCTGTTTGTTTATATGATATATTCTGCCTGCTTCCATAAAGGGATTTGGGATAGGATGCATATACACTAGGTCAGTTTCATATAAAGTCATAGAATAAAAGATAAATTTCCCTCTTCTAGGAACCTGAGGTGAAATGATTGCTATATTTAAATTAAGTTCAATTCTCAGCTTTGGCAGCCAAAACAGAGGGAAATATGATGAATTACATGGTTTTTGTTATTAAAGAGAAGCACATTATTTTTTTTTTTTTAATGTTTTATTTATTTTTGAGAAAGAGATAGAGACAGCATGAGCAGGGGAGGGTCAGAGAGAGACGGAGACACATAATCTGAAACAGGCTCCAGGCTGTGAGCTGGCAGTCAGCACAGAGCCCGACGCGGGGCTCGAACCCACGAACCATGAGATCGTGACCTGAGCTGAAGTCGGATGCTTAACCGACTGAGCCACCCAGGTACCCCGAGAAGCACATTATTCTTTACCTTATTTGATAGTTATTTATATACACAGTGTATTATGTCTATAAACTCCTGTAGGGCAGGGACCATTTGGATCTATGTTTTTAGTCAAGACAGTGTTTAGCATGAGTGAACAAGTGGTTAAATAGGATTTCTTTTAAAGAAAGTAGTGTTATTTGGTACTGAAATCCAAGAGAAAACGTGTCATTTGAATTCTTGTGAAACACTGAGTAATACAAAACTCAGCCAGAGTTTTATCAGGTATGCAGAACAGTTCTTTGTAAAGCTCTTACTTTTACTAACTCCCCCTATAGAACAGAGGGGACAGCTGGGAAGGGCAAGGTGGTATTTTCAACAAATCATCAGCTTCGGGAGTCACATGGATCCAGTTCTCTACTGCTCGGGGGTCTGTGACCTTGGAAAAGCTGTGTAACCTGGCTGAGCTATAGTTTCCTCACTCATTGAATAGGCTATTAATACTTTTTTCAAAGGGATTTTAGGTTGATTAAAGGAAGTAATCTAGGTTAACTACTCAGTAGTGTCTTTTTAGAGAAAATAATGTGAGCTGAGTGCTTTGTGCAGCCATATAGTTCTGTTTGTGTTTGTGCAGCCATATAGTTCTGTTTATTCCTTCTCAGCCCTTTATGCTGTAGTTGTCATATATAGTAGTTGTGTTTTCACTACAAAGCCCACAATAAAATGTTGCAATTTTTACTTTATTATTTTTTTTAGGATTATTTATTTATTTTGAGGTATGCAGAGAGAGAGGGAGAAAGAATCCCAAGCAGGCTCCATTCTGTCAGTGTGGGGGGCCCAGTGCGGGGCTGAATCCCACAAACTATAAAATCATGATGTGAGCCGAAATCAAGACCGGACGCTCAACCGACACAGCCCCCCCAGGCTCCCTGCAAATTTTACTTCAAATAATCACATACATTTTTTTTTAACTTAGGAGAAAAAATATATATATAAATTTATGTGTTTATTTACTATATCTAGCACTCTTCATTGCTTCCTGAATATCTGAGGTACCCACCTGATAACATTTTCCTTCAGCATAGAGAACTTCTTTTATCAGTTTTGAAGTGCAGATCTGCTAGAAATGAATTCTCTTAGTTCTCATTTACCAGAAAAAGCCTTTATCTTGACTTCATCCATTTTTTGGGTATATGTTTATTGAGGTGCAATTTAAATATGGCAAAATTCAATTTTTAAGATAGTTCGGTGAGCTTTGACAAATGCATATAGTTTTATAGCCACCACTACAATCAAGGTGAAGGAAATTTCTGTTACCCCAAAACATATCCTTTTACGCCTGTCGAGTCAGTCCTCTACCTGTGTCCACATCTCCTGGTCGCCACTAATCTAATTTCTGCCCTGATAGTTTCATTTTTTGCAGAATTGTATGCAGAAAATTAGGCAGTATTCAGCCCTCTGTGTCTGTTTTAGTTAGCCTAGTGCTTTTGAGAGTCAACCATGTTGTTTGATGTTACTGCTGAGTAGTGTTCCATTGATCTGTTGCATCAAGGTTCTTTATTCATTCACCAGTTGATGGACATTTGGGTTGTTTATGGTTCTTAGCTATTATGCACAAAACTGCTTTAAACATTTGTGTATAGGTCTTTTGTTGATGTATGTTTTTATTTCTCTTGGATATCAACACTTGGTAAGTATATATCTAATTTTATTTTAAAAATTTTCACACTGTTTTCCAATTTGGCTCCAAATTGCCATCGTGCATTCCCAGAGCAAGATGGGTTTGTAGTTGCTCCACAGGCTTGGCAGCACTTGCTACTGTCCTATTTTAAAATGTCAGCCATCGTTGTAGGTGTGTAGTGGTATATTATTGTAATTTGGATTTTGCCAGAGACTGTTGATGTTGAACTTTTTCTTAATGTGTTTGACATGTGTGTATTCTTTGGTGAATTGACTCTTCATATCTTTTATTCATTTTTAAATGGTGGTGTTTGTCATATTATTAAATTTAAATATTCTTTACAGATTTGGATAAAAGTACCTTTATCAGATTGGTTTGCAGTTATTTTCTCCCAACCTGTGGCTTATGTTTTCATTTTTATTTATTTAAAAAATTTTTTTAATGTTTATTTTTTTGAGAGAGAGAGACAAGAGTGCCAGCAGGAGAGGGGGAGAGAGAGAGGGAGACACAGAATCCAAAGCAGGCTCCAGGCTCTGAGCTGTCAGCACAAAGCCTGACGCGGGGCTCAAACTCACAAACCGCGAGATCACAGGCTGAGCCCAAGTTGGATGCATACCCTACTGAGCCACCCAGGTGCCCTTATCTTTTCATTTTTGTAACAGTATTTTTCAAAGGGCAAAGCTTTAAATTTTGATAACTTCTCAGTTTTTCCTTTATGACGTGCATTTTTGTGTCCCTTGTTAAAAAAAATAATATTGCCTAACCTAAGATCATAAAGGTTTTCTTCTAGAGGTTTTATAGTATTTTTTTTCATATTCGGCTTATGATTCTGTTACTGTGAGGAAAAAGTTGAGGTTGATTTATTTTTATGTCTTTGTCCATTTGTTCCAAGACCATTTTTTGAAAAGTCAGTCAATTGTGCATTGGTTTATATTGGCACCTTTGTTGAAATCCACTGACCGTGTAAGTTGGTATCTATTTCTATACCTTCTACTGTGTGAAATTGATCTACATGTCTTTGCGTAAACCAATTTCACATTTTCTTGATTATTATAACTAGACTAAAGTCTTGAATTTATAGAGGATAATTCTTCCTATTTTGGGTTTTTCTTTTAATACTGTATTGCTTTGTCTTTCCATTTCTATTTTAGAATCATCTAGTTAATTAAAAGAAGAAACCAGCTAGGATTTTAGTTTTGTTGAATCTCTACATTTATTTGGGGAAGAAATATCTTTGTGGTAGTCTTCTGATCCATGGACATGGTATATATCTCCTTTTATTTAGGTTTTCTTTACTTTTCTCTCATCATTCTTTTCAGGCCTTCAGTTTACATGTCTTGAACATTTATTGGCAAATTTAGGTATTTGTTTTTTGATACTGGTACTTTTTGATGATCTTTACAATTTTTACTTTACTTGATAATAAGTATAAAATGGCATTTTATTTAATTGCCTTTTACTTTGCAGTCTTGCCAAACTCAAGTTAATTTAGAAGCTCTTTTGCAGTTTCTTCAGAATTTTCTGTGTAAACCATCACTCCATATGCAAATAAAGACATTTCTAATTCTTTTCAGTCTCTAATTTATTTATTTATTTATTTATTTATTGTACATGTCTGGACCTCTAGAAAATATCGAATAGAAGTGAGGAGAGCATACGTTCTTATTTTTTCCTGATCTCAAAATGAAAGGGTTCTCTTTTACCAATACTTATGGGGACTAACTGTAGAGTTTTTGTAGATGCCCTCCATTAAATTGAGGAGGTTCCTTTCTATTCTTCATTTGTTGAGGATTTTTATTAGGAATGGCCACTTTGTTTTGTTTTGTTATGTTTTGTTTTTAAGAGAGAGAGCAAGTTGGGGAGACGGGCAGGGGAAGAGAGAGAGTGAAAGAGAGGGAATCTCAACCAGGCTCAATGCTGGGCTCAATCCAGCAACTCTGGGATCATGACCTGAGCCAAAACCAAGGGTTGGACACTCAACCAACTGAGCCCCCAGGTACCCCTAGGAATGGATTTTTTACATGATTTTTCTGTTTATGATAATCACATGGTTTTTCTATTCAGAGGTTTTATAGACATCATTTAGGTCATGGTTAAATGATGAAATGCATTGTTTAAACCATCCTTGAAGTTTGTAAGATAAGCTCTACTTGTTTGGGATGCCTGGGTGGTTAAGTTGGTTGAGCATCCAGCGTATGATTTTGGCTCAGGTCATGATCCCAGGTTTGTGGGATTGAGCCCCACATCTGAATCTGCACCTAGAATAGAGCCTGCTTAAGATTCTCTTTCCTTCTGCCCCTCTCCCTGGCTTGTGCACACACGCTTTCTCTAAAACAAATAGATGGAATCAACTTAAATTTTAAAGGTTTTTTTTTTTTTCATCCAAATAGGTGAGGGATATTGGCTGTACCTTTTTTTTTTTTTAATCTAATGTATGTGTCTCATTTGGATCAGAATAATGCTGGCCTCCTAAAATGAATTAGTATGTGTTCTCTTCTCCTCAGTTTTCTGGAATTATTTGTGTAGAGTGCTCTACAGTGCTAAAATAATTTGGCTACAGTTTTGTAGAGTTCACTAGTGAAATTCTGAGCCTGGAGTTTTCTTTGTAGGAAAGTTTTTCACCATGAATTTAATTGCTTTAATTGGTATAGAGACAATTGAGTTCATCTCTTTGTTCTTAACTAAATTTTGGTAGTTTGTCTTTCAGTAACTTGGCTCATTTTGTTGTCAAAATTTTTGTCATAAATTTGTTTATAGCACCCCCTTATTAAGCTTTTAATGTGTGTAAGACCTGTCATTGCTGACAATGGTAATTTGTATCTTCAGTCTTTCTGACTTCCTGATTGGTTAGTTTACGTATTTCTCATTTTACCAAATTTTTTTTCCAAAGAAGCAGCTTTTGATTTGACCTTTCTCTAATTTCTTTAAAAATTTTTTTAACATTTATTTTTGAGAGAAAGAGAGAGCAACTGCTCGCGCATGTGCACACACGAGTGGGGGAAAGGCAGAGAGACAAGGAGACATCTGAAGCAGGCTTCAGGCTCTGTGCTGACAGACCCGGAGCCCAAACCCATGAACCTCGAGATCATGACCTGAGCTGACGTCGGATGCTTAACCGACTGAGCCACCCAGATGCCCCTTTCTAATTTCTTAGGAGGGAAGTTCATATCAATGTTTTGAAGCCTTTAAAATTTTTTTACTATTAATATTTAATACTTTAGATCTTCCTCTGAGAACTACGTTAACTTCATCACCCTAGCTTTCAGAGATTATCTTTTCATTTTTATTCTCTTCAAAATACATTCTAATTTCTCTTCTTTTTTAAAATTTCTTTACCTAATGAGTTATCTTGAAGAGTTGTTCAATCTTCAAATATTTGGAGATTTAATTTCACTATGGTGAAGACAACCTTTGTATAATCTGAATTCTTTAAAAGTTTATTGAGATTTGCTTTGTTCCAGAATAAAAGCCTGTCTTAATGACCTATGTACATTCTTTTCAAGACCTTACTAAAGGACTCTGCTTTTGCTGAGTAAAGCGTTTCATAGAATTTAATACATCAAGTTGTTCGATAGTGTTCAAGTCTTCTGAATCTTTACTGATCTTTTTTAATCTACTTTTTTATTAGTTATTGAGAGAGGGGTGTTGAAATCTTACTATCTATATAGTTGTGGATTTGTTGATTTTTGTTTTCACCTTTATCAGTCATTCATGTATTTGGAAGCTCTCTTTTTAGGATTATTATGTTTTATTGAATTGACCCTTTGTCATTAAATGCCTCTCTTTCTTTATTCCTGACAATGTTCTTTTTTCCTAAGTCAACTTTCTCTGGCATTAATATAGCCAGCCACTTGAGCTTTTGTTTAATTCATATTTACAAATGCCATCTTTTTAAAAAAATGTTTATTTTTGAAAGGGAGAGGGAGACAGAGAATCCCAAGCAGTCTCTGTGCTGTCAGCACAGAGCCCAGTGCAGGGCTTGAACTCACCAACCACGAGATCATGATCTGAGCTGAGATCAGGAGTTGGATGCTTAACTGACTGAGCCACCCAGGTGCCTACGTGCTATCTTTTTTTTACAGTCTTTTTATTTTTAATCTATATGTGTCTTATATTTAAAGTGTTTCTTTTTTTGTAAGTAGCATATAATTTTGTTCTTTCCCTGACCTTGGGTAATTTTCCTACACTCACAAGTAGATTAATATTTAGCCGGAAACTTGATGAAACCACTCTTCAGGAATGTGGAGTTTTCTCTCTTTGTAGCCCATTCCTCTCTGGTATTTTTTCCTGGAAATTCTAGCCATTTGACTTGTTGAAACTCTGTGGTCTCTCTAACTCAGTGGGATAGGTGGGCTCTGGTTTGACCATCCCTCCCTACATTATGCCCTTGAGACTTCAACACAATAAGTTTGGGGTAGTCTAAGATGCACCTTGTTTTACTATTCTCCAGAATCATTATTCTACCCTGCCTATTATTTTGTGTTCTGGAACTGTGTTTCATATATTGTGTATTGTTTTCTTATTAGTTATGTGTATGTGTGTGTGTTGGGGGGGTATATGGTCCTTGTTGCTGTATCATAGCTGGAATTGTATCTTTGCTTTCATTCTTAAAGTTATGTTTGGTGTATATGGTATTCTCATTTAACAGCTTTCTTTCTTTTACAGTTTGCCATGTGTTTTTCTGTTGTGTACTGTCATTTTGATGATTGGTCAGTGGTCATTACTTTTCTTTATGTTCTGTGTCATTTTTCTCTGGCTTCCTTCAAGATTTTCTCTCTCCTTTTTTACTTCTTAGGAGTTTGACTATGTGATGTGACTAGTTGTGATTCTTTTGTATGTATTTTGGCTATAAGTCACTGAAATTTACTAAATTTGGGGAAGTTTTATTATTTCTTCAAGGTTTTTCTATGCTCCATTTTTTACTCCCATTTATTGAGATTCTAGTAACACATATGTTAGACCTCTTGCCATGTTCTACTGGTTATGTTGTTCTGTTTTTNGAAGCAAAACCATGAGAGACTCTTGAATGATGACAAAAACTGAGGACTGATGGATGTGCGGGGGGGAGGGGGGGATGGGCATGGAGGAGGGCACTTGTGGGGATGAGCACTGAATGTTATGTGGAAACTAATTTGACAATAAACTATTAGAAAAAAAAAATCTTCTTTCTTTTTCTGTTGGTCAGGTTGAATAATTTCTGTTGCTCTATTTTCATGCCCACTGACGTTTTTTCTATCACCTCCAGACTGCTGCTAGGCTTATTCAGGGATTTTTAAAAAAAAATTTCAGATATTATATCTTTCAGTTTCGAAATTTCCATTCCTTTTTTAATGGTTTCTATTTCTCTGCTATGTGGGAAGATATAGGGGTGAGGAAGCATTCTGTAGTCCTATGATTAGGTCTGAGTCTTGTGATAAGCCCGTGCCCCTGGATTCAGAACTTCATCAGTGCTTCCTAGGGTTGTGTTGTGTTTTGTTTTGTTTTGTTTTGTTTTGTTTATCCCCGTAGGTGGGACAGGAAATCTAGAGGGGTCTGGAGCTGGGGTTTTTTTCCCCACTAAATTAGGTTCTGATAAAACTCCCAACAGGTTAGGCTCTGGTAGAAGAGTTTCCCCTTCCCCTGGGGGCAGGCCTTGTTAAGAAGAACAGAATGCAGTGACATATTTCAAAAATTTGTTTTCCTCCATCTCTCTGCCAGAAATACAAGGGAATTTTTCTCTGATATTTCCTGTGAGGACCTGGTAGAACTCCTGGAGGTAAAACTCACAAAACTATATTGCTGCCCCTCCTCTTGCCTTGGCTTGGTGCACTGGACTTTTTAACTTTCACACTTCACTACACCAAAGTCTCCGGCAGTTTGTCAGTTACAGTTTAGGTTTTCCTACCCTGTTTCTGGTTCTGCAGAGGTTTCTGCACGCAGTAAGTTATGATTCTCTGTATCGGCCTAATTGACTTTACAATTTCTGGGATAGTGATTTGCACTTCACTTCTTTAATGGATCTAAGAAGAGTTGTTGATTTATTGGTTTCTACAGATTTTTACTTGCAAGGATGGAATGATGACTTTTAGGCTTCTTAGATGCAGGATCATGAAATCTGAAAGCCTATTTTGGCTTACCTCGAGTATAGTGATAATGGCTACCTTTAGAATCCTTATCTGCAAACTCCCACATTTTATTATCTGAGATCAATTTCTATTGATGGTTGTCCTTTCTCTTGACTTTAGGTAAACATTTTCTGTTTCTTCATAGATTTAACAGTTTGGAACTCTTCTATTAAATCTTGTGAATGATACATTGTAGAGGCTTTGGATTCTGTTATGTTTCTCTGAAGAATGGTTTTTTTTTTCCCTTCTTTAATTTCTCAGGCCTGACAGCCATCTTGACTGTATTTAAACTTCATACTGTTTTTTTTTTCTTACTGTTGACCACAGGTAACATCTCATCAGTTCTTTTTGCCTTAACTGGGCTGTTGGAGTGTGTTCCATGTATGCATAGTTCAGTAGTCAGTCATATATATGGGTAGACTTTATTTGTAGACTTTTGAAGCTACCCCTCTCTGACTCTAGTGTCTAGATTTCTCCTTGCACTTTCCAGCTACTGTGGTAGCACCAGTCACTGACCTCTGATTCTTTAACCAGTAAGAATGCAGCTTTCTCCCCAGATCTTAGCTTTCCTTTTTCTCCCATCCACACTGCCAGCGCTGTTAATTGATAGTAGCTTCAGGTAAAGAGATATTGTACTGTTCTTCTCTTCCAAGTGTCTTCTTCCCTCCATTTTATGTCGGCTTTCGCTTGCTCTCTAATGCCTTCGTATATAGTCATTCTTTTTTATTCATGATTCTGTATTTGGGATTTCACCTACTCACTACATTTTATTTGTAACCCCCAAATCGCTGCACTTTCAGAGACCTGTACAGAGCAACAAAAATTTTAGTCTGATGCATGTGGTCCTAGCTGTGGACAAACAGGCAGTGCTCCACCATCTTATATAAACTTTCCAATGGTAGCGACCAGAGGATAGAGATGGTAGGGGGCAGTGTAGTATATTGTGGGAAGCTGTAGTGTGGCAAGTTGGACAGAATTCAAAACCTAATTCTGGTACCTGTGAGTGAGGCGGCCTCAGGCAAGTCACTTAAAATCCCTGAGCCTTGTTTTCTGTTTTGCAAAATAAAGAAAATAGAATCTTCAGGATGAGTTGTTTTTAGGATATAAGATTATAATTTGTGGGAGGGTATGTGTGTATATTTCCCTTAGGAGTAATGGTTCAGTTTTCAGAAATTTATTGTGGCAACTTTCTAGTACATAACTGGTGTGAATAACTAGACTAGGGTGTAATTATTATTTTTTACATTTTGTACAGTTTGTAATTGTTTTCTACAAGATGACTGGTCTGAAGAGAGCTTACTCCATCATTATCCACAATTCCACTCCACTTTCTTTCAATTTTTAACAATTGTAAACTGTTTTACAAATTAAAAAAAAAAAAGCAAAGCAGAAAACAAATGTCATTATTGCTGCCACCAAATGGAGATAACCACAATTAATGTTTTGCTATCTGAATTTCCTTTCTTTCATCTGTACAATAGGATTCATGTGTGTTTATATGTGTATTGCTATTTTTCTGATTTCTGGCCAGATGTTTAACGTCTCTCAGTCTCAGTTTCTAGATCTGTGAAATGGGGCTAATAAAATTACGTAATGTAGGATTCAGGGGGCTAAAATACGTGAAGCACTTAGAACTGTGCATGGAAGCCAGTTAGTTGCTATAGAACTAGTAGCAATTATATAACTTTATAAAAGTGGTATTTTACCATAACTCTGCCATTGTGAGTTGAGTATGCTGAGGAAATTGTATGTTATTGATAACTGGGTATCATTGTTATGGGTGAGACTCTCAGTTGTTACATGTGATGCTACCTTTGAAATAAGATACTTTCGGCTCTGGGTCCTACGTTAAGTGCTCTCAAAGAGGAGCTTTATCTCATTTTTTGCTTCTACTGTTTGAAGTTTTGTTCCTTTTGACAGTTACATTTCTTTTTATGGCTGTCAATAAATTCTTCTGTAGGTTTTACTTTCTTATTTACAGCTTATAGTTTGCTATCTGTGGAGAAACTCTGTAATTAAATTTGTTGAGGTAACAACTGAAATAAAAGTGTACATTAAATATGTGACTTTGAGAGCACCAGCATCTGCCTTGCAGATTTTTATTGCATTTTAGAAGAATTAAGAGCCAGAATTTTTATTTTTAAAAGCTTTATTCTGGGGCGCCTGGGTGGCTTAGTCGGTTAAGCGTCCGACTTTCGCTTAGGTCATGATCTCGCAGTTCGTGGGTTCGAGCCCTGCGTCGGGCTCTGTGCTGACTGCCAGCTCGGAGCCTGGAGCCTGCTTCAGTCTGTGACTCCCTCTCTCTCTGACCCTCCCCTGCTCACGCTGTCTCTCTCTCTCCTAGAAATAAATAAAACATTAAAAAAAAAAAAATTAAAAGCTTTATTCTATTAGAAAGTATAATAGTGTCTTTTTACCCACAAACTAAAGTAATTCATTGAAGTAGATTATGCCAGCACGATGACAAAATTTTTGTTAGAGTTTTCATTAAGTAGGATAATTTTTGTCTAACAGATGTAAAAACTGAATGTTGTAAGGAATAGCCTCAGTTTATTTTTAATACAAAGAATGTGAATAGCATATCTAGAATATAATTTTAGTTTTTAATCACATTTCTTTTTTTTTTTTTTTTTAGGTTTATTTTGAGAGAGAGTGTGTGTGCACATGCATACACGCAAGCAAGGGAGGGACAGAGACAGGGAGAGAGAGAATCTCAGGTAGGCTCAGCGCTGTCAGTATAAAAGCCCAATGCCGGGCCCAAACTCACAAACCATGAGATCATGACCTGAGCCAAAATCAAGAGTTGTATTCTTAACCGACTGAGCCACTCAGGCTCCTCTTAATCACATTTCCTGTTTTTGTATATCCATCATTCTGTGTCTTTCTGTGGTTAAAATTTAATGAATAGTTTTAAATGTGTTAAATGAACTCTTAGGCATTGGTACTCCTGGCCTGCCTTTCTGTGTCAATGTTGTTCACATCACTGTTTACTTAGTGTATAATTTGCTGCTGGTGGCTTCTCCAGTTTACTTTCTTTTTTAGCTTCATAGTGTAGTTTCTTTTTTAGCTTCTTAAATATGGTTTGCTAGGTTCTTTCACCAGCCCTTTCTTACTTCCAGCTTAGTAAGCATGAGTGCTACTTGGGATAAAAGAAAGGTTAGAGCAAGAATAGAAGTGGCAGCATGCATTGAAACAGAATGAAGTTAAAGGAGGAAGAGTAGAGGAATAAGTGAATGTGAAACTGATCATAGTGATTGATGAGTAAGGGTTTGAAATATCCTTAGTCATCGTGAACTTCTCTGTGGCTCTGATCTGCCACGTCCACCTCATCACCATATCCTGTCATGTGCCGCCTTTGAAATATACCGAGTCAGAATCTGATCACTTCTTAACATCCACACTATTAGTTACCCTCATGGTTTAAACCACAATTTTCACAGCCTGGACTATTGATAGTTTCTTAAAGCTTTTTCCTCTAATTTTCTATACCCAGCAGCTAGAGTGATCCTTTCAAACATAGTTCAGATGATGTCATTCCTTTGTACAAAACTCTTCAGTACCTCTACATTTCACTTAGAATAATATCCAGTATGCATTTTATGGCATGAAAGGCTCTATATAATTTGGTTCTCTGTTACCTCTCCTATTACTATCACCCATTTCTCTGCTGTCTTGGAAGCTGTGAGTACATTCTTGCTTTAGGGCTTTTGTGCTTATCTGTGCTTATTTTGTGCATATCTCCAGGCTATGCTCTCTCCTCAGTAGTTTGCATGGCTATCTCTCTTTGTTCAGATCTCTGCTCAAATGTCATCTTATCAGAAAGGATTTCTCTGATTGTCCTTTATAAGGTAGCATCTTCTCCCCATCATTGTCTGTTCCCCTTTTCCTATTTTCTTTTTCCTGATGTAATGTCCTGCTGCATTATATATTTTATATGCATATGTATGAACGTGTTTATGTATATAATGTATGTATGTATTTAATGGTTTTGCCATACCTGCTAAAGCAGAAACCATTTTGTTCATTTCTTTATCCCTAGGGCCTGGAATAGTACCTGGCTAGACACTCAGTAAATATTTCTTGAATGCCTGATTCAATAAATTGGATGGGATGGATAAAAAAACAGTTGTATTTATAAAAGAAGCCAATGGGCATATAATAGCATTTAGAACTCAGTAGAGGTGTAGAGGGTTTAAGCAGGAATGTCCTTGGCAGAGAAAGTATTAGAGTGAATATGTTAGTGCTAAGGATTGTTTGGTAGGCTGGTTACTTGTACGGATAGTAAAATGTGAAGTCAGAAGGCTTTCTGAATTGTTGATCTTTTCTTTTATCCACACAAGACAAATTTGTTCTCTCTATTTGCTTATTTGACTCCATTCTGTATGAGTAGAATTTTTTCTTTTTTTTTTTTTTAAACTCACAGCATGAGCAAGCCTTTTCTTTACCCTCCCCTGGCTCTCTAGTTTCTTGTCGGGGCCAATTTCTAGTCCTTTCCTGCCAGCTTGATTGTCTTCCCTCTAGTGGCTGGCCCTCATCTCCCTGGTTTCTTTATTGTCAGGGAGAGCGTTGTATATGTGCACTTTATCCCTGAGTGCTGAGAGAGGACTTGTCAAACTGACAGACAGGATGACTACTGGTTGCCACTTGACATGGAGAATGGCACCTTTAAAAGTGCATTTGCAGCTGTGGGCCTTCAAGAGACTCAGTGTAAGAGACTACTTTATCAAGTAGAAATAACCATATTGGTGAACCTGTGGTATTTATGTTGTTAAAATATATCCTTTCTATAAACTTATATTTCTCCCTCATATTGTCCACACTCGTCTTACATGATAGGTATTTTTCATAGGGTAAATATATGAAAATAGAAAACACTGAGATTTTTGAAGACAGGTGTCCAGTAATGAAGTAGGCATATTACTTCATTAATTTGTTCTGTATATCACGTCATTTATCTCCCTCCTCTCTTTTGACACCTATAGTAGCTTCCTAATATCCGCTAAAATATAACTCCTGAAACCAACATTTAATGTGATTCATAATATACTTCTTAACCTATGCTTTTTATTTCTCAGCTCCCTCTCAAATTCTCTATACTCTAGTCCACTTGCTTTCAGAGAGTTCTTTGCAGCTCCTGGGACCTCCTTGGAGAGGTTGGAGATGAGTTGGCAGGATTCTGTCTCTCCTCCTTTGACCAGAGCCTTTAGGGTTTCATCTCTCTCTTTGCATAATAGGCTCTCTTTAAAATAGGGATCTGTAACTAAAGGAACATTTGAAAGTTACTCCGTTTGTCTGATCTCTTAATTAGCCTGTGTGTTTGTCTCTCTGTCTCTCTCTCTCTCAGACAGATGCATACACACACTTGCTCAAAGCCCTATGCTACTTCTTGTAGCTTTCCTCTTTTCTGTAGTTTCCTCTGCCTGAAGTGCTATTGCCGCCTATTGATCACTTATATATATAGTGTGCTTTGCTAGTGACTTGGAACACTATGACAGTTTTACACATTTTTGTTCTAAAAAACTTCTAGTGAACTGGGAATTAACTATTTACATGATCAGAATCCTTAAGGATTAATACATATTTTGTTAACTTAGGCATTGTATGCATCATGGACAAAGACAAAGAGATACTTTACCTGAATGTTAGAAATATTAAATCTTGAGTTTGGGCTAAAAGTTTTTTCTTTTTCTTTTTTTCTTCATTAATTAATTAATTTCTTATTTTAAATGTTATTTATTTTTGAGAGTGAGAGAGCAAGCGTGAGCACAAGTGGGGAAGGGGCAGAGATGGAGACACACATAGAATCCAAAGCAAGCTGTAGGCTCCGAGCTGTCAGCACAGACCTTGACATGGGGTCAAACCCACAAACTGCCAGATCATAACCTGAGCAGAAGTCAGACACTTAACCGACTATTTATTTATTGATTAGTAGATAGTAATCTCGATGCCCAATGTGGGGCTCAAACTCACAACCCTGAGATCAAGAGTCACATGCTCTACCGACTGAGCCAACCAGGTGCCTCAGGCTGAAGTTTTTTTCAATGAATAGGTGCTTTTAAAATATTGAAAAAGTTTGAGGAATGATTTTGGCTTGCATATCATCGTTTTACCTGTAAGTTTGTTGTTGTTGTTTTAATAATGCATGCTGTTTATGAAGCTGAGAAAGATTATATTTTGTCTTTGAAGTTTTTTTCTAGTATTACTACTTTAAATTTTACAAAGCAGTTTTAAAAATATTTTTGTTGAGTGTAGTTGACATACGGTGTTAACTTTTTTTTTAATCCAAATGCTTTTTGCAGTCCTAGGCCTGCTTCTTAGCTCCGTGATGAAATGGTGACTCACAATTTCCTTTTCTTAACAATTACTGGCAACTTTTAGTATTATATATAATACAGTTTTTAAAGATATATATTATTTTTATATGTATGTATGATATTTACATATTATAAAATGCTGAGTTCTCCAAAGATGCTTTGATTCACACTAGAAGTATTTTCTTTGCTTCTGTTTAGCAGGCAAGAAGTGTATTTCATAATGAGAATTCTTTCATTTCTACATACTTTTAAAGCTTCAGTTTTCATGTCTTGGAAATAGGATGTTAATGATGTGATATTAATTGTTCGTGTTTAATATTTTTCACTGTAGAGTGTTAATATATCATTGTTACCTAGCAGGTTGTAAGGGATAGTTGTTGCCGGTGTAAAGCATTCACAATCACGTCTGTCAGAAAACCTGTGATTCTCAACAAAGAATTTTCTAGTCCAAAATGCAATAGTTCCCAAGATTGAGAAACCCTGAGCTAAATATCAGTCTTCCATCTTATCTAAAATATGTTTATTTTTCTTTTAAGAAAAGTATTTATTTCTCTCTTTTTAAAAAATTTTTTTAACATTTATTTATTTTTGAGAGACAGAGAGATAGAGCAGGGAAGGGGCAGAGAGAGAGGGAGATACAGAATCCGAAGTAGGCTCCAGGCTCTGAGCTCCTAACGCAGGGCTCGAACTCAGACCTGGGATCATGACCTGAGCCGAAGTCAGACGCTTAACCGACTGAGCCACCCAGATGTCCCTATTTCTCTCTTTCTATACTGACACACAGATTTAGTCATTATCTTGATAATACCTTAAAAAGGTTAGTACATCTCATGTTACAAAAGAACGGATCTTTAAAAAAATAATTTTTTTTTCTAAAAGAGAGATCTAACTGTGGAGTAGCTGTCTTTTGTTTTTTGCTTTCTATCCTTTTTTTTTTTTTCTTTCCTTTTTTGGGTTGTCTGAGTGTGTCATTGGGATAAAATGAAAATTAGAGAAACTTAGTAAATATTCCTGTCATCAGCCTTGCTGTCAACTTGCAGCAGCTGAGCCTTATTTTAGGGTCTCCATCTAACAAAGTAGATCAGGTCCCCTAATAGGAAGAATTGCTTTCCCCTAAATATTAATATAGAAAATGTTACTAATTTCTCTTCTCCCCTTACCACCTTGTCCCTCAAACACACGGTGTTAACAGTTTCCATACCTTTATGTAAACACTATACCAATGTTAACATTTTCTATATTCTTCCATACATTTTTCCACGTTCATATAAAGAACATTTAAGGATTTTGTTTTGTTTTGTTTTGTTTTCTAAAGTAATCTCTACACCCAACGTGGGGCTTAAACTCACAACCCTGAGAGCAAGAGTTGCACATTCCACCAACTGAGCCAAGCAGGTGCCCCACAGAACATTTAAACTACACATGGTAGTTTGGGTTATTGTTCTTAAATAACTTTTCTGAGACCTACTTCTTCACTTTTACTATGTAATATTCCTAGTCTAATTGATAGAGATCTTGACTTTTTAATAGCTGTATGATACTCTAATAAAATATACATACAGAGTGCTTGTTTCAGACTTTATTGAACTTTTCAGTTGTTTTCAGGTTTGGGAGTATTTTTTAGTTCAGTTGTTTTGTTTTTTTTGGGTTTTTTTTTTTTTACCACATTAAACAGTAATCCAAGTACATACATACTTTTGTGCTGAGTTGTTTTTTTTTCTTCTAAAAATGAAACTGGTTTAGTAACATTTAGTCCAAAGAGGGGAAAATGAGGATAATCACAAATTGTTTGATTTTGAATTTTCTTTGGAATTTGTATTTGACCAATATTTAGTTTCAAACTGTGCAGTGCAGTCAACCACAAAAGATCCTGACTCTATGCCATTTTGAAGGTAAATGTAATTTTTTTTTAAGTTTTTATTTATTTTGAGAGAGAGAGAGACAGCGTGAGTAGGGGAGGGGCAGAGGGGGGGGGTGGAGGGAGAGAGAGATGATCCCAAGCAGGCTCTGCACCATCAGCACACAGCCCAATGTGGGGCTCGAACTCATGAAACCACGAGATTATGACCTTAGCTGAAACTGAGAGATGGACACTTAACTGACTGAGCCACACAGGTGCCCCAGTAAATATCATTATTGCTCAGCCTGGCCTGACCAGTGGCTTTTCCTTGTTTAAGGGAGGCAAGCAACTCATTTAGTTAAAAAAAATACAACAAAAAAATCTGTAGGTCCAGGGACTCTTGAAAGAAATGCTTATTTGGGTAAATATGTTGTTTTTAAAAATACTAGTTAAAATTTGTGAAACAGATTGTTCGAGAAAAAGAAAAACACCTTGTTAATCTCTTTTTTTGATAAAAGGATCATAATACTGTCTGGAAACTTTGAACAAGCTGTCAAAAAATTGAGAATGTGCTTTTTATTATTGGAAATATGTGTATCTGCTGACTCTACATCTGTAGATGCTAAGTAAATATAATTTAGGTCACTGATCTGCAAGACTTAATGGTATAAAAATAAGCTGGATACATGGATTTTAGTCATAGCTCTTATTGACCGGTTGTATGAATATGTCAAATTTTCACCTCCTGGGATCTTTCCTTTTCCTTTCCCTACAGAAACTTGATTGTTTCTAAAAATTTTCAGTTCTAAAAATTTGATCTATTATCTTGCATATTCTTCTAAAAAAATATGTGGCGTATGGGGCACCTGGCTGGCTCAATTGGTGGATCCCTTGATCCCAGGGTTGTAAGGTTGAGCCCCACATTGGGTGAAGAGATTAGGTAAAAATAAAATCTTTAAAAAAGAATTTATTTAAAATGTAATAAAATTATGTGACATAATAATACATTTACATACTAGCCCTCTGTTGTTAGGTTTACATTTCTTTGAGTTAGTAAAGAGTAAATTTTTAAAAAGTAAATCAGCATTGAGTAGTCAGGTGGGGATTGGAGATGATAGGCGGTTTTACGAAAAATGGTTTTAAAGTCTATAAGTCCTTAAGTGATATTTAGTATGAAATTTGCTCAGCAGTGGGGTGTGTGTGTGTGTGCGTGCGTGTGTGTTAAAATTCATCAGCCAAGAAAATTATATCCTAGATATTTTATCAAGAATCATTTATTCCCATTTGTGCCCCCAAAAGACATTTGAACCCCTATTTGCATATCTAAGTGGCAGACCTCTAAACTTAAATTATCCATCAGTTTAATATGAAATTGTACTGAAAAACTTATTAATACATTTGCATATGCCATCTAAGTTCGAAATATGACTTATCAAGTAGTGAGCAATGCTGCATTAAGTTAATCCTTATGTTGTGGGACCATTCTCATGGTGAGAGCACATTATAAAACATCATATTGTTTCCAGATGTACAGAAAAGGAAACAGTGAATGTTTTATTATGTTGAATGAGCAGCACAACTTGAAAGTGCTATACTTATGAAGTCTTTTTATAATAGCCTTTTCAGCTGATTTCATTATGCTTTTATGTTTATTCAAAGTTTTTAAATGTCTTAACTAAGAGGATGTATTTTTTGAATTATTTCTAAGCTTTGTGGTTTTTCCCTGATCAGTATATGAATGGAATTAGCTATCAGATAACAGAATGCCTGTGTCCTCCCCTATACTACCTCAAGATTCGTATTGTAACCTCTGGCATTAGCTTATCAAGCCAACGTTTATTTTCATAATTTTGTCTGATAATTCTGTACAGTGATTGTTGGAGGGATGTGGTTCGTGAAAACATTTGAGGTTGTGAAAATACTATTTGCCAATATTAGCAATAATGAAGTTAAATTTCATGTCATACACTCTCTTATAGTTATTTGGGAATTTGAATCCTGAAAGTCTTTATAAAGCTAATACTGCAATCTAGAGAGTTGAGTTTATTTCTCATGTAATCTCAGAAATTAAGGTGCAGGAAAATAGAAACTTATTTTGTAGATTTAAGCTCTCTCTATATTATATTTTAATAACATTGATATTCTGCTTGCTTTATGAAACCTTTTATTACAGTTATGAATATGAACATCTCATTTGACTACTGATGAACAGAGGGAAAAATCTAAATTAAAACTTTAAATACCACTATTTAATTACCCAAATGGCTTTGACTGTGTTAAAGACTGCCTGGGATTATTCTGTTTTTCAATTTGTTTTAATGCTTCCTTGGTAAAAGCTGATGGATTCCCAGGCCCATTGCTGTCACTGATGAACTATATAAAGATAAATGACATTATGGTAAATTCTACTTAATGACACATTTTTAATTTTCAGAACACAGACATTTTCAGGCTAGTGAATGAAGGCTAATTACCTCAAGATCAGAACAAAATAACTCCTCATTTCGAAAGATAATAGAAAAGAAATGTTGCAGATTAATGATGCTATTTATCTTTAAAGGAAAAAAATTTTATCTTTATCCAGATAGCATAGCTCCCTGAGGAGCGTGGTTATAAAATGAATCTGAAGTCGCAACTTAATAGGTTATTAAAATTGTTTGAGTGCAGGCTCTTCTGCTTTAGTCTTTCCATAAATTTAAATTGAAGGTCTGCTGTATTCAAAAAGGAGCAGCTTGTTTATGAGGCCAGAGGGAGCAACATACGTTACTGACAAAAGATGCGCTTAACCTCATTCTAATATCTTGCTTTTTTATTTCTCTGAATGAAACTCAACTATTTGAGAAAGTATTTTGAAATTTGTTACCACTCTTAATTGATACCTAAGAGGGAGGACCACACTTGTTTAAGTTTAAAATAAAAATGAAATCTGTAAATGCTCAAAGCCTTTCCTAAGTACATATAAATCAATTTGTAATCTGATTTAATTGCACTTGTGTGTGTATATGTATGTATATTTGCACACATTTTAATTTTTTTACCTAAGTGAGAGGAAAATATCTTGGCCTGTGAGGATGTGATTTTTGTGGTCACAGCTGGAATTTACGTAGGAATTGTTAAATAAATCATTATTCACAGTTAAAGGATTAGCAATAATCCTTTTGCTACACTCCCACACAAGTAACAAATAGTGAGTCAGAGAATATTACTTGATCATAGAGGCTTTAAACTGTTCCTGACATCCTAAACTCCTGTGTTTTGCTCTAGGTAATATAACTATTATTTCTTTACTAACAAGGACATACAGCATTTTCTGTAATTTTCATTCTTGTCTCTTAGATAATACATGATTTGCCTATATATTGATCATATTTCTGAGCCATAGAAAAAATGTTTATGACCATCAAAGGAAATCAGTGTGTTTCTTGCACCCTCTAAGAGAAATTTCAGTCTATTATTGTGAGATACTAATTTGCCTTTCCAGTCTCGCTTGTTCTAAATCGTTAGAAAGCATGTTTTATGTCACAGGGACAATAGTGTACTGATTGCATACAGCATCATTTTGACAGGATATTTTCTGTTTAAGACATTTCTTAGAAAAGTCTCTGTAATTATAATTGTAGTATACATTTGATTTTATGTTAACTGTGAAGAAGGCCTCTTTAAAGTGTTCTTGTTTAAGTGGTTTTAACTCTGTAGTCCAGTTAGGGGTAATTTCTAACAAAATAATTTTAAATTGTTGCATCTGAAATCAATTAATCATACTGACTAAGAGCTGAAGTAAAGTACTAAAAATTGTTCTTTGTGTCAAATCCTCTATGTCACTGTTCTTAATATTAGTACTTAATTAATGCTCTCTGTTTTAAATTTCCGCTAATATTCCTACTAGGCTTTCTTTATTCTTTATTTTTTTGTAAGCAGGTCTGTCTTACAGTGACTTGGGGAGACAAACTTAAGAATTCTGAAAGTTATTTTTTGTGGACAAAGATTTCCTGGTATGGAAATGAATATAATTGGTATTTTTCTTAACATTGAAATAACTTACTTGTGTAATGATCTTGTTTCTGATTCTTAGAAAACAATACTTGTGAATGTAAAAGTGAATGTTTCTTGCATATGAGAGAAATTTTAGTAATTATCATTATATACTCTACAGCTATTTTCAATGTGGCAAGCAAGAGCTATATGCTTCTGTGTTATTTCATAATAATTATGTGGAGGGTTTCTGATTTACTCCCCCTCAGTCATTTAAAAAGTTATATAAATTTTTAGGAATTAGAGCAACCTTTAAGCATATAACTATACATCACAAGTAATATAAAGACAGGAACTGCATTATTTGGCTCATTAGAACACTTGTTTTTAAACAAATTTAATTGATTAAAATGGATACTTAGAGTGTAGGTGTACATATTCTCTATTTGGTTCTTAACATTATATCAAAAAATTATTTTGTAATCTTATAATTACTGTCAAAATAATATACACCGAATATTCTAGAGCATTTATAGTATTTTATCTATGCCCCATCTCATTTTCTCAGTTATTGTTATTTAAAAAAAAATTTCTGTCACTGCTTCCTCCTTCATTTTCCTCAGTAAAGCTGAATTCTTTCTAAAGACATCCATGCAGCTAGGGCAGAGAAAATGTAAGCGAACTGTCAAGGTTATATTTTAGAGTCTGTGATAATATTACTATGGATATGAAAATGTCATTTTTCTTAATATATGAGTTTTTGCTTCCAGTAATGATCTTGAGTGTATATTCTATTTGGAAAATCTGTGTTTATGGGCTTTTAACAGTTATTTCTTTGAAAATTCTAAAAATTTTAAATCAGGTCATTTATTCTTTTTCTTTTTTCTTTTTTTTTTTTTTAAATATTTTTATTTATTTCTAGGAGAGAGAGAGAGACAGCGTGAGCAGGGGAGGGTCAGAGAGAGAGGGAGTCACAGACTAAAACAGGCTCCAGGCTCTGAGCTGGCAGTCAGCACAGAGCCCGACGCGGGGCTCGAACCCACGAACCACGAGATCATGACCTAAGGGAAAGTCGGACGCTTAACCGACTAAGCCACCCAGGCGCCCCACTTTTTCTTTTTTTTAGGGTCATTTATTCTTTAGATTTAACCCTCTGTTTTTCTGATGAATTTTGATAGTACAGTTTAGCAGTGACCAGTAAAAATTATGTGGAAAAGGAACAAATCTAGGGCCACTGAATCGGTAGTCATGTCATGTGCTAGTTGCTGTTCTACCTTTTTAAAACTCTGGAATTTTGTTTGGATCTGTTTGTGATAGGTAACAGATAGATCTAGGTAAAAAGATTCTTGTCAGAACAAAAGAGAAATCACTGTGGATTTAAACCCCCCAAATCCAATCAGAATAATAAGGTCGCTACCAGAAGTCACAAAGCATATTTATCTTCTTACTTCATTCCTGACTCATTCCGCAGTTTAATGATTAGGGATACAGTCAGGAATTGAGGTCTAGATTTTAGTTTTGGCACTAGCTCTGGTTTTCTTTGTGATTGTACATAAATTCTTCCCCTTCTCTGAATCTGTTTTCTTAAATGTATAGATGAGGAGTCTAGACAAAATCAAATTGTATCGTGCAGAGCTTTGGGTCCGGGGGTTGAGAGGGGAAGGTCCAGCAGCTGATCTTTCGTTTCCCCTTTTCGACTCACCCACAGCGACTTGGTTGTTTGTTTTCTTAACATTGGGACTCTGCTTAAGAGTTACTTTAGAAAAAGACACTTCTTTACAAACAAAAACAAAAGTAAACAGAAAAGAAAATTTTAAAACTTAGGTCAGAGATTGACAAACTATGGTCCATTGTCCAAATCCATCTCAATACCTCTTTTATTTGTAAAGAAAGGGTTTTTTTTTGGAACAAAGTCACACTCGTTCTTTTATACATTGTCCTATGGCTGCCTTTGTGGTATAGGTGAGTGATTGTGACAGAAACTGTATGGCATGCAAAACTCAAAATATTTATCTGGCACTTTACAGTTTACTGACTGCTGGACTAGGTGCTCAGCATTCTTATACCTGTAAATTAGTTCCCAGAGATGGCTTAATTTCTACTCTATGTACTGCTTTCCAGACTGCTCAGTAATTCTTGGCTAATTCCTCTTCTTAATTAGTTTATTTTTTATTATTTTTTAGAGTGCAAAGTGGGGGAGAGCAACAGAGGGAGAGAGAGAATTTTAAGCAGACTCCACACTCAGCAAGGAGCCCAGCATGGGGCTCAATCCCATGACCCTGGGATCATGACCTGAACCAAAACCAAGAGTTGTTCGCTCAGCCAACTAAGCTACCCAGGTGTCCCCAAATATTCAGTTTTGTATGAAGAACAGTGAAGACAGGAAGTATGAGTTAAGTTGAATATTGAATATATAATGGAGTGATAAGGTTGGTAAAATAGGGAACTCTGGGGCATGGTTTTGTGAAGACTGGATGCAAGTTGAAAAGTTGTATTTTTTTTCCTCTGAAACTTTTTCAAGCTTTTCCCCCTATTTAAGTAGTAGAACCATCTCTTCAAGCAGAAGGTTCCTAAAACCTCAATATGTAAAAGAGATTAAAGCAAAATTCCCTTGATTAACTCAGAAATAGGAGAACATGGAGCCTTACTTACCAAGGCCTAGCAAAGTAGCCGCAGGGCACATCAGTGGAACTCGTATTGCTCTGTGGAATACAGTTTGAAAAATACCATCCTAAGCTTTTACAAAGCTGTTAAAAGGTTTTGGGTGGTTCTTCTGAAATGCAGTTAGCCTGCTGGTATGAAGGATAGAGTGGGGGAAACTTAAGATAGGGAAATGATTATAGTACTAGGGAATTAAGGACCTGAGAAAGGATGGTGGTAGTGAGAATAGAAAGGGAAAGAATAGGAATGAGAATTTCAAAGAGAAATTATCCATAGCATGGTAGTTACGGTTATGAATGAGACCACCAAGAACAAGTATGTGAATAAAGAATGGGTAAGGAAAATCTTTAGGATACTGGAAGAAGAGAAAATACCAAAGAATATATAAACAGGCAAGGATAGTACAGAGAGACAAAATGTGGATCTTTATTTATTTATTTTACAGAGAGAATGTTTGTTTATTTTGAGAGGGAGAAACAGAGAGGATGAGCATGGGGCCAAGAAAGAGAGAGAGAAAGAAAGAAAGAAAATCTAAAGCAGGCTCCATGCTGAGCATGAAACCTGAGGTAGGGCTCGATCCTACGACCCTGGGAAAAATCAAGAGTCTGACACTCAAACAACTGAGCCATTCAGGTACCCCAAAATGTGGATCTTTTTAAAGGAAGTGTAGTCAATATTGGAGTCTACAGAGGACATGGAAACTAATATTGAGGTATCTCATTGGTCGGTGAGTGCACAATTCCTAAAAATAGGAAAATACAGTTTGTGTGAAGAGATTGCATGATAATGAGTGACTAAATTAAGATGAGTCAGAGTGGAACAGGAGTAAACTCAAGAAAAAGTGGAAAAAAAAAAAGATGAGATTTGCTGGTTAAATAAATACAGGAAATGAATGGGAAGAGAGTGAAACATCCTAAAAATGATCTTAGTGCATTTTTGAAAAATTTGGTTTATTGTAAATTAAAGTTTAGAAACTAATATAATATGTACAGAATGAAGCCAATAGTTATTTATTTACTCATTAAATATGTTGAATTTGCCCTCTTTGAAGCACTGTACTAATTCTATAAAAGGAGAGGGAGAGAATCTTAGGCAGTCTCCACACTCTGTGTAGAGCTCAGTGCAGGGCTCAATTTTACACCCTGAGATCATGACCTGAGCTAAAATCAAGAATTGGGCACTTAACCAGCTAAGCCACCCAGGCGCACCCCTACAGTTCTTTGAGAAAATGTTTATGTTTTTTCCCTCTGGTACCTGTGGCCCATACAAGCATGTGGACTGTTGTCTTTCAAGGCTTTCAGCTGTGCTGGGAGTGGGGCGTGGTATCTCAGTGAGTTAAAATGACAAAACTCTCTTGCTGAATTTCAGCTGTTTTTTCTTCATTAAGCATTACTCTGGTGGTTCTAAGCTTTTGGTATGATTCCATAGTTTTGAAAAAGTTGATTCTGACAGTTTGCTCAGCTTGTTTGTTTCTTTATTGCTTTTGTAGAGGGATGGGCTTTTGGAGGTTCAATTCCACCATTTGCTGACATCACCATTTGTAATTCTAAGAGGGAAATTTACAGTATCATATACAAATAGTAGAAAAGGAAAAGATCACAGAGGCACCTGGGTGCTCAGTCGGTAGAGCATTTGCCTCTTGATTTTGGGGTTGTAAATTCAAGCCCCCACATTGAGTGTAGAGATTACTTAAAATAAATATTTTTTAAAAAGGAGAAAGATCACAAATTAGTGATCTAAGCTTCCACCTTAAGAAATGTGTAAAAGAAAAGGAAATTAAATCCAGAGTAAACAACCTGGAAGGAAATAAGAAAGCAAAAATTAATGAATTAGAAAACAGAAAAGCCATAAAGAAAATTGGTGAAATCAAAAGTTAGGCCTTTGCAAAAATGTTAATATAAGTAAGAAATGTCTAGCCATACTGATTAGGAAAAAAATTAAAATAAACATAAAATTAAAATAAAACATACATAAATAACCATAAATAACCATTCCTTAGTAAGGAAAGAAGGGACATCACACAGATTCTACAGAATGTTAAAAGACTAAGGGGATCATTATGAAGAATCTTGAATCAATAAATTTAGTAACATAGATGAAAAGAACAAATTTCTTGAAAGATAGGCAAAGTTTATTTAAGAAGAAATAGATAAGTGGGGGGGCCTGGTTGGCTCAGTTGGTTGAGCATCCGACTTCTCTTATGGTTCTTGAGTTTAAGCCCCACATCGGGCTTGCTACTGTCAGCTTGGAGCAGGCTTCGGATACTCTGTCCCTTTCTCTCTTTGTTCCTCCTCCCCGCGCATGCGGGTTTGCACTTCTCTGTCTGTCTCTATCTCTTAAAAATAAACATTAAAAAAAAAAAAAAAAAGAAGAAGAAATAGATAACCTGAGTAGCCCTGTTACAAGAAGTTTTAGTTTTTAACATCCAAGTTAAAAACCTCACAGCGGTGCCTGGGTGGCTTAGTCAGTTAAGCGTCCGGCTTCGGCTCAGGTCTTGATCTCACGATTTGTGGGTTCGAGCCCCATGTCAGGCTCTGTGCTGACCGCTCAGAACCTGGAGCCTGCTTCAGATTCTGTGTCTCCTTCTCTCTCTGCCTCTCCCCCACTCATGGTCTGTTTCTCTCTGTCTCAATAATAAATAAACAAAAAATTTTTAAAAATCCTCACAGAGAAACGTCCAGGTTCAGATGGCCTTCAGATGGCCTTCAGAATGCAGATTATACCAAACTTTAAAAATAAGAAATAATATCAATTCTATACAAACTGTTTCAGAATATAAAGATGAGGTAATGCTTCCTAAATCATTTTATAAGGTTTGTATATTTGTGACATAAAAACTAGATAAGACATAATATCCTTCATGAACATAGACATAAAAATCTTTAACGAAGTGTTAGGAAATTAATCCTGTAATATATAAAAAGCTTAATATGTCATGACCAAGTGGGATTTACTCCAAGAGCATAGGTTGGTTTAACATGTGAAACTTAATCAGTGGGGTGCCTAGGTGGCTTTTTTGGCTCAGGTCATGATCTCACAGTTTGTGAATTTGAACCCCACACAGAGCCTGCTTGGGATTCTCTGTCCCTCCCTCTCACTCTCTCCTCCACTTCCCATTTTGCTGTCTCTGACTCTCTCAAAATAAATAAACTTTATCCAAAAAAAAAAAAAAAGAGGGGTGCCTAGATGGCTTAGTTGGTTAAGTGTCTGACTTAGGTGGAGGTCATGATCTCACAGCTCGTGAGTTCAAGCCCTGCAGTGGGCTCTGTGCTGACAGCTCATAGCCAGGAGCCTGCTTCAGATTTGGTGTCTCCTTCTCTCTCTGCCCCTCTCCTGCTTGTGCTCTGTCTCTCTGTCTCAAAAATAAATAAGCATTAAAAAAATTTTTTTAAAGGAAAAGAAAAGTAATCAGTGTTGTACAGTATATTAACAGATTAAAAACCATATCATCATCTCAGTAAATGCAGAGAAAGCATGTTAATGAAATTTAACACCCATTCATGACAGATTTAAAAAAAAACACCAACTTGGCAAACTAGTAGTAAAAGGGGAGTTGACTCAGCCCCCTATAGGGCCCCTTTAAAACACCTACAACTGGGGGCGCCTGGGTGGCTTAGTCGGTTAAGCGTCCAACTTTCGCTTAGGTCATGATCTTGCGGTTCGTGGGTTCGAGCCCCGCGTCGGGCTCTGTGCTGACTGCCAGCTCAGAGCCTGGAGCCTGTTTCAGTCTGTGACTCCCTCTCTCTCTGACCCTCCCCTGTTCACGCTGTCTCTCTCTCTCCTAGAAATAAATAAAACATTAAAAAAAAAAAACAAAACCTACAACTGAATACTTTGACTCTACAATCAGGAACTAGGCAGGACTGTCACTTCTCAGCAGTTCTGTTCACCATTGTACTGGAAGGTGTGCCATAAGGCAAGAAAAATAAAAGGCATATAGATTGGAAAGAAAAATGCAAAATTATCTTTAATTGCAGCTGACGTGAGAAGTTACTTAGAAAATCATGAGAGATCTTTAAAATAGCTACTAGAACTTAAAAACCTTAGCCAAGTTACAGGAAACAATTGTATTTCTATATATTAGCAATAAACAGCTAGAACTTGAAATTTTTTAAGGTCATTTACCCTAGTATCAAAAATGTGAAATAATAGTGACAGTTGTAACAAAAATGTATAAGATCTTTGCACTGAAAACTATGAAGTGATTCAGAGAAAAATTAAAGATCTAAATAAATGGAGAGCTACACCATATTCATGGATCAGAAAATTCAGTGTTTTTTGAAGTGTCCGTTCTTTCCAAGCTTATCTACAGATTCAGCATAAAACCACTCAAAATCCCAATAGGCTTTTTTTTTTTTTTAGGTGAAATTGTCTAAATTGATAAAATGTATTTAGGAATGCAAAGGGTCTAGAATACAGTGGTCAAAATAGTACAATATTGTTGTAAAAACAGACATATAGATATCTAGGACAGAATAGAGTCCAGAACAAAACACATAGGTTTATGTGAGTTGGCAGATAGTTCATTGGAGAAGGGGATAGACTTCAAATTGATGCTGCACCAGTTGGATGTCCATATGCCAAATATTAACAATAATTCTTACATCACATTATATCTGTTAATTTGTAACATACAGTAGATTTAAATATAAGAACTGTTGAAGGTGTAAAAACAGGAGGCAATCTGAGTAGCCTTGGGCTAATTAAATTCCTTAAAAATAAGCAAAAAGCAGGGGTTCCTGGGTGGTTTAGTCAGTTAAACATCTGACCCTTGATATTGGCTTAGGTCATGATCTTGTGGTTTGTGAGATTGAGCAGCCCTGTGTCAGGCTCTCACTGACAGCACAGAACCTGGTTGGTATTCTCTCTCTCTGCCCCTCCTCCTCTCTCTCTTTCTCTCTTTCAAAATAAATAAACTTTAAAAAATAAGCAAAAAGCATATTTTTTAAAAAGATACATTAAAAATCTGAAAATGTAGGTCACAGACCTTAATAAAATATTAGCAAGGACATGTATCCAGAATACATAATTAACTCTTACAATTCAGTAATAAGAAGATGGTCCACCAATAAAAAGTGGTCAAAATAGTCAAAAGATTTATAGATAGTATTTACTGATGAAGATACACAAATGGAAAAATATATTCATTAAAAGATCAAAATCATTAGTCATTAGGAAAATGTAGCTCACCGCTATAAAGAAATAATTCTACTATCCGCTAGAGTAACCTATACATGGAAAGATTGACAATTCTAAATACATGGAGGATGTGAAGTAACAAGAACTCACATACATTGCTGGTTAGAAAAAATAAATTGTAGAGCCTTGTTTGAATGAGTCTTGTCAAGTTAAATATACACCTTACCATCTGACCCAGCAGTTTTATAACAGGTATTTACCTAAGAGAAAGGATAACATATCTCCAGAAAATGACTTGTATTTAAGTGTTTGTAATAACTGTCTTCATAATAGACAAAAACTTGAAATCGTCTGAATGTCCATCATCTGATGTTTGATGAGCAAATTGTAGTATGTCCATTCAAAGGAACAAATTACTGATACATTCCGTAACATGGAAAAGTCTCTCAAGCTTATGCTACGTCATGGGAGTCAGATACAATGGATGGTATATTTTTAAATCTATTGTATGACTTTCTGTAAAAGGCAAAACTAGTGACAGAAATGAGACCAGTGGTTGCCGGAGTATAAATGGAAAGGACTTGTGAAGCATGAGGGAAATTTTTGTGAGCATAAAAATGTTCTATATATATCTGTATATGTTCTCTACATATTTATGTGTCCTATATATATCTATATGTGTTCTATATCTAGTATATATTCTATATCTATATATAGATGTGTATATATTCTATTTATACCTATGTATTCTATATATATATGTTCTATATGTATGTCCTATATATGTGTTCTGTATATCTATATATGTTCTGTATCTATAGATATTTATATGTGTTCTATAGCTATATCTATCTGTATAATTTTTTTAGAGAGCATGAGTGGAAGAGAGAGATGGGGGTTGGTTGGAGAGAGACAGAGGGAAGGGAGAGAGAATATTAAGCAGGCTCCACACTCAACATAGAGCTCAATGTGGGACTATATCCCATGACCCTGGGATCATGACCTGAGCTGAAATCAAGAGTTGGATGCTCAACCAACTGAGCCACCTGGAGCCCCGAAAATGTTCTGTATCTTAATTGTGGTGGATATTATAGGACTTTATATTTGATTTCTCAAAAACTTTTTGAATTGTAAGTTGTCAGTTTTACTTTATATAAATTATAAAGCTCATTAAAAAGAAGAAGAAGAAGAAGGAAATAGGGGCGCCTGGGTGGCTCAGTCAGTTAAGTGTCTGACCTTTGATCTCAGTTCAGGTCTTGATCTTGAGTTGTGAGTTCAAGCCCCACATTGGGCTCCATACTGGGCATGAAGCCTGCTTTAAAAGGAAAAAAAGAAATGAAATAAGTTAATTAAAAAATATTTAGTCTATATTTGTGCATATTTTTTAAATGTTTATTTTGAGAGAGAGAACGGGGGAGGGGTAGAGAGAGAGAGGGAGAGAGAGAAACCACATCAGTGTAGCTGTCAGTGTAGAGCCCAATGCAGGACTCGATCCATGACCTGTGAGATAATGACGTGAGCCTAAATCAAGAATTGGACACTTAACCAGCTAAACCACCTAGATGCTCCTAGACTTTTTTTCCTTATTTCGATCTGTCTTTGTTTTTGTTTTAGTTGCGTAGAGATAGTTACTATAGCTTTATATGAATGTTTTGCAATTTCGTAAGACATGTCCTCTTTGTGATTCATATCGAAATTATTCTAGGCTTTCCTTGTCTCATTAATAAAATCCTACTGGGGTTTTAATTGGAATTTCATTAGTAATATAGATTGATTTGGTGGCAAATCGGCATTTTTCAATGAGGAGTTTAGAACATTTAGGATGATAAAACTAATTATATTCTTTCAGTCCTTCAGTAAGCTTTATAGGTTTCTTTCTTTTTTTTTTCTAAGTTTGTTTATTTATTTATTTTTTTAATAGTTTATTGTCAAATTAGTTTCCACATAACACTCAGTGCTCATCCCCACAAGTGTCCTCCTCCATGCCCATCCCCCCCTCCCCCCGCATCCATCAGTCCTCAGTTTTAAGTTTGTTTATTTATTTTGAGAGAGAGAGAGAGAGACAGCACGAGCAGGGTTGGGGCAGAAAGAGCATCCCGGCCAGGCTCCTGTACTGAATGAAATCAGATACTTTGGACGCTAAGGGTTAAGAATCCGACTCTTGGTTTTGACTCAGGTCATGATCTCACAGTTTTGTGAGCTCGAGCCTCAATGTTGGGCTCTCCGCTGGCTGTGCAGAGTCTGCTTGGGATTCTCTCTCTCCCACTCTCTACCCCTCTCCCACTCGCTCTGTCTCTCTCAAAAGAAAAAAAAAAAGACACTTCACCAACTGAGCAACCCAGGCGCCCTATGGTTTGCTTAATGTAAGTTGGCATATTACTTATTAGATATATCTCCAGATGTTTTAATTTTTTTGGTATTGTTTTTTGATCTAGTTTCTTTTGTGCTTTTTTCTCTTAATATATACTATATTATAAGCCTCTTAAGTGCTATAATTATAGTTATCTTTTATCAAACACCTTAACTAAAAATGTATAAACTAAAATGTATAAAAATTATACACTATATTTTAAAGAATTATAATTCGAAATTAAGATGATTAATGAAGAACTTTTTATGGCTTTAAAAAATATATAATTTCTGTGGTTGAAGAGGTAGCTCTCTTTCTCCGTTTTCTCACCCTGATTGTTAGAGCTTCCTGAAATAATAATGGTCAAGTATTCATTACTTAAACTGAACAGACCCTGAGAGTAAATTTTTTTTCTTAGTTTATTATCCTGATTTATCCTGAATTATTTTGAGAGAGAGAGAGAGAGAGAATCCCACACAGTCTCTACACTGTCAGCACAGAGCCTGATGTAGGGCTCGAACTCACAAACTGGGGGATCATGACCTGATCCAAAACCAAGAGTTGGACACTCAACTGACTGAGCCACCTAGGCGTCCCTAGATTCTGAGTTTAAATAGATGTATACAGTAGTACATTTTAGGGCATTTCACTTACTGCAGTGTATTCAGCAGGAGTCCTGGAGAAGCTTAAGGATCAATACTGTAGTCTTTGTCAGCAAGTGATTATTAAGCCATAATTAACAGATGAGGGAGATGGTCTCATTGTTATAGGACTTGTATCAACCAGGTAGCAATTTATACTTAGCATCTTGCCACTGTTATTTCTCTTTCTCTTCCCCTAGGATATAATTACTAGCGTACTTTCTTTTAGTTTTTGTTACGCACATTTCTGAAAACAGCAGTATACTGTGTTAATAGTTATTTTGTTATGCTGCTTCTTTTGTTCAGTTGTTTACTGTTTAGAGCATGAGCAGGGGAGAAGGGCAGAGAGAGAGAGAGAGAGAGAGCTTAAGCAAGCTCAATGCTCAGTGCAGAGCCTGACATAGGGCTTGATCCCATGACCCTTGGGATCATGACTTGGGCCAAATGAAGAGTCAGATGCTCAACCGAAGTGAGCCACCCAGCTGTCCCTTTTTTGTATAGTTTTTATGTGTTCTTGCTTGTGTTCATGCCTGATTCTTCTTAAATTTTAAGTTCTTTTAAGAATAGGGATATGTTTTCTGTAAAATTATGTTCCTGAGATCTATACTGAGCAGTTACTGTATATAGTGCAATATGAAAAGGGAGAGAGAACACTGAGCACTAAATTCTAAGAAGAAAATCAAAGGAAGGGTAGTTCATGAGCATGGTGTAGAAACCAAGAGTCTGAAAGAATAGGTGCCCTGCCAGAATGGTAGAAGCTATGGGGTATCCATTTGATTGTTCTGCACTCTTCAACCTTGGCAATACATTAGAATTACTTAGAAAATAATTTTTAATATATTTTCATCACATTTTTCCTTCCCTCACACTCCTAGAGATAGGGCCTTGGCATGAGGTATGGCAGAGACCTAGAACTTCTTTTAAGCTCTCAGGTGATTCTAATGTGCAGCCTTAGTTAAAAACCAGAATCTGCAAACTATAGCCCACAGGCCAAATCTAACCCACCAGTTTTTTGTACTGCCTGGTAGCTAGAATTGATTTTAACAGTTTTAAGTGACTAAAAAGAAAATCAAAGGAAGGATAGTTCATGATACATGAAATTCACATTATATGAAATTCAGTTTTTAAGTCCATAAACAAAGTTTTATTGAGACCAAAGTCTCATGGTAAATTTTTGTTGATGTGTCAATAATTGAGAGACCTCTTCATAAATGTATGTAAAATGTTTTTTCTGTGTAACAAACAAAAGAGCGTACACTTACAGGCAAAGAGAAATAAAAATCTCTGGGCTCAGTCGCTTCCAATTTCAAACTATTTCATCTCTTCATCTTTTATATTGCTTTAACTGTTAAAATTGGAGAGCATTGCTACATCAGATTCAGTAATCATTTGCTGATAGTGTGAGATACTACTGGTTTGTATTTTTTTTTTTTTACGTTTTTATTCATTTTTGGGAGACACAGAATCTAAAGTAGGCTCCAGGCTCCAGGCTGTCAGCACAGAGCCCGACACGAACTCGAACCCACGAACCCGCGAACCATGAGATTATGACCTGAGACGAAGTCGGTTGCTTAACTGACTGAGCCACCCAGGTGCCCCATGTATTTTGTGTTTTATACTGACTAATGCTAATTCACCCTAAGACAGTATTCCCAACTTGATATGTTGGCTTAGGGGTTTAAAGCACATTTCCGTTCCTGTTCCATTTCTAAATTAAATGTATGTGGATTGCTGTAGATAAGCTCTATCAAGGAAATCGCCTGCCTTCCAAAGTAATGTGATCTCAGATGTTAAAGTACACTTATATGTGAATCATTTTAAGTTTGAAGAATTTTATATATTTGTTATTTCATAAAACATTCTTGGAAGAAGAGTTTGACCTCTGTCAGCAGGCCTAGTGTCAGTGAAGTTCTCACTGTGTACACGAAATCTAACACTAGCCCACAATGACTGCCCCCCCCTTTTTTTTTAGAGCTTTATGGTTTACTTATGATGCCATGTTGTCCATTCTGCATGGTTCCCTTGACTGTATTCTATTCATGTTTATGAGATCTGGACAGACTTAGACTGATCAGGAAGTGTGTCCGGATATAACCGAGCTGATCTTCCACCTTGACCTCATGATACTTGAAAAGGATTTGATTTAGGTTTATAGGCAAATATTGCTCACAGTTTTATAATGTTTTGTTGAAATGATAAATCTAATTACAAGTGATTCAGCATTCTTAACAGGGAGATAAACACTAAGAAATTAAAAAAAATTTTTATTGTTTATTTATTTTTGAGAAAGAGACAGAATACAAGTGGGGGAGGAGCAGCGAGAAAGGGAGACACAGAATCTGAAGCTCCAGGCTCTGAGCTGTCAGCACAGAGCCCAACGCAGGGCTTGAACTCACGAACAGTGAGATCATGACCTGAGCCAAAATTGGACACTCAACCAACTGAGCCACCCAGATGCCGCAAGAAATCACATTTTCTAAAGACTAACAAATCAGGTTTTTTCAAGTTTCATTACTTAAATGAGAGTCATCTTTTCAAATATTTCTTTCTTTATATTTTATTAAAGCTATAAAGGCATAGCTGTTTATCCTTGCATCTTATTGTTTAGAATGTATATGTGAATCATTTGGAAATAAGTTTATACAGCTTTTAGATACATGATGAATATATTTGTGGAGAATGCTTTTTACTCAAATGATTCCTTACAATCATTGTTGTTTTATTTCATTTTGCCAGTTTTGTCTTATGTTGTGTAATAAAGTGAGAAAAAGACACTTGAGAGTAGTATGTTTACCTTTTCAAGGTAAATTACTTTTTTGAAAGAATTTATTCCAAGTAATTAAGTTTGATATTAGTATTAGAATTTATATTATAGAAAAAGTGGGATTTTAAAAAATTATATTAATTTGACATTTTTATAACTTGAATAGTAAACTAGATCACTTATATGATCAAATTTATTCTATTCTTTGACATACTTTATGTAATTAATACATTTCATGTTTTGAGAAATGATCATTTTAAGACAAGTTCATTTTTACTATTAGTATATTAACATGTGGGCACCCGGCTGGCTCAGTTAGGAGAGCATGTGACCCTCGATCTTGGGTTATGAGTTCGAGCCCCATGTTGGTCTTAGGGTCTACTCAAAAAAAAAAAAAAAATCAACATATATTTCTTATGTTGTCAATTAATTGTAGAAAAAGCCAACAAAAATAAATTTTTCTCCCTATTACAGATATTCTTTTCAAAATAGCATTTTACCACACCATTTTTGTTTTTATTACTGAATATGTAGTGTTAATGGCATACAACACTGACTATTAGATCTGAAAGTAGAACTTGGTTCCCCATGAGATCAAATATCCAGTCCACCAAGTTGGGTTTTTCTGATGTTTTGTTTCAAAATATTTCAAACCTATAGAAACTTAATAGAGATAATACACTGAAGCTCAGTGTATACCCTTCACTTAGGTATTTAATAAGTGTTAACATTTTTACTATAATTGCTTTCCCTCTTCTCCTTTATTCTTCCTTCTAGTCCTCTTCTGTACTCACACAACACACACACACACACACACACACATACACACACAAGAAATGATTATTACATTTTGGGGATTAATTAGTTGAGAATAACTTACAAGCATCATGCTTTGTTACCCTAAATACTTCAGAATGTATATCCTAACTATCTTATACCATCATATGTAGCCACAGTATAGTTAGGAAATGTAATTTAACATTGATAAAATCTTTTATATGTAATGTAGGGTCCAAATGAAAATTTCACCAATTTTTTCAGTCATACCTTTCAAAACAATCTGTTCCCAGCCTTCTGTCTCCCCTCAAATCATGGTCCAGGGCAGGATCAAGTATTAAATTGGCTGTCTTGTGAGTCTTCTTTACTCGTGAATAGTGTGTCAGTTTTTCTCGTTATTGATATTTTTAAAGAGTATTGGTGTGTTGTTTTGCAAAATGCCCATTATTTGGGCTTGCCATGTTTAGATTCAAGCCATGTATTTTTTGGCAGGAATACTATATAAGTTTCTCGTTTCATCACATCAAGGGGTTCATATTTCTTTTTTTTAAGGGTTTCATATTTCAGTTTGTCCTGTAATAGGTGTTAACTTGGATTATTTGATTAAGATGATTTCAATAGGTTTCTCCATAATAAAGGTACATTTTCCCCCTTGAAAGCAGTCTGTGGAGAGATACTTTCAGCATTCTGTTTTCCAGCTAATTTTAACCCAGTAGTTTTAACATCCATTGGTGATTCTTGCCAGAATTAGTTAATGCTGTTTTGGTTTAACTCACCAAGTTTTGCATGCACAGTTCTTTTTTTTTTTTTTTTTTAATGTTTATTCATTTTTGAGAGACAGAGACAGACGAAGGGTAAGCAGGGGTGGGGCACAGAGAGAGAGAGACACAGAACCTGAAGCAGGCTCCAGGCTCTGAGCTGTCAGCACAGAGCCCAACGTGGGGCTCAGACTCATGTACCACTAGATCATGACCTGAGCCAAAGTTGGATGCTTATCTGACTGAGCCACCCAGGCGCCCCTGCATGCACAATTCTTAAGGACATTTTAAAAAATACTTCATGCAGGAATTAAGAAGTACAAACTTCGAGTTATAAAATAAATCATGGGGATGAAAAGCATAGATAGGATATAAAGTCAATATTGTAATAACTTTGTTTTGTAACAGGGGTAACTACACTTATCGTGGTATTTTGTAATGTATATAATTGTCAAATCATTAGGTTACACACCTGAAACTAACAATATTATATGTCAACCATCCTTCTGTTAAAAACTTAAAAATATAATATATGCATGTGTAAATATTATATAATCCATGTATTTTTAAAATTAATATCTACAGCATAATATTTCTGTTAGTTTCCTTTTGCTGCTTTATGAAATCACCATAGACTTCATTCCTTAAATCAATAGAAATTTATTGTATCATTGTTCTGGAGGCCCAGAAATCCAAAATCTGTATCACTGAGCAAAAATGAAAGCAAAGCTGCACTCCTGAAGCCTTTAGGGAAGAATCTATTACGTGCCTCTCCTAGCTCTGGTGACTACTAGTATTCCTTGGCTTTGTAGTCCCATCACTGCAGTCTTCAAGTGCAGCATTGTCAAATCTGTCATATTGCCTTCTGTTCTGTGTCTCAAACTTCCCCTTGCCTTCTTCTGATAAGGATATATGTAATTGCACCTATTTTTAAATTTTAATAAAAAATTTTTATTTATTTTGAGAAAGAAAGAGCATAAGCCGGGGATAGGCAGAGAGAGGGAGACACAGAATCCAAAGCAGGCCCAAGTCTGAGCTGTCAGCACAGAGCCCAGCGTGGGGCTGGAACTTACAAACCATGAGATCCTGACCTGAGCTGAAGTTGGACACTTAACTGACCGAGCCATCCAGGCACCCCTGTAATTGCACTTATTTATGTTGAATATTCCAAAAGCTAAATTTCCCTAATGCAACCTCTTTAAGTCTGTTTGTATTTGTATTGTCTCATTTTACTCTAATTTTAAGGATAGAGATTAAAATAATTCCATCATTGTTTTCAGCAAATTTTGAGCAAATGATCTGGGATAAATGTAGACTAGTAGAACTTTTCTCTTTTTTGGGTTTTGGACTTCCTGTTGGGTTCAGTGATACAAATGCTTATAATGATTTTTTTTTAATTAGTTATGAGTAAGCTTCTTACTGAGGGGACTTTCTGCATTGTTTTTTCTTAATTGTAGATATAGGTTAAATGTGAAATAACAATTGTTTGAACTTTTGGAGATTAGGATATCTTAAGGACTAGTTCTATAGTCTTTGTCTATAAATTCTGTATTACTTACTTTATTTATTGGTCAGGTCAAATAACGAAGTAGACAGGAACATCCTCAACTCAGGCATTCACCCACCATCTGTTAGTACTGCAATGGAGGCAGGGAATTACTCGGAGTAGCAGAGAGTGACACTGTAGAAATGACAGATAATCGACAAGATTAAAGATTAAAATAGATGGTAAGGGTTTCTAATAATCTGGACTCTTGGTTGCAAATAACAGAAATCTGATCCAAAGGAAAGAGGTAAAAAAGGAAGGGGTGAGAGGAAGATATATCCAGGCATTTATCTGGAGTTAGCATACCTGGATCATTCTAGATCTATTCTAGAAATTCAACATTAACAGTAACTCTTTCCTCATTTCTCACTTTTACTTTTCTTCATTCTAAGGCTGGCTGTAGTTGGCGAAAATGGCTTTTGGCATGTTAAGACTTACTTACATGGTCCTTAACACCTATGTCTCAGACAGAGATAGTGCTTTTCTGAGAATTCCAGTAAAAAGCTCTGGGAAGTTCTTCGTTGGCTCAGCTTGGGTTATTCCTGATCTCTTCAATGGGATCTGATGCTTAGATTGGTCAGGTTTGAGTTGTATACTGACCGCTCCAGTGAGGGTGTGAGGAGGAGTGAGGGGGGAGGAGTGATCATCTCCTCACCGTCCAAACCAAATAGAATGATTTTCCAATAAGAAACACTGTCCTGTTACCGGAGAAAAGGAATGGATGCTAAAGGGGTAAAATACTTATCTGTTACGAGGCCAAAATCTAGCGCATGGTGACATCTGATGCAGAATCCAATACACATTGTACACTCAATAATTTTTTTAAATAAAATATGCTTGAATAGTCTTTTTAAAAACTTAAGAGATTCTTTCAGAGCTCTCGTATTTAACATTTGAGTTTCTCAGGGCACCCAGGTGGAAATATTTTAGCCATTCCCTAAACAATTATTTATTGAATATCTGCTACACTGTTTTACCTGCAGTATCATTTAATCTTTCCACAGGTCAGATGTAATTTTAAAAATAACTCTTATATATAGAGATTTCATGACAGTTTTGAAGTGATTTTTTTTCATGTTTTATCTCAGTATGTCAACTAACCAGGCTAAAGGATTTATGCAAGCCAAGGAACACCAAGTTATATTTTAAAACATATTTTAACCAAAGCTCACAGGCTATCTCCTTACCTTTTATTTATCTAAAGTGCTATGGGATTTTTAATGCCTACGCAAAGCATATAGTAAGCCTCATCTGGAAGACCCATGCATAGCACAGTGCAGCTACTCAATTTATCTACCTTGGAAGGATGAAAGGCTAAGTTGAAAAATCATTTATCAGTTCCACTTCACTTGTTACATTTTTGCTTCAGAAACAACCTTCATCTCCTGAGTCTCATAATCTCTTGCCTTTGAGGTTGTTTCATAGACATGCTTTCACTCAAACGCCTTCAATTTGAACTTCTTCAAGAGGGGTGCCTATCTCCCAGAAGTTGCCTCCAGGGACTGTTTTACAGCTGTTATTTCAGCTCCTCCCACCTCGCTTGTTGAAGAAAGTTCACTCACCAATGGCATTTCTAATAGGAAACCAGTACTAGTCAAGCTGTACAGCAGCTTTTTGAAGATGGAGCACCCAAACCCAGAGTTCCTTAAAAAGAAGACAACAACGAAATCCAGTGCCCAAGATATCCCCGTGTTCTTCAAAATGAACTTCAAATACCCTAGCTTTTATGCTTTGAGTGAATTGTCCCACTGGAATGAAGCTATACTTTTGGCTGATAATGATAATAATTCTCTGAGAATTCACAAACCCTAATTGTGATTGATCTCTCTGCTGTTTTTCTGGAAAGATTTAAGCTTTCATGAATAGGTAGTGAACCTTACCCATATGTTTAGGGTTCTGTTTTCCTGCTATACTCTTCCTTTTCCCCAACTCCTTCCCCTTGACTGTATCACTTAAGAAGCTGTTTTTTGAAATTATCATTGTATTCCTTCTTATTTAAATGCTCCATCTCCTTAACTGTCTTCTAAACCTCTCAGAGTCATGAACCCTATTCCCTGTTTTTATTTCCATACAAAGATCAGGTAAATATTACTTGGGGATATGGTACTTAGTAAAATAACCCATAAATTTTTAGTATCTAGGTATCATGGTAGACACAAAGATAAATAAAACGTGGTTCCTGCCTTCAAGGAGCTTTTAATATTAGAGAAGAGATGCAATATGCATTTAAGTTTAATATAAAAGGATCATTAAGGAGTGAATAATCAGTTTCTCCTCAGGAAATCAGGGCAGGCTTCATGAAGCAGTTGGTATTTGTGTTTGTATTGAGATTGTTGTGGTGTTTTCATTTAATCATCTGATTGTTGAATTACATTATGGAAGAGACATTTAAAGGCAAACAGTAGTCATCCTAATCCTTCACATGTATAATTCTAATGGTTGGCAAAGCTCTTTCACGCTTATTTCTTACTGGTGCATCAAAACTCTATGAGTCTATAAAGGTTATATTTTTATCGACATAAAAATCTTACCTATTTAGCTTTGAGAGTTTATTTAGTTTTCTTATTGCCTTGGTGGTCAGAAAACAGTATTATGAATCTTGACTTCTTCTGCCATTGTCTTTTGTCCTTGAGATTAGCACTCTAGAAGAAAGGAGAGATTTCTTATTTTTAGCATCTGCTCTGAACAGTTAGTACTGATCCTATTCTCTTTGACCATATTTGTCAGTAACTGTCTTGCAATACTATTATAACATTTCTTTTGTTTTTTTAAAAAAGCAAAACACTAAAGAAAATGAAATAGAGCTTTTGTCTGCTGGTTTGAAGTAGTCTTGAATTTTCTGTGTATCTCCTATCTGTTCATATGTTTCTGTGAGGTGTTTCTGGACAGTATGCCTGCTAAGATAATGTATAACAATGTTTAGATGTGCTATATCTTTCTAAATAATTTTTTTCTTCTCTAAAAGTACTCTATCTTACCTATTTGGTTCCTTTTTGCTCTGTGTTCAAAAATTCCTTGAGGAGAAAGGAAAATGGAAGAAGAAACCTTAGCTCAATGAAGTAATAAGTTTTTTTGTGTGTTATCAGAAAACTGCTTAATGATAAACTTTTCTATAGCCACCTGCTTTTAAAATAGCCCTTATTAAAGGCAAAATTTGGTTTTGAGTTTGCCAAAATCAAATTTCATTCTTTTCCTATTATTCAGAAGCCTTTGTGTCTCACCTGGTTGATCATTCCAACTATTTCACTCTGTGCTTCAAATCATCAAAATCCCATTTGCCCCACTGCAGGGTTGGCATGAGAATGAATATGATGGCAGCAATTAACATTATGATCGCAATGAAGACTTAAAAAGGAAATAGCTTCATTAATATTTAGCCTTTTTTTTTTTTTTNGCCCATAGTTAACATCAGTAAGAAATAGTGGTTGGGAAAACAAAGGCAGGAAAAGCTGCTTTTTATAAATAATTATGAAATTATTTTTGTTCTTCCCTCATAGGACTGAAAAGTAAGCAAATTCTATAGTTATTTTCTCTGTTGATTGTTTTCTACCATCTGGCTTAGGATTCTTAATAGTTGTGGTTAATTCTGCTTTTAAACTTTAGGAACAGCACAACAAATTGGAAAAGTCAGTGTTCTACGTAGATTAAAAGAAATTCATTATTAGTTAGAAAAAGCCAAAGGACTTGTAGCACTCTCTTACCCACACACAGACTTAGGGATAATGTTTCCTAGTTGCAATCATTGTGTTGTTGTATGCACTGCAGGACTCAGTTCGCTTGAATTTGAAAGTGGTTATTTAATGTCCTGGATTTCAATTCTTATTACAAAGAGCATCATCTATTTATATATAAAAGCAAAACAACCATTCTTGGCAGTTTACTATTTTTTGTAATTATGACTGTTTTATATAGACTTTTTTGTTGTTGTAATTAGATTCTTATTGTAATGCCTTTGCTCTTTGCCCTGTGATGTTGCTTTGTTGGTTTGTTCATCTACCTTGTAGACCTTGATGACCCTCATGTTCTAGTCCTTTGGCTTTTTACTAGGCTGAACCAAAAGAAAGCACTTGGTTGCCAGCAAAAGAGCTGAACAAAGGCAGGAAGGAAGGGTTTTAAGCATGGGATACTGCCATAGAAGACAGCAAATACATTTCAGCTCGGTCTGTGAAAACCAGCTTCCAGAAGGAGAGGCCCGTTCACTGTCATTTTTATTATTGGCCAGCTCTTAGTCTCTGGATGCTGCTGAAAAAGTTCTATGTTATCACAGAAAGGTTTGACAAAATTGGCCTGTTCAAACCCTTTAAAGGTGGGGCAAGTTGGTTTTGTAGATCAGATACCCATAATGGAGGCAATCTGCCTTTTAACTGCATTGTGCTTCATCTGTACATTTAGTTCAGGATGAGATTTACTTACAAAGCTTTTAAACAAAGACTTATTTTTACTGTTTTTTCTTTTAATATCAATATTGAAGGAAAATGTATGGGAACCATTAAGAAATGGTTAATAGACATTAAAATAAAACAGAAAGCATTTGACATTTCCTTGGGCATCAAAGTAGAAAAAGGGATACACCATATTTAAGTATGTCACCAGCACTATGGAATGGCAGTAGTGAGTTTTTCAGTTCTCTTTTAAGATTGCAAGAATTAGCAGATTTAAACTAATAATTGCTTTAAAATATAAGCTGTCCAGAATATTTCTGTAGCAAAATGATATATTAAAGGCAAGTTATTAGAATACTGGTCAGCATTAGCCTGAAGTTTTAGTTTCCACATCATTTGAAGGCAGTAAGTTGCTGGTGAGGTTTGGGGCCTAAAATCATTAATAGGTGTTGCAGTATACATGTGAGTCTGTGAGTGTTACTTGTGACTCTATGAAGAGAACAAATATAGAAACATCTTTAAAAATTCTTCTTACCTACCATTTTCCATGATGGGGGTTTGTTTTCTGAAGGCTAGGTCAGGCCCTATTTGTTTTCCTATAGTAAAATAATTCAGTGTATTTTTGCTTAAGATTGTTACAAATTTAATCTAGTTTCCAAGAATATAAAATTTATATTTGTAAAGGTTTATGTGCCATTTATGTATTGTTAGAGAATTTGTTTCATAACAAATTCAGGTTAAAAACAGGCAGTTACCCAAATTCTAACTATGTTAACCTGATTCTTATGCTACTGTGTTAGAAGATAGATAAATAAAATTTCCTTTATACCTACTAATTATGGCTGAAGACAAAATTTCTTAGTGTTATATAAAGGCCAGACAAAATAAAGTATTGATGTTCGAAAGGTTTATGAATATCTTTAAATTATTTTCATGTCATTGAAGAATAAGCCAAATCATAATTTGTTTACATTCACCAAATAAGTTAATATAAAACAGTCTTTATCTAGTGGGGAAAAAACACATTCTATACTTCACAACTCTTAAGGGAAGAGAAGCTGTAGGAGTAGCAGAGGAAGGGATTGGGATGGGCAAACAGTATAATTTCTTAAAAGAGATGAAATTGAACAAAATTTGTCCTAAGAAGCCATCCTTTTTGTGGTATCATTGTTAAGAAAAAGCAGTCCAACTAGGGTTAAACACATTTATAAAAAATAAAATGTAGGTGAAAAATAAAATAGCCAAGAGGTATATATTTGTCGACAGTTTCGATATTTGTTCAGATTTTACTATCGATAGTATTCCAGAAATACTAGAGTTGTAAAGTGTTGAATAAAATTTTATGTTTTTAAAAACAATAATTAATAGAATAGTTTTCGAAATTTATCCAAGCTTCTTTACGTACTTGGATTCCTCATTCATTTTGTTAAAGGATTCATACACATAATAAATGTATATAAATGACAGTAGGTATCTGGATTAAAGATATTTTTCTTGTTTTTTATTTGAAGGCTCATTTAGGAATTTTGCTTGTAATATGCCAAATCTTTAGGGATTTAGGTATGTCCTGATGATACCTAAAATTTTTACTTTATAACTGGGTGTTTGGTGTGGTATTGGCCTGGCTAATGAGTGTATAACAAAATGCTATAAATGGAAAGCTATTTCTGACTTAAACTCTTGATTCTTCTACATTAGTGCTAGTAAAATTGATGTATTCTTACTTCCAAGTAGTGGTATTTTATAATGCCATAGCAAAAAGCATGGTTAGAAATGAGAAGTGCTGTCTCTTAGAAGTTCTCTCATATTTCAGCTAAAACATACTCAGCAAAAAAGATATGTAAATTAAAAGAAAATCTCCAATTTCCTATTCTGAGTAAAGCTTTGATTTTTGCTGATTCAGGAAGTAAGGTTGACATTGGAGCTTCTCATTTCATCTGGAATAATCACTTTTTCCTTTTGAAAAGTCTTTCATTTTAGCAGCAATATCTTCTAAAACAGTCCATTTTGCATGGATGAACCTGTTTTTCTCTAGATAACACAGAAAATACAACTATCATAAACGGTAACCTGCTTTCTATAGTATTGCTTTCCTGGGTGCCCAGTGAGATACTAAAGTGCCAGGCTGTTCATTCTGGAGATTTCACTGATTTTCTTAGCTGCATCCCTTCCCCCACTCCCCAAATAACAACCCCCAACAGAAGAATTTTATAACTTCCAAATTGACTACTGCAATAAAATGTGTAACCCCAGGGTTAGATAAATAAGATGCTGACTACCTAATGAAGGTGGCTAATATCAATAGAGCTCTCCCCTAAGCCAGTGGCTCATCAGCTTAGGATCATTCAGAATATATAATTCTCGTTCTTGAAACATTGTGCTCTTCCCCCCCCCCCATTAAAATAGGTGGTTTGGTTGTTATCTTACAGATTCTAATATTTTCTCAAATTTTTTTCCATTAGTATTTTTTCTCCCATGTATCAAGATATGCCTAAAATCTGAATATATAATAATGAACTTGCTTTTATTATGGGGTTACTACATAGGGTATCTAGCAGCATTCCAATATTTGGCTGCCACAATAAGGAAAGTGTAAATAAACGGCTTATTTGTTTAAATTGGTAGTAAACAAAATGATTAGCAATTTAAAATATTCTGGTTTTATCTACAATCCATTAAAATTTCCAAAAATTGTCAAATTATGTATTGGTTGGTTTTCTGTCAAATGATTGAGTTTCTCTTTAGCGTCTATGGTAAATGGAAATTTATATGTGATGTTTTGCTTTGACAGGAGAGTTAAATGGATCCATTGTGTTTCAGGTATATAATTTCTGTGCTGTATGTATGGGGACACTTCCTTGCTTCCCACGGTACTTGACAGCGCTCTCAAAGGAGCAAATGTATGCTTATGCAGTCCTGGACACAATATGTATTTCTCTTGCTATTTGGACTGTTAATGCTGTGTGATACAAAGTACTTATGTCAAATTTTGTATTCTATGTAGATAGTGCTTTTAAATTTCTTCCTGATAGCACATTCTCTTGTATTAATGCAATAAAGTCAAGATGACAGGATGACATAGTGAAGCTCTTATTAAAAACATGTTCTAATTGTTGCAGAGATATTAATGGAAATCTAGAGCTTCTGCCTCAATTTATTTCAAATTGTGTATTTTATATTTACAGTTTACATTTACATATTAATTTTATCTATTAAGAATTGCTTTCAAATTAAAAGATTTACATATGCTTAAACAAAAGCATGAAATTAGATTTGAACTCCAGAAACCAATTCATTGTATGAGCACACTAAGTGGTTTTGCATTAAGGAAAGCCAGATTCAGTGACAAGTTTGGCCCTCACACTTGAAAATACCATGAAGGAAAAGCAATCATGGGAGTCATATATGTATATTTATCTATTATGTAAAGAACATATTCCTTTGTCTTAGAGAATCAAAGTGCTCAAGTTATTATGATTAACATTTATGATTTCCCAAAACATAGGGAAGAATTTTTGTGGGAAATTTAGAATTATTTGAGTGAAGTTCATTACATATAAATAATACAGTTTATAAAGGAATTGATGAGTTTCCTATTTGAAATTTATATTTATTTGTTTTTATCTTGATGTCATAGGCCTACCTTATAAAATTTAAGCATGTTATGCAAACACATTTTAAGAATTTAGCAGGGTCTTCATTGGAAAATTCTAAACCTTTGTGTAAAATTGGCAGATTATCTGGCCAGTCTCAACCTGTAATAATATTTCAGCATTGTGTGCTGCTGGCTATAAGTGCTTTGAAAACTCTTTAATCCAGATATTCTTTTTTGGCATAATATTGCTTTTTTTTAGAAAAAACCTATTTTAGAGGGGATATCGACATTGTTTCCTCCTCTGCTCAGTTTTTGAGGCTACCATTTTGTGGTTCATTAATAGTAAATTATAAGTGCCACAGAAAGGGACCGCAGTGTTCAAGATTCATGCTTTCAGGGTTAAAACTGAGTTTATATGCACACACACTACATACTTATAAAGCCATGGAACAAGTATTCAGGCTGCACTGTGGACTATGCCAGAGGAGTTAGCTTGCTTTCTTTGCAGACATGGTTGATTGGAAAACAACAACAACAACAAAAATTGTCCAGACGGGCTACTGAAATGCTTTTCATTCTTTGCGGTACAAAACTGTATCAGCAAAATGTTGATCAAAGTTCAGATGGGAACATTAACTAGTCTAGCTAGGTTTCCAGTGTTTTCATTTGTTAATTTACAGAGAACCATACAATAGACTGGATTATTGCGTAGTATGAAGTTTGCCGTAAAATTGCGAGATATGATGACATGACTATAGCATTTGTCTGCAAACTTTCCATCCTGTATATCTTGACTGTCATTGTATTCATTTTGCAGTCCATTAACCAATAAAGATTTACCTTAAATTAAGCATTTTTAGGTGTGCCTATTGTCTCCCAGTGGTGCCTCGGACTGCCATATGGTTGCTGCTCAGCTTGACTTACAATCTTAGTCTTTTTACTTCTGGTACTAGCTATTTGGCAGGGATAGCCTGAGCTTCTTTGTGGTCCAGGTCAAATACTTGTGGAGTGAACTATAAGGAAGCAAACTTGCATTGTGCTGGAATGTCTTTGTAAAAAAAAAAAAGAAAAAGAAAAAAAGGCTACCCCAGCCCATAGTTTTTCAATAGATACATTTCTTATTTAGAACAACCTGGGCTTTATACAAAATACAACATGGTATAATAACCGTTGTATTTTGTTTAGGCAGAGTGGTTTGTAAAAAAAAAAAAAAAAAGCTTAATTTATAAAGAATATTGATTTTTAAAAAGATTACTTTTAAATAGCTTATCCCTGTGAGTTCTTTAAAAGACAATTCTTAATGTATTAAAACACGATTTCATTTATAATAAACTTGCTGAAAAGTGGGAGAGACCTTTACTTCTCATATATTAAGAGGTCAGAAATGGTAGTGGATTATTTTTACCAAGATTTTTTTCCCTTTAAAACCTAACAATCTTTATCATTTTCACTTTTTTCTTTTCTTTAAGCAAAGGGGGGTGGCGGTTGTTTTGCTCTGCTTGTTAGCTGTGACTCTGCCACAAGGGCTCTGCCATGATTGACCAGTGAGGGCCACTATTTTTTTTCTTTTCATATATATTCACTGTGGACCAGAATCCAGTGTTGGCTTTTTCTGTTTTTCTTTTAGTGAGTAGTGAGGAATGGGGGAAAGCATTCGTTCCATTGAATAATTTATAATAGCTAATTTCCCTGTAAGAACTCACCAAAACATGATAGATATATCTCACTTAGGAAAACAGTTGTCTGTAAGGTGAATCGCATCCTGTTTGATATATCAAATACATATAGGTATATGAAGCCCCATTTTCTCAATTATTCTGCAGTATAAAATTAGAGACGTGTTCCTCTAGAAAACAGATTTTTAAGACAAAATCAAATTTAAGATAATTATTAAAGGAAAAGCATCACTTTTAGACACAACAGTACGGAGATTATAAATACAAGGTAGAGAAGTTTATTGTATATTTGACAGAGTAACTTAAATATAAATACAAGCAGCACAACTAAATAAGCCAGTTGTTTTCAGGTTGTCATCCTCCTTGAAACGCTCCAGTAGAATTACATTGCTTTTCTTTAATGTTCAGTATTCTGCCTTTTAATAGTTTTGAGAAGTAGCTATTCTCAGAAATTAGCAAATTGGAATGAGCAAAAGAGAGAATTTGACATGTAAATAGTTGAAAGTATAATTTAAAATATAGTAGTAAATTATTAAATAAGCAAATAATTTTTTGGAAGACATATAACGGTAAACCTAATTCACTTCAACAAATTATTGTTGAGCACCTATCAGTGCGGTGGGCACTGCTAAGCTGTGATACTGCCTTCAAGTAGCTAGCTCATAGCTTAGCAAGGACTTAGACACAAAAATGGGTACTCACAGTACAGAGATAAGTGCCTTGATAGATGTATATACAGACATTGTGGAAGCACATGGGAAGGATTCCTAATTTAGTTTGGAAAATGAAATAAGACTTCCTGGATGGAAAACTGAAGCAAGACCAGAAGGATAAATAAAAATAAGCTAAATGGAACTGGGCATGGAGAGGGGAGAGAGCATTGCATGTTTAGGAATAGCAAGTATGTAGCCCAACTGCTATTGTTTGTTCAAAGATTTATGTATAATTAGGTATGGCTGAAGCGTAGGCTATAAAGTTGGAAAATAAAAATTAGTCTAGAGTGGTAAATTAGGACCAAGTTATGGAGGGCCTTATAAGTATATGTTCAGAAAACCCAAGGATTTCTCAAAGAGATTTTTAGTAAGATTGTGACATGATCAGATTTGTAATTTGGGAAAACTCAGTTTGGCAGGAGAGTGGAGATTTGCCGAGGGTAGGGCAGGTGAGAGTAATGTCAGATATAAAGAGACTGCTTTAGGAAATAGGGGAGAGGTAATGATACCATTCCTCTAGACAGTGAATACTAAAGGAAGTTCAAGTTTGAGAAAGGGAAGGGTGAATCTACAGTGGTAGAAATTGTGCTTCATTTAGAATCAGAAGATGTGAATGCTACTTTGGGGTCATCATTATTGAACAGATGATAACTTTAGGGAAATATTTTCCCTCTTTACCCTACTTTCTTCATCTTTGGCATTAGCATATGATAGTGCTTTATTGTTGCCCAGTTCATTGTGTTTTTGTGCCCATGAAGAAGACAGGTGTGAACACATTATGTAACCCACTTACTGTGCTATACCAGTATAGGACATTATGTAAGGTAATGGAGAGCATATGTACTAAATACACTACCATAGTGCTGTAAAACTGGTGTAGTCAACTGCACCAGGGTGGAACCATCATTTGGGGCAGGGAAATAATTTGTTACAGTAAACCTTTTGGTGTAATGTATTTTTTATAATAAAATCTGACCTAACTCCTTTTAGTAACTTAAGAAAAAGAAAGGAAAGAGACCCATCTCTTCTGTGCTAGGCACTGTATTTGTATATATTTTATGTATTTTATGTGCACTTTATGTATAATATCTTCTTTAGCTCACTTAATCCCTCACACCTCACTGCAAAACCTTGTGAAGGTACGTAGGTATTATTATTGCTGTTTTACAATTCAGAAAACTAGTGACATCAAGTTAACTTTTCCAAAGTCTCATTGCTTAGTAGTGTCAGAGAAAACTTTGAAAAGGGACCAGGGTAGAGAGAATTGAGAAGAAAATTTTTGAGTTCAATATGAGTGACATCTGAATCGAAGTGTACTTAGATAGGATTTAAATCATTTTAATTTTTTCAGTTTGTTAGAAACTTGAATGCCTATTATATGCCTGACTCTCTTCTAGGTACAGTAGTGTCTATCCCAGTATATTGGTTTGTTTCTGAAAATGGTTTCCAAGGTAGTAGTTAAGGGCATTAAGATTTCAAAGCCACTGGCTCTATTTTGATAAAAAATAAAGTTGGAAGCAGAAGATATTTTCTTCATCAGTTCACTTGACAATATAGTCATAAGCCTGAGGAATACTACTACAGTTTTATGTAAAACAAAATTTTTTTCTCAACTCTTTTCTATAGGTATAAATCTATTAAAAAGTAGTTTTTACTGTTATGAGGTACATAAACCAATATGATTGATAGCAGAATATATTTGTACAATTGCTTTATGATTTAAGTACTTAAACATTTTTTCTCAGATAGTCCTCACAGATTTCAGAAGAGGTAGAACAGGTGTTAACACAGCTTTATGTTTGAGGAAATAGATTCTAAAAGGTGAAGTTTCAGATCTAATGCCTTTCCAATTATATCACACTATCTCTAGATGTGTAATCTATTTACAGATTTAAAAAATTTGAAATTTAAAATTAAGATAATATTAACTGCAGCTTTCTTATTTTACTACCTGGAGTGTAACATGGTAGAGATTCTTACATTGTTTGGGAAGTTAAACCAAGTGGTCTTTATATTCTTTTAGACTTGGCAGCTGTAGTTAATCCAGATTTCTACATGATAACATGGAGGAGCCAGGAATCTCTGGCTGGCAACCCTTCTAAGAGCTTGGAAGCCACCTGGAGAGAATGTTCATGAAAGGAAGGAAATGATCTTTTATTGAGTACCTGCTGCATATAGCTGGACACTGTCAGATGCTTTTAAGTGATTCCACCAAAACACCATGATGGAATCAACAGGAATGTCATAATTCAAGTAAAAGTTTGCTATTGTGAATGCCAGATGATAGCAATGTACTGAATACTTTCCAAATTTTACTGCTTTGGCTGTTCATATTTCTCTACCAGGAATGCTTTGTGGCATCTCAGTGTACAGGAATTCAATTCACCCAGCCTTCAAAACTGGTGCAACTGGTACTTTCTTTATAAAGTTTTCTCTACTTCAACTAGTAATGATCTAAACGTTAATGTAGTATGTAGTCTTCTTTTTTTAAAGAAATTCTTCTCTATTAAGTAATCTCTACCCCCAGTGTGGGGCTTGAACTCATGACCCTGAGATGAAGAGTGCATGCTCTACCAACTGAGCCAGCCTGGTGCCAGCCTTAATGCAGATGTCACTTGTAACATATATATTGTGTATATATATTACCTTTCTTGCTTTCTCTGTTGTAGAACACAGTCTACTTATACCCTTGAATATTTCCTTCCACCAAAGTCCCTACGCCCAATCTCCTATGCATCTACTTTTGGGGGAGGTGGTTTGGGAGGAGAGGCAGATAGATTGCTACACAACCAAAATTTCTGTCTCTTAGGAGCTTTTGTTAATGTGAGTCCTCCATGATGTGGCCTTTTTGGTTTGGTTTGGTTTGGTTTGGTTTGGTTTGGTTTGGTTTGGTTTGGTTTGGTTTTGGTCAGACTCGTAGATTGATATTATGGTAAGGCGCCTTACTTTCTATCTGAGTTTTTCTGAACTTTGGATCATGTAGCCAATAAATGTTGGAGGCATCTTACCTTCATTATTTACCTGGGGTGATTTTATGAGTGTTTATGATAGAATATGAGAGAGATTTAAAAAGAAAGTTATAGTAAAGATTTTTGAGAAATAATTTTGTGAGTACATAGTTTGTTATCTGTATTATTATTCTATTTCTGTGTTTGTCACAGCCAAGTTAATCTTTTAAAACACTGCCTGAATACATTTGCCTCTACTCTAAAAACTCAGTAGTTTACTATTGCCTAGAGAATAAATTTTAACTTTTAATTGTTTAATCCCTCCATATTTCCTTGTACTCTAGTTGGGTTACTCACTAGTTTGCCTTCTACTTGTTTGGATTGTTGTTGTTCTCATTCATACTGAGGTTATCTGAGTTTTAGCCTTCTTTCAAGTGTTGTTGGGCCCCCTGCCCCAAATCCTGATTTTTCAGTGCACCGAGCTCATGTAATTGTTTTGTCATAATATAGTTTGTTTTATCTTTATTCTTTCTGATTTTTTTATGTTTCTCAAACCTCTCACTTCCAGCTTCACAGATAGAGCCATGTTTTCCTCTACCTTTCCAGGGCCTGTTACTTGGCATATAGAAGGCATCTGCTGATTAAGAACTAAGAGCAGTAATGAGGAGGCTCATGGATTTGTTTTTGTTTGCCTATGCAAACACTTGTAATTCGACCTAGATATTGGACTGCCTGAATCGTTTGGTTCACTTCTACTTGTTACCAGAAAACTACCCTGACTGCTAGGGTGGCCTCTTGGAGAGGAGAACAGTTGTGAACCTTTCTGCCAAATTGGTGCTCTGTTCCCATTGATTGTAGTGATAGGATGTTGGGTATCTTGGTAGTGGGAACTGCTGGAAACATCAGAGAGCCTCAGAAAGGGGAAAGGCACCCTCCTTCCAGTATTATATCTGAATCCTGACCCTACCTTCTATACCAAACATACAGTTTACCTTGCTCTCTATAGACCCCAAATTCCCCAGCCCCAGTAAACTAGAGAATCTAGCAATAAGGAATTACTCCCAGCAAACTAGGACTGTTTTTGTTTGTAGATTTTCTAAGTGTTTAACACTTTGATTATCAGATCAGATGCCATCCTGTATTTCTGTGATTAATCAAACATTGCTTTGTTTTTCTGTAGTCCTCTTGGTTAGCAATATAGTCAGGGGTGTGTACAATTTGGACTTGTTGGGTTTATCAAGTGCTGTTTTTGCTGAAGAAAAATAATGGCTCCATCCCTCCTTCTACCTCACTTCTGTGGAGACAACATAGTGTTATGGAAAAATAATGGGTTTTGGAGACAAGCAGACAAATTCAAGTTCCTATTCTTCCAACAGTGCAGCCTTTTGAGAGTCCTTGTCCTCATGGTTAGCTAGACTTCATTTTAAAAATTATTTCCTCACAGGGTTATTGTGAAAATTAAGGGAGTTAAGTTCTGTGAAAGAATCTGGCACAGTGCTTACTTAGTACATAATAGTTTCGCAGTCTGTGTGGCATCCTTCACTAGGATGATGTCCAGGTTTCTCCAGAACTTTCCCAGGTTTAGCATTGAAAGTCCCACGTGACCTAGGAACCTCCTTCTCTCCTTTCTTCTCTCTCTCCCACCCCCTTCAGTCTCTCACTGGATTTTTCTAAGCTTATTGGCCATTCTTTAAGTGTGGCCAAGTTTTCTTTTATGGGCTGGACTTTTAAGTAGACTTAAATCAAGTTCCTTAGATTGTATATATGTGTATCTGTGAATGTATTGTTTGTTTGCTTGTTTCAAGGCATGTTATGAGGCTGTATTATACAGTTACTTGTTGATTGAGCCAGCCAGACCCTTCATTTCCCAGTTGGCCTGACCTGGGGACAGGGAGGCTTATGAGTTACTTGGTAAAGTGGCAGTAGTATTGAAAGTAGTGATTTTGAGCATCTGCCCTTTGGTGAATTCTGTCTACTTTAAGGAACTGTAGGTCTTATTCATAAGCTTCCATTGGCCTAAAAAGTTTAGAAAGTTCTTTTTATTCAAGTACTTCATCCTGTGAAACCAGCCCTTTTAAATTGAAGTTTTCTCAGTCCAGACATAAGCTATAGAATGGTTCTTTGTGGAATGTTGCAATTTTTCCACCTTTATGTAAATACTTATGTAAATATTGGAATAGGTATTCTGATGTCAATTTAATGCATTTGACAAAGCTACCTTGTTTTCTAATAAGACAGTAAATTACAATAATGGTTTCTTTCATTTTCTTATTTTTCATTTTTGGTCTTTCTTGTCTTTGTCTCTAAGTTTTCTTTTTAAATTAAATAAATCAAATAGAAAACAAATATCTGGTGTTTTTGTCAATGTCATGGCCTTATGTCAAGATGTTGAAAGGTATCTCTCCAAATTATTGTTCTGCTATAGTTATTTCTTTCAAAGAAGGCCTCTTGTATAGCTATTTGTTGAATTGTGTACCTACTGAATTAGTCAAAGCTCTAGCTAAAACCATTTTTTTTTCTTTACCTCTCCCCTCCCCCCAAACTTGCTTTTGTTATGTATTGGCTTGCTAATCCTTGTGTTGAGCAGTATCAGACATCACCTTTCTTGGGGGCAGTTAGTCCACTCTTCCGCTTTCTTTGTCAAAGGGCTCCCTTAATAGGAGAAGTCAACAGGGAGGACAAAAAGGATTGAAAGTTGTATTTAATCAGGGTCAGAGAGGTGGTGTTCAGAGTGACGGGCCCACAGGCAGGCTGGCCTTTTATGCTTGCCGACGCAGATGGTCCCAGAGCATTCAGCTAAGTGAAGAGAAAGCTGCCCAGTGAAAGCTATTGTAGGGTAGCATCGTTACAGTTGAGAAAGGTTGCCAGGGGTAACTAGAGAGTATCACCAGTATCGTGTGATCACTAGTCTGTGCCATTGAAAATGTTAGACTGAGGATTGTATTGGGTCCCTTGGCATCTTGATGTTCATATGTAAGCAGTATTAGCTTACATTACTGTTTTTAATTTAGTTTTTCTGTTTTCCATCTTTGTTCTTGCCTTGCCTGTCGTAGTACATAAAACATAATGTGTTTCTATTTGTGATTTTTTAAAAATCTGCTTCTAAGAGGATATAGTTATTTAATAATATGCCTTATAGTTTGGTATAAACGATACCAAATAGTTTAAATTTTTTAAGTAAGTTGGATTTATGGAAATAGGATCTTATATTTCTCATTTGAAGAGCTTGAAGTTGATTTTCCACTGCTCTGAAACTACTGTAGTATGTCTAAGATGGATAAGTTTTTTCTCTACACGGTTTTAAGTAACTTATAAAAGAATATGTCGAGGTATTTTTCTGAAAAAGTAGATGTAACCTTGAGTGAAAAGTTGTGACCAAGAGCTCCCAAGTATTTATGAAAATTATCTAATTTTTTTGCCAAAGGCAAAAGTAAAAATATGCATCCCAAATGAGCCAGAGCCAAGTAGCGTAACAATCATTGGTCTTAATTTAATATACTCTGAATATGATTTTAATAGCCAATTTTGGAATTCTTTAATTTCAGCCTTTCTTGTCATCTGGATATTTGAAAGAAATTACATACAGTCATATACAAATGTAAACACAACAGTCTTCTGCACTCGCTAGTGGAAAATGTGTGGAGATTTCTACTTAGTGAAATTTGAAGTGTAACTAAAGATTCAAGGTGAAGTGATAATAAATAGCCTTGCAAATAATTGCTTTAACTTAGATTATGAGTCAACCCAATTTAAGTTAGCTTTATGCTAGACACAGCTGATTTTTGGTTTAATACCTCTTACCCACCTGTTGGTGCAACATTGAATGAAGACAAACCTAATACCATTTTGTAATACAAATGTTAGTGTTTGAGAGCTAGTAATAATCACCAGTAGAATTATTTTTATGATAGGTAACATTGCTTTTATTAGCATATTATGACTGGAGTCAGACTTTATCAAAGTCTTTAATACCCCTGGTTAAAGGATCAGACTCTAAATTAATTTCAGACTCTTACAGAAAAACCTCAAATTGATGTAAAATGAGTTACTTGTTTCCTCTCTTATCTTAAAAATAGTCACTTCTGTAAGTAAAAGCATTGTCACCAAAAAGGAATGACTAATGAAATTTAGAATAAGCATGCTGATGTCCACAATCATAAGATATAGAATTCCAGGAGGTCTATGGTGACAAAGCACTTCATTGGAAAATTCAACTTTTATGTTATTAAAAATCAACAGAGAATGTGGTTTCCCTTTATTTCCTAAATATCAAATGATGACTAATAGTAAATATGCTATCCTTTTATTATCATATTCTTTTTTAAAAGAATCATGGTATGACTATAAGTCTAATGAAAGTCTATCTGTTAGCTTGTATCACGTATGGTGGAGGTTGGCTTTCCAGGATTTATGGATTAAGATGGCAATGTGGAAGTAAATTTTAATTACATTACTTCTTTAATGAACTTTGGTGAGTCAGAAACATTGTTATTGCAGTTTATGGCCCTTCATAATTTTTATTCTCTTGATCTGGTTTTTCTTCTTCTTTCTCTATGTACATGATACAGATTTGTCTGAACACATAGTAAACTGAATGATTTTATTTTATTGAAAAATAAAAGAACAAATTTAAAATTTACATTCCATGTATTTTCATTTAAAGTGACCGGGTAATATCAGCATCCATATAGTGAGACTGAGGGGATTTGACATCAAAGATTTACATTAAACTCCAAAAGAGGTTTCTTATCACTTTGCAGGTTTTTTAATCACTGCAGGTTACATGAATATGAAAGGAAACATAAAATAACTACCTACTGGTAATCATCTCAGCAAAGATTAAGAGCAAAATTGCTTTTAGGATTGACAAGTATAGATATAAATATCTTCCTTGATAAAGCTAAAAGTTGTCTCTTTAAAGGCAGACTGTTTATGAAGTTAAACTATCTTAATCAACATATATTTTTTTAAAGTGTAAATTGAGTTATTACATGTCCACTTATAGCCTGGAAATCAGGAGGCAGAAAAGTAATTTAGATTTTGCTGATTGTTTAAATCTTGCTAAAGTGTGAATCAAAATCTCTTGTCTTTGATTCCCCTGTTATGTTAGTAATATTTTGAGTGTTACTGGAACATTAATGATTGGTGCATATAGCAGAATGTAATAATAATGATGGTGTCAATACAAGGCCTATCCCTATTTTTTAGATACATGGGATTATGAAGGGCAGGTAGAACCAGAATAATCATAGTTTATTCATTATAGTAAATGCCATTGTATAAAAAAAAACCTAGTAGGTTTCTTCAATCTGAACAATTCATACCAACTACCTTACATGTTAGGTACTCAGATGCTTGCAGAATAAATAAATTTAGCTTAAGATAATTTTGAAAGTTGATGGATATAGTTAAGAAAAAAGGTTATCTTTAATGGAAAATTACTTTTGTTGTCCAGTTGCAAAGAACTGTGAAATTTTTAAATGCTTTTAAGCTTTTTTTGGTTAGCTTTAGTGTTATCTGGGGAATTTAGAAGGCTTTTTGGAATTTTGAGGAGTCTAGGTTCATTATTATGATTATCAACTTTTTTAAAGAGAGTGGAAGAGGTGATATGACTAGAGAGTTTCAAATAATAGAATCTAAGAAAGAGCACTAAAAGGAGTGAGAGGTTTGGGTTTAAACCCACTAATATGTGAGTTCATTACTTACCCATGAAAAGGATAATACCTCTGCCTACTTTAACAATATGTACTTGAAATTAGATAAAGTACTTGAAAGTGCTTCTAAAACTGTAAAGAGGGATATGCAAAAGGTGATTTAATAATCACTAATACTACTCAGGTTGTTGCTACTGCTGCTGCCCCATAATTAGTGTCAGAACAGCCCGTTGGTATGCTTAGATTATATTTCTCAAATATAATTTGATATTTGCCAACATGAGATATTTGAATCCAGCCACTTCAGGAAAAAAAATTATAAATAATTGAATAGATATTAATAGATGAACATGAGTACCACCATGTTCAGTTCTTTAGAAATCTATATTGGTTATATATCATGTGGATTTAGCTTTTTGTTTTGATTCTTTTCATCAAAATGGGGTTAGATGACTCACGGTAGGTTGTATAATGCAAGTAATGGAAGGCTACATGTGTGAGCTTCTTTGTTCAGCCTAATATTTTTAACAATGATGGGAAAATCCTGAGATCTTTGTGAAATCCTAAATTAATAAAAAACACAACACGTATTTCCTTCCAAAAATATTTTTAATTGACCTGCTCAGATCAGCTCTAGCAAGGGAATTTTTAATAAGGATATGCTTTTCAGGAAGAAATAATATTTTTATCATTTGCATGATGAAACCATGGTAAGATGATAGTACTTACTAAGTTTACTGACTAGCTTCCAAACAGCAACCTTGTCAAACATGCCATTCAGATTCATTAGTCAGCAGAATTTGCAAATTATTATAGGTCATAGATCTTTGTATTTCTTCCCAAATTGTCAAAACACCAAATGCCTATTGACTTTATATACTCGTTCTTTATATTAGCAGTGGCCTACAGCAGTGGTTCTCAAAGTGTGGTCTCTGGACCTCTGGAAGCCCCTGAGTCTCTTTCAGAGGGTCTCTGAGGTCAAGTCTATTTTCATAATAATACAGAGAAGTTATTTGCCTTTTTTACTATGTTGACATTTACACTGATGGTGCAAAGGCAATGATGAGTGAAACTGCTGGCTCCTTATCATAAATCAAGGCAATTGCACCAAACCATAATGCCATTAGTCTTCATTTATCCACACACAGTTTTAAAAAATTTAAAAAGACTAGTTTCACTTAAAATGTTCTTGATAAATCAATAAAAAGAGTTAATTTTATTAAATCTGAATGCTTCGGTACATGTCTTTTTAATATTCTGTATGATGAAATGGGAAGTGCACACAAGGTATAATTCAGTGAACCATTATTTTCCACATGACCAATATGTGATGTTAAAAATCATACATGGATGAAAAATCCATTCGAAGTGCAAGATAGACCAATTTCAGATTTCACATTGTAACTAACCTCTAAGAAACCACTTGTTGAGTTTGGTATAGTGTTAATGAACAGTATCTATGGTTATCTTAAAAGGCTAATTGAAGTACAATTTTTTTTCCCAACTGCCTATCAGTGTAAGTCCAGATTGTCTTCATTTACTTCAACCAAAACAACATATCACAACAGAATACAGAAGTAGATATGTGAAGCCAGTTATTTTCTATTAAACCAGACAGACGTTAAGTGTTTCAAAAATACAGAACATTGCCACTCTTCTTGTTCCTTTTTATTTTAGAAAATACACTTGGGGTACCTGAGTGGCTCAGACAGTAGAGCACACAACTCTTGATCTCAGGATTGTGAGTCCAAGTCCCACACTGAGTGTAGAGATTACTTAAAAAATAAAATTTTAAAGAAGAAAATACTGTTGTTTTTCATATGTGTGTTATTTATATTGAATGGGTTTATTATTTTTTAAATGAATTGAGAACTATTTAAACAATTTTTCTGTTTTAATATATAATATGGTAGATAGTAATAGATATATCCCACATAACAAAGACTCTTTGGGGTTCTTAACCTAAAAAATTTGAGAACTACTACTCTTCAGTAATGTTATTTAACCAACTAATCACAGCTAAATAGAAGTAAGGAATCCTGAATATCTTTTCTACTTCTTGCCAGTAAGCTACTATCTATAATTAGCATTTCTGTTTGCAAATTTTAGTATGGAGATGTTGAGATCAATCTGTGAAACATTATTTTAAGGTTTAAAACCTTAAAATAATGTTTCACAGATTACATGAGCATTTGTTGGGAGAGGATTATAAAACTAATGACTAGAGGGTTTGCAAGGTACAAACAGTGACAGGTGAAATGGGCTGGGCACTAAGCTGTAGTAGAGCTGACTATACAGCAAACAGTTGAAACCAGTCTGGCTATTATAAGCAGAGAAGGGACATTGGATCTTCTATAAAGTTTTTTTAAGTTTTTTAATTTCTTTATTTTGAGATAGGGAGAGAGAGTGCACGCAATCTGGGAAGGGGCACAGAGAAAGAGGGAGAGGCAGTATCCTAAGCAGGCTCCCTGCTGGTCAGTGCAGAGCCCCACATGGAGCTCGAACTTATGAGCCAAACCGTGAGATCATGACCTGAGCTGAAAGCAAGAGTCAGGTGCTTAACCAACTGAGTCACCCAGTGCCCCCCTTCTATAGAATTTTTGATAGGGTGGGATCAACAGGTTTAGAGGCTCCTTCTTCAAGAGTAATGCGAATCACATTGCAAAGCTGGTCCAGTGAAGATATTGCTGTGGTTAGTCCCAAAAGTGGTGACTTGCACTGCTGACATGAGCAGTACCTCCAGTGTTGGACACCTGATGCTACTCCTAGAACCTGGAAATGAATGTAGCTTCTGGCTCCACCATCACACAAGGGATTCCACACGGTCTCTGCTGTGGTCTTCCTGCCAGCTTCTGTTCAGAAATATAACATATACCTTAATGGTAGAAGAATGCAAGGGATGAAAGCAAATATCTGACATTTTCACCTTTTCTAATGGGAGGCCAGTGATGCCTCATAAAATAATAGTTTTCCCAGCATAGAAAGTAGGTTCAGTTTCTGGGCATTTTAAACACAAGCAGAAAAACTGCTAAACAAAATGCTTCTTACATTTACTTCTAAAGGAAATCCTATCTCTGTGTTGTTGATTCAAGAAGTATTTACTTAATAACTACTATGTGTTGTACTTGCTGTGTCAAGATCTATTATCAAAGGTGAATGAGACAGGGTAAATGTCCTTACAGTTTATTGCATAGGACAGAAAATAACCTGTACACAAATGACCAGAATACAAAGCAGATTATAACAAGGAACACTATAGATACACAGATAAATTACTGTCACAGCTCTTATACCATCCTGCGTTATAATTATCAATTTTTTATATATATATATATAAAATCTCCCACTATTGTGCAAGCCCCCAATGGCTTAATTATTTTTTAATGTTTCTCAAGTTATATTTGCACATAGCTTTAAAGAGTCAATAGTTTCCAAGTTTTATTATGAAAAACAGCATTCATCACCTCCCTCTCACCATTTCACCTTTACCCAAAGTCAATATGATCAATTATTTTAGCTGATTCTTTTGTTATTTACCTCTGTTCCTCTTAGTTATATTCTTGTATTATTACCTCTTGATTTTTCAGTTTTAGAATTTTCTAAGTGTTCAGAGTAAGATTTATTTTTTCTACTTCCTTGTGCTCTCACTTCATGTGGGTATAACACTCTTCCCATCTTCCCTATGTATAAACTGTCCTTTCAGTTAGATCAATGGTCAAGTGTTTACATTACTATATAACTATATAAATGTTATTGAATGCCTGGATTTTATAAATAAAATCATGAATTTTCCTTTCCTATACTGTTCCTACCTTCTTCACCCCACATTATTATTTTCTTGTTGTTTATTTAGTTTTCCATGTACTTAGCACTTATACAACTCAATTCTTTTTAAATTATTTAAATATCCTCCCAGGATGCTCGGACACTTTGAGGTTTCCATCAGTTTTCATCTTTTTGGAGAAATTCTGACTGCTTCATCCTGATCTAGTTGCCCTATATCCTACCCGCTGGTTCAGGGTATCATTCTGGGATCACGTTTCTTGAGGAATTCCTTTTTCTTTTCTCCTGTGGTGGGGCTTCTTTTTCCTACATTCCATTTCATGTTCTTCCTTGGCTTACTTACTCATTTTGTAAGAGTTCATCTCCAGTAATGTCCTGAGAAAGGATGCCGAGGTAGCACTCTTAGGTTGAAAATGATTTTCCTTCAGAATTTTGATGGCATTGCTCCATTGCTTGCTAATCTCTAGTATTATTGAGATATCTGAAGTTTCTCTGACTTCTGATCTGTTGAATGTGGCTTTCTTTTTTTTTTTTTTTAAATCTCTGGAAGTATATACTTTGTGCCTTCATTTGGGTTTCTTTTCATCTGTGTACTATGCAGAATTTTGGTAGCCTTTCAATCTGGAAATGTGTGTCCTTCCTTTCTGAGAAATAATTTTTTAATTATTTCTTTGATAATTTCCTACCTCTTTTTTCTTTGTTCTCTCTTTCTGGAACATCTATTTTCTGTATATTGGACCTCTGATACGCTGTTCTAATTTCTTGTTACATCCTGCTGTCTCTGTCTTCTTGCCCTCCTTTGTGGGAGATTTCCTCAACTTAATGTTCCCACTCCTCTGTTGAGTTTCTTATTTTTGCTATTGTGTTTTTAGTTTCCAAGGATGAGAGTTTTATTTTACAAGGCTTGAGTGTTTGCTTGTCTGTCTCTCTGTTATCTGAATGTTTTTTGAAGTGTGTGTGTGACATTGTGTATGTCTGTCTATGTGGGTGTCCTCTCTGTGTGTGGAAAGAAAATTTAGATAATGGAAAAGGTTTTCAGTTGATTTAGTGAGAAGTATATAGGAAGCTAAGTTAAAAAACTTGGAGGAACTTAAAACTTATTATGGATATAGTATATATACAATGGAATATTACTCAGCCATAAAAAAGGATGTAATCTTGCTGTTTGTGACAGCGTGGTTGGAACTTGAGAGTATGATGCTAAGTGAAATAAGTCAGTTGGAGAAGATCAAATACCATATGATTTTACTCATAAGTAGAATTTTAAGAAACAAAATAAACAAGCAAGGGGGGGGGGGAGAGAAACAGACTCTTAACCATAGAGAACATACTGATGGTTACCACAGGGGAGAGGGCGGGAGGATGGGTGAAATAGGTGGTGGGAATTAAGGAGTGCAGTTGTTGCAATGAGCACTGGGTATTGTATGGAAGCACTGAATCACTGTATTGTACACCTGAAACTAATATAACACTGTGTGTTAACTAACTGGAAATATAATAAAAACATAAAAAAGAAATAAAAATAAATTACCCCAAAAAACTGATTATGAATATAGTATTTTATATCAGAAAATATTTTAATTCTTTAAATTTCTGAACAGTCTGCTTCTTCCATGTTGCCTCTTCTGGTTTTTGTTTCTGTTGGTCTTAGCTTTCATTTTAGGCACTTATCAGATATCTGAGCATCCTTACTTATTTGCTCATGATTGAAAGTGGGGAACTTAACAACAGATTGAATGCCTAGAGCTCATGTTGGGTGCTTGCCAGTATAAGTTTCCTCTAGGGAAATTTCACTGAGTCATTTTTCTGGGGAAACCCCTTAATGTGAACATCTTTAGGATGTTTTAGGCTTGTTAGAGTTCTTAGAAAGGAGAAAAAGCATTCGGACTATCTGCCTGGAGAGTAAAGGCCTGGTTGACAGTGTTGGAGTAGCCAAGTGACAGAAAGCTGGGGGGGCCTCAGAATCCATTATGTACATTTCCAGTTAATCTTTGTGTTTCAGTTTGCTGTTGCTGCGCCCAATCCAGAGACCCTGTGTTTTGTTTATTATATCTAGGAAATAAACCTCTAGCCACTTACTGAGGTGAGAAAAAGGCAGTCACCCAGTTATGTGGAGTGGAGAGAAGAATTTGGAGAGTATTTGTTTGACTCTTTAAACTCTTTTTCTGTCATCTTAATGAGGTTTGGGGAAGGAGCAGTATATATGCGTGTTAGTCCCGCATTTTTATCTGGAGTCCCATGGTTTCATATGTCTGTCTCCACAACATTTAGTTTGGTACCAGCACAACTTGGATGATAAATATTTGAATGAATGGTAAGACTAGCTGTGTCCTGAAAGCTAAATGAGATATCGATTCATTGCTAAGTCTTGTGGTGCTGTAGAAATGAATCTTTATGGAACCTCCCTTCAGCGTAAGGATGTGGCATATACAAATGTGTACGCATACATATGCATAAACTTCAGAAATTCAAGGAATAAAAGACTATTTCTTGATGGAAAAAATCAAGGAAGGGATTTTGAGGGAGATGACATTTGAGTTGGGCCATAAGGCACCAACAGAAATTTGTTAGGTTAGCAAAGAAAGAGCCTGAAGTATAGGGTGAAATTGAGTAGTAGGCAATACAGGTTTAAAATACAGATAAAAACCTAATCTGAAGTAGAGTTGGTTTGCTGTTCCTAAAATTTTTAATTTATGGGAATTATTTATGTTCTAGGTAGTAGGTATAGAAAGTCTTGGATGAGAAATTGATCTGATGAAAGTTTTATTACAAGTTGAGTACTCAAGAGACCAGATATCATGATATAATGGAGGGTATCTGATCAGACCTCTTCTCCATAACTCTGAGCAGTTTGCTTTCATCATGATTTTGCACAGTATCCTTTACTTCTCTGTTCCTCAAGTTTTTCCATTGTAAAATAGGATGATTTGTAAATTGGAACTGCTCTAATTGTCTTGCAGTGGTTTTATGAGAATCAGATGAGATGGTGTAAAGATAGTGTGTGAGGTAAGATATCTTCCCCAGTAGGTTACAAGGACTGTGTCTAGGAAGATGAGAGTATGGAATGAGGTTAAGTCACAGATTCAAGAGGCATATCAAAGGAGTTCCAGTAAGACTTAAAGACTTTGAATTTAGGGAATAAAGACAAATTAGTTCAAGAGTATTCTGAGAGTAAACAAATTGGAGGAATTGGGGAGACAAGTACAAAATGAGTGTTTAAAAACCTGAGACTTCAGGATCAGGATTCTAGGATCGGTAATCACAACACAGAAGTTAGAACAGAGAAGGGTGGCCAGAGATACAGTCGGGAGAAAACAAGTAGGGAAGGTATGGATGTCTGCTTAGGGTTGGCCCTCCAGAAGCATCAGAGTTTTACAAGACAACAGAAGTAACTATTGGATTGTCCTGCAGGGCCAGAGCTGGTTACATAATTTGTAAGACCCGGTACAAAATGAAAATGCAGGACCTTGTTCAAATGTACTAACATTTAACGGCTTTTCCTTTAGCAATATATTCTTTCCTATAAAACAGTGAGGTAATAGCTTTTCATGAGTAACAACATGAAGTTCTGAATTACAAAAAAAATATTTGGGGGTTGTAATTTTATGTAATGCTATAAATAATATTTTATCGATGTGGTGTCTATTGATCATGTGATTTTTCTGGCTCATTTCTGCAAATTTATTTCTTAGGTAATCAAAATTTATAGTTTTAGCAACTTTTTATTTATATATTTTTCGTTTTTTGAGAGAGAGAGTATATGAGTGCGTGCTCCAGCTGGGGAGGGACAGAGGGAGGAGGGAGGAAGAGAGTCTTAAGCAGGCTCCACACCCAGCACAGAGCCTGACTTGAGGCTCAATCTCATGACTGTCAGATCATGACCTGAGCCCAAATCAAGAGTCCAGTGCTTAATCAACTGAGCCACCCAGGTACGCCTAGCAACTAAATTTTTAATTGATATAATTCAAAGTAATGTCATTCATGGCAAATGCCAGACTGCAAATAATTTTTGAGAATTTTTAATTTTGAGAAGAGTCTTTCTGTTGATGCTTTTGTTACTGATACTATTAATATTTTATGCACTTGAAATTATTTATTTACTTATTTAAGTCATATCTACACCCAGTGTGGGGCTTGAACTCATGACGCTGAGATCTTCCAACCTAGCCAGCCAGGCACCCCAGCATTTTATAGGCTTTGACAACATTGTAATAAATATCTGATAATTTATTTTAAAACATAAACTTCATAACACCTAGAGCTAATGATTTTTACAGAATACTTTTTTCTAAAAATATTTAGTTTATATGAATCAATTTTGTGTGAATTTAATTTTAAATGCCAATTTATACAATAGTGTTTAAATATTTCCTCTGTCATTTCTTGTAACTTATGGAGGCTGTACAAGAAACCGAAGTGGCTTCATGACTTGTATATAATTCAGAATTTCTGGTTATGCATTCTATCACTATATCTTCAATTATAAGGAAAAATTAATTTTAAAATTGTCTTCCCCCTAATAATTGGTTCACTCAAAGCTTCATATGAAAAGTGTTCTTTTCCATCAAATGTGACAGTCTTTAATTTCTCTAAGCCTGTGGATATTTACTTTGCGATGTTGCAACAGTTTTCAAAACTAGAGATTCTAAATTCTATGAGGAATTCTAATAACTCCCTAACATGTTAATATCCATGTATATGACACTTGCAGTAATTTACTGACCAAGTTTACTACCTAAGCACTGGCATATCCCGTCCTGATACTAGGGCTTGAGACTTAATATTTGTGCATTATGCCACCTGGACAGGTTCCAGGAACAGATGGGTAGGTAAGCTGCCTTTCCACTGCAAATTCCCATGAAGAGCCCTCCCTCTTTCTTGGGGCGGCTGCCACCATTAGTCCTGGCCGACCCCCACTGCTGCAGGTGTGCACATCAGGGCTGGGTAGCCAGGGCCAACTGCTTGGTGCAGATGCTGACACTTGGCATAGTTTCTCTGTTGGTGTTCCATTGTCCTATTGGTCTTCACTTAGAAACCACAAGTTCAAATATATAATTATTAAGAATTTCAAGATGACAAAATGGAGCATTAAACCAAGCATAGGCCCCTGAGTGGCTGTCAAGGGGCACACATAGCAAACTTTCCCTGTCCATTTTTACTAAAGGGTTTGCTGCCAGACTGCCTTTAAATTCAGCTCTTCAGTATTTCCCTAAGATGAACTGTTTGACCTCAGTAGGGCCTCTACAATGATTAGGGGGAGACAGGTGGTGGTTTTCATGCAGGTGTTCACTGAGTTTGCTTTAAAAACGTACATGTTCTTGGTGAAGACTTGCTGCATGAGGGGCTGTGGGGAAGCTGAACTTCCCAGCAGTCAGAACTGTTGACTGTTGACAGGCTGGGCTTTTAAGAGACTGGCCTTTGCAGTAGAGTTCAGTCAAATTACTCTGTTGATTTAGTTTGCTGTGTTTTATTGTTTATCTTTTAATTATCATCTGAATTCTGTTATTTTTCCTCTCTTACCTCTTTGGGTTAAGGAGAACAGACTATGGATTATTATTTAGTTCTGACTCCCTGTGTCTAATTGTGTATTCATACATAGCCTACTGACTGGTCCTCAATGCTAGTAAGCAGATAATACTATAGTTTCCTCCCTTAATCTCATACCTATGTGAGCGAGATTTTTAAAGAAGAAAGTCAGGAAGATCTCTGGCCATGTTTGTGAGGTTTTTCTTCTTTAAAACTGCAATAGATGTTTTAGAGGAAGTTTCTCTAAATGTCTTTTGTCCTTGTTAAAATGGACAGGGGTTGAAACAGTGTATATGAAAAGTAAAGAAGTCAGAGTGAACATACAGATCCCAGATTACACTCTGTTGCTTCTTTGCTTCCCATAGTGCACTTTCTGTACTGTAAAAACAGTTTCTTCAGTGAACTAGAATTGTGACTACTACTTCATCCTCCTCTTATCTCCTTACCTTTGGCCAAAGGCACTTCTGCCAGAACTTCCTGATGTGCCACAGCCATTGCTGTGACAGGAATACGTTACAGGTGAACAAGATACTGGTTTCTTCTGTCCACAGGGTGGCCTGGTAGGACCTGGAACATTCAAAGCTTCTGGGCATGTCGTCTCTGACTGAGAGTGTCCTCCTCCATTTACCCTAATATGCTGTATAAACATCATTTTCTTGGACACAATGACACGAAAAAGGCTTGGAAGTACTGCCCTTAAACGTCAGATTAAAACAAAGAAATGAAATTCCATATTTAAACAGTTAATTTTTAACCATTTATGTAGTCAGTAGTGTCTTTGTTCTTTTTCAGTGTTTTCTTCTTAAGCTTATTTAAAATACGTATAAAAGAAGCAGGTAATATACTGATGAAAATAAGAAATATTAAGAGACTTATAGTATAATTACTTCTAATTATTGTGTTAATAAGAGCCAAAATTTTTTTAATAAATGAAAGCTGTGGCCCTTAAAAGATAAATTATCAAGCACTAGGTGCTTTGACTGTTTTACCTCCACACTTCTTGAGTGCAAGATTTCACCCTAAAAGAAAGAAATTATACCAGTCAATTCAATATCCTAATATTAGAAAAGTTTCAACTCTTTATGATACTTTTGATGGAAACAAGGCAGGCCTATTTGGTTATCTTGGTCCTTTTTGTGACAATAGAAATCTTCAGATTTACCCTAGCATTATACCCTAGATTATAAGCAAAACATATTTCAAAGATAATGTGTAATCCAAGAGTAAGTACTGGGTTTTGATATTGGTTAGTACAGGGAGGTAACATTCCCCCCCCCACATCTTTTGATATACGAGGTAGTACATTTAATTGCGTTCATTGTGTTTTTATGAATTTATTTTAGTAAAAAACAATTGGGTACATAAACATTTAGATAAATTGTAAGTAGTCATTTACAAAACGTGCACTGGAGTATAAAAGATAGCAAGTCTACAGTAGTAGTCATAATGACTATAATTGCCAGATCTGTATATTCTATTTATATATCTGAGAGGGGCAGGAACTTTGGCCTCATCTTATTTTATGAGTTGCAATTTGCTTATCAGAAGTATTTCTTACTAGCTACTTGTAATGACTTATGCTGTTACACTTTATCTTAGAATTTTTAATGGCAGTATATTTACTTCTTCAATATTTGAATATGGAAAGTGTAAGTAAGGTACAGTTATCCCCTTGATGGCAAATAAAGTAATTCACATCTTTACTCACAGCTGCAGTGGTGAGCTGCCCTCTCCTGGTCATCTGCGCCATCTAGAACTCCCAGTGGGTCAGGAAAATCACTTTTTGCCAAATAAATAGATGTTTTAATTGTCTTTCATACCAACATTATCCTACTTTGTGATTCTGCAATATAAGTCACTGTTGTAGCGTTTTACTTTTCATGTCTTAGAAAAAGACATTGTTGACAGAAAAGATGGGGCCATCTTCTTTCTCCTGCATGTTCTCATAGGCATTATTCCTACCTGAGATTTTTGCCCATTACTTCATTGTTAGTGGACACAATCTATGCTATTCCTTTGTTTACTAATTTTTTAAGATTTACTTTGAAGGTGTTCCTTAGTATGTATATTCCTCCCTGGGAAAAAATATGTTCAAAACTACCTTAAACAAATGGATTAACAAGATGCTCTTTTCATGGAAGATATTTCTTATATATATATTCCTAAAGATGGACATCAAATTTTCCCACCTCTAGGAATTAATACTTCCATTTTATAAAGGAGGAAACTGGGCATGGTTTCAGTTTTAATTTCGTGTCAGAGATGAATTCACTAATGATCTTTTATTAAAACCAGTGCTTCTGTTTTTACTTTTTAATTCTAGATTCATGTGTATTTTTTATAAGCCCCTTCTTAACTTATTTTACACTCTGGCCTTGTGGGCTGTTTGGATTAGCATTAACTTTGGTTCTATCTATTAACTATGATATAAGATCATTTAAAAGAATACATTTTAGAAATTCATTTCCTTGTTGGAAAGTAGCAGTTTATCCCTGCCTTTTTTCTTAATTTACCAGGGGTATCTCTCTGTATACTCTTGTACTTTCGTATTTTTTAAAATGGGAAGAGAAAAGAATCCTCTGGCTTTTATTGTATTTCCAGGTTAAATCTGTAGCTTGCTACTTGTTGATATTTCTATTGCATATAAGACTTTTTATGACATGTCATTTCTAAAATTGTTATGTATTTTAATAATTCAGTATGTCTCATTCTTTGTTAAAGAAGATACTAATATCATATATTTTCCCAAAAATCTTGTTGTTGAAGTCAAAAGACTAGGGGTGGAAATCTTTAAACCTTTTCATTTATTAGTCATTTTACCTTTCAGACAGTTTTATGTAATTTTATTTTTTAATTGACCATTTTCATTGTGTGTTATAAATATACATTTGGAGAACACTATAGGTGCAAAGACTAATAGGGGTATTTGAAGAATCCTTTTGAAATTAGCTAGAATTTATTTCCACTTTCAAGTAAGAATAAAAAGACAGCCAATAATTTCAGATCTGAAAGACTTTAAGACCCTAAGTAATACTTAAAAATTGTTTATGAAATAAAATATTGAAAGTAACTTTTTTAAAATATAGTTTATTTATTTTGAGACAGGGAGAGACAGAGCACGAGTGGGGGAGGGGCAGAGAAAGAGGGAGACACAGAATCTGAAGCAGGCTCCAGGCTCTGAGCTAGCCTTCAGCACAGAGCCTGATGCGGGGCTCAAACACACGAACCGCGAGATCATGACCTGAGTCGAAGTCGGACGCTTAACCGACTGAGCCACCCAGGTGCCCCAAAAGAGTAACTTTTAAATTTAAAAAATAAAGTCAAAATTGTGGGAAGTAATTACTTACAACAGGGACGGATCATTTGCCACCTCATCCAGTCTGTTTTGTCTTAGTAAAGATGTGTATATAGATAGCTAAGACCTGTCCTGAACTTGGTGACCATGGATGAATGAGGAGAGCCTAGGAGTCTTTAATTTGAAATATGCCTTACACTTAAAAAGACTTAAAACTTATAAAATCTCTCTACTTATATCACTGGTGATGACAAATGATGATGAACATTTAACACCTGATTTTGAGCCCTAGGTATATCACTTACAAGTACTATGACAAACTTGCCCACTTTCCTCCTTTAGAAAATGGAAATATTCCCAGAGGGGCACCTGAGTGACTCAGTTGGTAGAGCATGTGACTCTTGATCTCAGGGTCATGATTTCATGCCCCACATTGAGTGTAGAGCTTACTGAAGACAGAAAAAAAAAAAAAGAAGAAGATTAAAAGCATTTTGTAGACTGTTAAATGGCATTCAAGTATAAAATGGTTATTACTTGTAAAATTAAAGTGCACTTAATTTTTGTTTTAAATCAGTGATGTTCCCAAAGGAGAAAACAGGTATTATAGCCCTGGCTAAACTAGACTTAATACAAGATTTAATTTTTCTTCTCATAAATACCTGATTACATTTTTGTGTCAGACTTGTGTACTAATAAAGATTTTTGTCTTTTTTTGTGGAGGATAGTAGCTTTTATTGACACTGCATTTTCTAATATATACTGCATGTAGACCAAAACATGGTGTAAATATTATACTTCTAGAATACAAAGGACTAGAAAAGTAGACATTACATATATTAGTCTTTATTTTACCAGTATTCTTACCTGACATTCAACTGATAGTTTTTGGATGTGAGTGCTTTCTTGTAAGTACAGAGCTAGCACTATAAATTTCAAGCAGGAACTAGATCTTTGTCTCACTTTTTATTGCTTAGGAACCCTTCGGAAACAATACTGTTTTCTCTGGATCTCTCCTTGGCAGTTAGACTTGAACTCTCAGCAGAGAAGACATTGCCTGTGAAAAGGAATGTTAAAACCATATGTTTGAGGCATAAGATGAGGTTCTTCTAATGTTTCGAAATTAACTTGTAACAAAACAAGCTTTGATATGTGCGTTCCTGCATTTGAGTTTGTATTTCTGAATTGATGGCTTTGTGTCGCAGTGTAACGTATAGGATAAATTCGGTAGTCTAGGAAACCTGTATCCCATCAGGAGAGAAAACAGATGTTCTTCCTCCTGGTAAAGAACTGCAGCTATCTATTTAGCAATTATGAATCTCTTCCCTAGATAATACCCTTGAGAAAGTCTTTCAGCAGGCAGGATCAAGAAGCACACAATTTATTTTATTTTATTTTATTTTACATTTGCCCTCTTTTTATGCTTTCAGTTTAAAAAAGGTAGGTGGAAAGTTCAATTTTAAATCATATGACTACCTTACAGGACTAAATTTTTTACTTCTTAGGATTAGTGAATAGGAGGCATTGTCAAAGATTGTAAAAGGTTTCCCATTCCTCCATCCCCCGATCTAGTTCATTGTAGTTGTTTTAGATGTGTTTTTATTTACCATTTTCTGATTTTGAGTTGTTTTGATTGAAATGGTATTATCCAAGTCGTGTAATATGTTTCTCTGGAAAAAGTCAAATCCTGTCAAATCTACTTAGATAATGCCCTGGTCTTTTTCCTTCCCTGTGCTACCTGCTGTGGTTGAAATCCTTATCTTTTACCATAGACTACTTTAATAATAATCTGTCATTTTGCTGCCTCTTCCTTTTTCCTTCCCTTCCTTCCCTTCCTTCCACATTACTATTGGACTGATCTTAAAATAGTGATCTCATCATGGCTTTCACTTTTACCAAGACCTTCAATGTTCAGTGACTCCTTGTTGCCTGTAAACTTGAGCATAGCCTCTTCACCCTAGAATTTAAGGCCCTCTGTTATATGGCCTTAGCTATGTTTCTAGTCTTTTTGCCATAGCACTCTTTCCCATGAGCCAAACTGCATGATTATTCCATATTTCACTGCTTTTCTTTGCCCATCCTACAACCAGTCTTTCTTTCTTGGGTGCCTATCTTTCTCTTCCTATATCCCCTTCCCAAAATCTTGCATGTTGAAATTTTATCCCTTCCTCAAGATCTTGCCATATGCCACTGTTCTTCTTTAAAGTGAGGCATTGGAATTGTTTCTCTACAGAAATGTGATGAAAATATACTTTATTGTTAAGCTAAGAAGGTTTAACCTATCTCATTTATATAGTTCACCCAAGAATATAGGAATGGCCTTTCCAAATGCTTATCGTGTAAAGTTTCACTGACATATTTAAGAAGACTTTTTTACAGGAGCATGTCAGAATGTACCTTTATTGTGATGAAGGGAAATCAGAGTGTTTTCATATGATTTTATTATAGATAGAAAAACTGCAAAATGACAGATTAATAATTTTTTACATAAGATCTCTGTTAGAAACTAACTATATTCCCAAAATTATGATTAACATTGAGCAAGTTCATAAATTTACCATCTTATAAAGGAGACTTTGTAGATTCCAAACAAGAGAATTAGAAAACCTTGAGTATGATACGGGTAGAATATCTTTCCTATTATATGGAGTGACATAAAACTCCTAACCGATGCATGCGTTTTTCTAAAGGTAGATTCTGCCTACTTGGTTGCTTAAGACACATAATAGAAAACGTTAGTACCAATAGCTTGCACCCAAAGTAAAATTCAGAGCTAAACAAAGCTGTACTATTACATAACTGTAAGAGGTACTGTTAACTTGTAGTTTATGTAAATATCCATAGAACAATATATACCCCATTCAGAGAGGAAAATCTCACATTAGAATGTATGAACTAATGAAGACCTACGGGTTCTTTAATTTAGGAGGCTTTTCTAATGGGAAGAAATATAGTTCTGAACCTTAGGCAAACTTTGAAATCTCCATGCATCTGCACATAATAACATTTTCAGTCATATCAGCAGCCATAGGAACCGTTGAGTTTTCCAGACATGGCCTGGCAAGCAGATCTCAAACTGGAGTGAAAGAAAACCTGGCATACATGTATTCTGCAGAGGGCAGATGTTTACAACTCTCAGTAGAGATGAGGAAACCCTCCCTCAGAAACCTTAGGGCAGTTTGACATTGAGAAATTGGAATTCCATGACCACCTTTGTCACTTAATGTGCTTCCATTTCATTTCTAAACAGCCAGCCCAACATTTTCTTATTTTGTGGGCTGAATTTTTCTTTCTTTTTAGCTTCTTATTTTGAAATAATTTCAAACTCAAAAAAGTAATCTAAGACGTAGAAAAAAAAAATCTCTGTCTTTCACCCAGCTCCTCAATTGTTACCATCTTAACTTCCATAGTACAGTGGTCACCATCAGGAAATTAACAGTAATAGAATGCTATTAACTAATCTACCAGAATTTATTCAAATTTTACCAAGTCTGTAACATTCTTTCTTCTGGGCCCAGAGTGATCTAGGATCATACATTACATTTAATGGTTATAACTTTATAGTTATAATTTTATAGTCTCTTTTTATCTGGGATGGTTACTTTGTCTTTCTTTGTTTTAAGTAACCTTGTCACTTTAAGGAGTACTAGCCAGTTATTTTATAGAAGGTATTTCAATTTTTGTTTCTTATGTTTCCTCATGATTAAATTCCAGCTATGCTTTTTTGGCAGAAATGCCATCGGAGTTGTGTCATTCTTGGAGGAATACAGATAAATAGGGTAGTTAAAGTCTCATTTCAGAAAAACTTTTTCTTACTGAAATTTTAAATATCAGTAAGCCTTGAATGTTTAAAAATGTATCCTGCAAATTCTAGGAATATGTTATTATATTTCTGAGAGATAAAATTAATGATGCAGCAAGTATATTTGATTTTCCTGCTTTCTGTTCATGAAAAAGTTACCCACCATTTTGTTTTCTTTAGCAAAGGTAAAGGGAATCTCCCTGTTTATTGCCCAGAAGATATGATAGGAATATATTGGAAAATAAGGTTTGTAATTAATCAGTAAAAGGTAAGATCCTGATCAGAGAGGGACCTCATCTAATTTAACAAAAAAATTGTTTCATTGACTTTGAAACTGTAGATAGGCAAATCAGTTATTGATAGTTCCTCTAGAAGTATCTGGTTAAAAAAAATAATCATTATTTTGTGTTTAGAAAATGATGGTTCATTTGTTCCTTTACCCTATAATGTAAGAAGGGTAGATAATGTATTTAATTCTCAGGTCATATCAGATGTAGAAAAGGAATTATATCACATTCAAGGAAAAACACCCTTCTACTAATTTCTTTGGAGGAGAATTTTAATCTTTGGTTTGCCTAGTCTCTACTAAATATAAACATTTCTAATCCTTCTTGAAAAATGAGATGTTTTGCTTGCAGATTACACTAAGAGCCTGTTTCCTATTATTTTAAATGGGAAAAACTTTAATGCATTACATCCCAAACCTCCAGTTTCCTATAATATAATGAAATGCTTGTATCTGTGAAACACATTATTATGTTGGGAAGTAAATGCAAAAATAAGCATCCTGATCATCAAGCAAGTAATATACTTGTTAACAAATGGTTGCTTTTTATGTAGTAGCACAATCTGTAGTAGTAGGACAATTTGTGTGCCATACAATAGACAGTATCTTTACAATATATACATCAAACAAAACACAGCAATAAATAAATTTGTTAGAAAATAATGCAAATAAAAGTTTACTGTGGAAAAAAATAAGGCAATTTTCTGTAATAAATTGTCACCCAAGGAAGGTAGAGCTTGAACAGTTAAGAAGGAGAGTTGGAATTTGCCATTTTCACTTGCTATCAGAAGTGGTGGTGTGGCCACAATGGGCAGAGAAGGAGAAAACTGTTTCAGACAAACTGAGAAACCCAGATGAGCTCATGTACACTGTACTCTTCTGCACAGGAAGGTTTTGATAAATTATTGGGGGAGATAACGAGTGCTTTAGGGTAAAAATTGCAAAACAGAGCTTTACATTGTTGTTGTTACATTTGTGAATCTCTTTATGTTGTTCTTGATGTTCTGACAGTTATATGTTGAGGGTAACTTGATACTTTTAACATATATACTGAATTTGGGGAAATCAAATGTTTCTACATAAATATTGGTCAAAAAACATTATATTGAGAGATAGAGATGTTCTACTCAGAACACATTCAAATTGAATGTATGCCTGTACATTTAATTTGTTCATTGAGATACAGTTTGGAAAGGCTTTGGGAAATAGGTCACAAGGTTCATTAATCAGTAGGTGTTGGCTGAGATAATCATTGTAACATCAAAGAAGTCTGTGGCCATCTATTTTCATCCTTAGAGACAGACCTATGCTTAAAATGAAATGAATCTAACCTACCTTACTGTTGTCATCATGTTACCAGCCAAACATATACTCAGACCTAGAACAAACCTTGCTCTTTCATTTTCTACTCCTTGTCTTTAGCATTTCCTCTTGCTAGAAATGTTCTTACCTTTTATGTCTTTGTGATTCCTAGTCACCAAATTGCATCTTCTTATTGAAGAGGGAGATTTCCTCTTTGATCACATCAACCCACCTCTCTTTCTCTGAACCTTTTTAGCATTTCTTGAAGGGTAGTACTGTTCATTTAAATTTCTCCTATACTGGTTTTGTCTTTATCCTTTTGTGTATGTTACTTTGTGCCTTAACTTGATTGTAAGTTCCTTAGAGCAAGAGCTGCGTTTTAGACTTTTTGTCCCCACAGAGCTTAGCACAGAATCAGATACATAGCAAACTCTTTGTGAATGTTTCCATTCCATTTCCAGGGTGAAAACCCTTGGAATCTCATAAAACAGGCTATTATTGTAAGATAATGAGTTTACTGATGAACCATATTTCTCCACCTGGTCAATAAGGTAAGGTACATATATGTTCCAGACTTATCAAGTGTTTATTTGCAGAGAAACAGGGCAAAGTAAACTTCTTAAATAATCAGTGCCCTCCTAAACCCAGTCCTCACATCAAAAAATCAACAGGATTTCTATTGCTTCAAAGGGCTAACGCTGTTCTCTTAATCATGAAACTATATAGTTGTCAATTCTGGCATCACCTTCAATACTTTATTCACTTGGTCTTTGGCACATGTATTGAGTACCACTGTGTGATAGCCTGGGGATGCAAAATGAACTGCACTGCTATGAAAGAAAGATAAAGCAGTCAAGGAACGGTTTCATGGGTGATTTTTAAGCTGAAATCCAAAAGATGAGTAAGAATTAACTAGTTGTAATAGTGGGATGAATAGTGTTTTGAGCCTAGAGTGCAAGAGTCCTCTGATGGAAAGGATAATAGCTTGTTTGCTGTCTTGAAGAAAGGCCAGTGTGGCTTGAAGACCAAGAGAGAGTGTTCTAGGCTAATATGAGACTGGAAAAATGAGTAAAGATCAGAAATTGAAGACATTGTAGGCCACTTTCAGAGTTTTTGGTCTATAGTTTTAAAGCAGTGTGTGAAACGGATTACAGGATCAGATTTATATTTTGAAGAGATCTCTAAGCTGCAGGATGGAGAATTAGTCATAGGGCTTGGAGTAGGTGCAGAAAGACTAGTTAAGAAGCTATTTTAGCAGTTCCAGGAATGAAATGTTATCTTCAATTAGTGAGGTGGCAGTGGAGAGAAAGAGCTGAATTTGATAAAATTTTAGAAGTTAAAGTCAACAGAGCTTGGTGAAGAAATCTATATGGGAGATGAGGGAGAAGACAACCAAAACAATTCTCAGGTTTCTGATTTGTGTGTTCTTTGTATAGAAGCACATGTACCAAAATAGGAAACGCGGAGAGATGACCAGTTTTAGGAGGATGAGTTTGGTAAGGAAAATGTTGAGTTTGAAGGATCTAGGTGTTTGGATTTATAGCAGTGGTTAGATCAAGGGAGGTTTATCTGTGAATTATAAACATAGATAGTCTCATTTAGACTTTACTGCTATCAAGGGATAGTATAGAGCTATATTGTCTAATATGGTAGCCACTAGTTTTTGGTACTTGGAAGGTGGTTGATCAGAATTGAGATGTAGTCTAAAGACAGTGTGAAAAAAGATCACAAATCATATCGTTAATTTTCCATATTGATAACGTGTTGATAATTGTCTTTTAGCTATATTGGGCTAAATAAAATACATTATTAAAATTAACCTGTTTTTATTTGTTTACTGTACCTACCAGAAAATTTAAAATTTATCTATCTCGCCTTTGTGACTTGCATTATGTTTCTGTTGGACAGTGCTGGTATAGGAAGCAGGTTTAGATTGGGACTTGAGTATTCTAACATTTAATGTGTCTGTATTATCAGAATGGTCAGGTTCTTGACACCGTCATTAGAAAAGATTCAGGTTTAGATTTATGTAGTACACATAAGATCACAGTATTGAAAAGGCCTCCCAGGGAATTTTACATGCTTCAAAATATAACTTTTTTCTCCCTACCTCCTTTCTAAAGAAGCTGTCACTGAAAGTCATTTCAATAATGAAAAAAAAAAAAGAAAGAAAAAGGGAGGTGGGGAGAAGCACGTTTGATTTTATTTCTGTTTGATTCTGCAGAAACAGAGATGACTGTCTGTATGACTTGAATTTTACAGAAACACGTAACATGTAGTGTCAGTCACAAGATCTGTACCTCGCTGTACCCAAAGAAGGGTAGGTTGGTTACTTCAAAGGGGAATTTAACCTTCAAAGAAGTTATTGGAGCTAACAATGAAAAAGGAATAGTTTGAGCACCACTATTTTGCAACTCCTAATGAAATAATAGATTTTTAAAAAATGTTTATTTATTTATTTTGAGAGATTGAGACCATAGGCGTGCACATGCACATGCAAGCACGGGTGAGGGAGAGAATTTCAAGCAGGGCTTGAATGCTTAACTAACTGAGCCAACCAGGCACCTCTGGAATAAATAGATTTAAAGAATTATCAGTGGGGCGCCTGGGTGGTTCACTCAGTTGGGCATCTGACTCTTGATATTATTGGCTCAGGTCATGATCTCACAGTTCATGGGTTCGAGTCTCCGTGTTGGGCTCTGCACTGACAGCATGGAGCCTGCTTTGGTTTCTCTTCCCTCTCTCTTTGCCCCTCCCCTACACATGCTCTCTCTCCTTTTTTTTTTTCTCTCTCTCTCAAAATAAATAAACATAAAAAAAGAATTATCAGTGGCTCTAGTTTGACAAAAAAAGACAACCAAACTTTATTTGCCTCCTCATGGAACAACAGAGTGCTCTCCTAGAAGTATAATTTATTTCCCCAAAATAAGTAAATAAAGCTTGAATGTGATCAAGCTTTTAGATCTAACTACCAATTTATAGGAAATAGGAAGAATATGATACCATAAAGATACAGTACATTCAGCAAAATCCAGAATGTGGGAAACTGTACAGTATAAATTACCTTATTTTTTGAATAAAATAATTGCAAGGAAAAGGGGAGAGGTGGAAAGAATAGAGAAAATATGGGAGGGAGAACCCATATTTTCTGTTTAGGTTTGTAGAGATCTAAAAGATAGTAATTTATTACAATGGACATTTTGGGAGATCTTATAAAAATATATGAGATAATTATAAAGATTTGAACACTCATGAACATTTGATTACTTACGGTTGGTTCTTTTTAAAGTATGGTACTTGTATTACAGCTAAGTTTTTTAAATATTTTTTTTTAATGTTTATGTATTTTTGTGAGAGAGAGAGAGACAGAGAGCAAGCAGGGGAGGGTAGAGAGAGAGAGAGAGAGAGAGACGGAGACACAGAATCTGAAACAGGCTCCAGGCTCTGAGCTTTCAGCACAGAGCCCAGTGCAGAGTGCGAACCCATGAACCGGAAGATCATGACCTGAGCAAAGTTTGACAATTAACCAATTGTGCCACCAGGGCACCCCGGTATTACAGCTAAGTTTAAAAAGGACCTTATCTTTTAGAGATAGTATGCTGAATTTTTAATAGGTGAAATGATACAATGTCTGGGATTTGCTTAATAGTAATTCAGTAAGGGATCAGAGGAAATAGTGAGGAATATAGATGAAATGGGATTGGCTATGAGTTAATAATTGTTGAAGCAGGGTCTATGGATGTTTTAATACTGTCTTCTCAACTTTTGTATGTTAGAAATTTTCCAGAGGAGCAAAAGGACAAGAAAGAACACAGGGCCTGGGTGACTCAGTTGGTTAGCTCTCCCACTCTGATTTTGGCTCAGATCATGATTTCACAGTTCCTTGGATCAAATCCTGCCTTGGACTCCATGCCTGCTTGGGATTCTCTCTCTCTCCCTCTCTCTCTGTCCCTTGCCCACTCATTCTTGACACAGAGCTGGACATAGCACTTGATCTCATGACTATGAGATCATGACCTGAGCCAAAATCAGGAGTCAGAAGCTTAACTGACTGAGCCACCTAAGCACCCCTCTCATTCGTTCATTTTTAATATTCGTTCATATTTAATATTTTAGTATTCTGTTGTACAGATGTACCACTAATGTATTCATTCTCTTATTGATGGATAATTAGATTGTTAGAAGATTTTCCAGTTACAATAAAGCTATTGGGTATGTGTTTATGCATTTCTCTTGATATATGTATCTGAAGGTTTCTCTAGAACAGAGGTTGGCAAACTATGGGCCACAGGCCAACTTCCTGTTTTTGTAAATAAAGCTATAATGAAACATCCACATATGTTTGTTGTATGTATTGTTTATGACTACTTTTGGCCTATAGTGGCAGGATTGAGAAGTTGGCAGACCTTATGACCCACAATCTGGCATTTTAAGAAAAAGTTATTTGACCCCTCATTTTAGAAAGTGTAGCTAGGAGTAGAATTACCTGGCCATCTGGTAGTCTTCAGCTTTATTAGATTTTGCAAAGTATCCTGCAGGCATAATTATGAGTTCTTGTTTACCTATCTTCTAGTCAGTATTTGGTATTGTCAGAATTTTTTTTTTTTACAGTTGTATCTCATTGCTGATTCTCTGATTACTAGTGAGGCTGGGCATTACTTCATGTTTATTGAATCTTGCATCATTCTCTCATCTCTTTCTGTTAATTGCCTGTTCATATTGTTTGCCCATTTTTCCTATGTGTTGTCTTTTTTTCCCCTTATTAGTTGGTGGGAATTTTTTATTTTTTCTTTTTCTTTTTTTTTTTTAATGTTTTATTTATTTCTAGAAGAGAGAGAGAGAGAGACAGCGTGAGCAGGGGAGAGTCAGAGAGAGAGGGAGTCACAGACTGAAACAGGCTCCAGGCTCTGAGCTGGCAGTCAGCACAGAGCCTGACGCGGGGCTCGAACCCACAAACCGCGAGATCATGACCTAAGCGAAAGTCGGACGCTTAACTGACTAAGCCACCCAGGCGCCCCTTATTTTTTCTAGATATGAGCCCTTTGTTCATTATATGCATGACTGTGGCTTGTCTTTTGACTTTTATTAATGATGTCTTAAAAGAAAAAACACTTTTTACTTGGAAATATTTCTAAATTTATAAAAAATTGTGAAAATAAAAATAGTATAAAGAATACCTGTATACTTACTATCCATATTCACTTAATGTTTACATTTTACTCCATCTGCTTTATTAATCATTTGTGAGCTTGCTCACAAATGTGTTTATATGTATGTATATGTTTATGTATGGTTCTGAACCATTTGAGGGTAAGCTGTATACATCGTACCTGTCCTTTTTCCCCTAAATGCTTTGGTGTATATTTCCTAAGAATAGACATATTGTCTTATATAACCATAATACGGCTGTCAACTCCATAAATTTTTGCTAATATAATTTTATCTAAACTACCAACTATACTAGTTTCTTTGTGATGTCATTTGATGTGTAAAAGTTTTACATTTTGACGTAGTCATTTCATTAGTCTTTTTCTTAATAGTCTGTTCTTTAAAAAAAAAATCCTTCCTATCTCTGAGATTTTAAAATATATGTCTTCTGGGGGCGCCTGGGTGGCTTAGTCGGTTAAGCGTCCAACTTTCGCTTGGGTCATGATCTCGCGGTTCATGGGTTCGAGCCCTGCGTCGGGCTCTGTGCTGACTGCCAGCTCAGAGCCTGGAGCCTATTTCAGAGTCTGTATCTCCCTCTCTGTATGACCCTCCCCTGCTCACGCTGTCTCTCTCTCTCTCCTAGAAATAAATAAAAATATTAAAAAAATAAAATAAAATAAAATATATGTTTTCTGTATTTCCTTATACAACTAAAATTTTTTTTAATGTTTATTTATTTTGAGAGAGAGAGAGCACAAGCAGGGTAGGGCAGAGACACCGGGAGAAAGGGAATCCTAAGCAGGCTCCACCCTTTCAGCACAGAGCCAGACATGGGACTTAATTCCACAAACCATGAGCCAAGAGTCAGATACTTAACCAACTGAGCCACCCAGGCACCCCTACAATTTAAATTTTTTTTTTGTTTTCTGTATCTAGAACTTTAATCCACTTGGGAATTGTTTTTTGTATATGGTGAGAAATGAATTCCAATTTTGTTTTTTTCCCATTGTCTCAGCACCAGTTATTGAATAAACCACCTGTTCACTATGGAATGACACCTATATCGTACATCAAGTTTATGATTGCAAGTCTTTCTTTGGGCTACATGTCTATTCATGTACCTGGACCACACTGTCTTAAGTATAAGAGCTTTATACTAATTATTGGCATCTAGCTGGGCAGGTCTTCTGTAGCATGTTCTTTTCAAAATTAGCATCAATTGAGATGAACGGTTATATAGCAGACAACTCATGTAATCATCAGCACAATGAAGCCCTCAGTGTACCCCTCCCTGGTTATAACCTTTGTCTTCTTTCAAGAAGTAACCCGACTTTTATGATATTTTCCTTGATTTTCTTTACAGTTTTATTACTGCTATAAGCCCTAAGCTATTATCTAGATTTGCCTGTTTTTGAAGTCTATATTCATGGACTCATAAAGATACATGTTTTTATATATGTTTGCCTCCCTTTATATAACATGTAGTTCTGCTTCATTTTTTAATGTTTATTTATTTTTGAGAAAGAGCGTGTGTGCATGAGCGGGGCAGAGAGAGCAGGAGGCAGGATCCAAAGCAGGCTACTGTTAGCACAGAGCCCAATGCGGGGCTTGAACTCAGGAACCATGAGATCATGACCTGACCCTAAGTCTGACGCTAAAAAGACTGAGGCACCCAGGTGCTCATGTTAGTTTGTTTTTTAACTGATGCTGATTGTTTCATTGTGTGACTATGCCAGAGTTTATGAGTTCCTCTGTAAGTGGATATTTTGGCTGTTGCTAAAAGTATTGCTTTTCATGCGTGTGTTTTGTTTTTCTTTCACATATATACCTAGGACTGGAATTGCCTTGTCCTCTAATAAGTATATCCTGCCCTTTAGTAAATAATGCCAAATTCTTTTTCCAAAGTTGCTGAACCATTTTATATTTTAACCAACAGTATATGAGATTTCCCATTTTCTGTATTTTTGCCAGTGTGTGATGTTGTTAGTGTTCTTTATCTATTTTGGTAGGTGATTAGTGGCTTTTTATTGTGGCTTCAATATGTAGATATACCTGATAACTAAATGAAGTAAAACCTTTTATGTTTAATGTTTATTAGTCATTTAGATAGCCTCTTTTATGAACTGCCTATTTTAAGTCTTTTTCTAGTCTTTCTGTTTATTTGTCTGACTAACTTGTAGGGGTTTATTATGTCTTCTTGATGTGAAACATTTGTATATTGAGTAGATGTCTTCTCCCATTCCATGGCTTGCTTTTTCACTCTCTTAATAGAATATTTTGTTTTGTCTTTTGATGAACCGAAGTGCTTGATCTTATTGTCAAAAGTTATCAAATTTGAATGCTCTACCACTTACCTATGGTATGACCTTGACCAGCTTTGAGCTTTGGTTTACTTATCTGTAAATAGTTGGTAATAATATCCATGTCATAGGGTAATTGAGAAGATTAAATGAGATAAAACACTTATTATAGAGCTTTTCACCTAGCAGTCCCTCAATAGATGTTAATTGCCTTCCCCATCATTTAGGGTGCTCATTTTCATACTGTCTTTTGGGAAATTGGGTAGTATTCATGAGCTATTTGCAAATGAATGTTTTGGAAATTAGAATCTCATATAATTATCCCAGGAATTTAGAAGGTGGCCTAAAATAGTAAATCATAATTAATTTGCCTAGAGAACTAAAATGTAACATTTTCTCTGATGAAAAGGATTTATGCCCAGTATGGGACCCTGGAATAATAAAACTCATGACTGGAGTATCTTATCCAGAAAATGAGAAGCTATAGTTAAAAAACAATCTAAACCCTATATATAATGCAACATTATCTTAAAACTAAAGGTAGATTTCTTTGCCTCAAAGCAAGGTTTCTTAAATGATGAGAAATTGCTAATTACTCCAGCCCAAAGTACTTTCTCCTTCCTAGGAACTTTTTGATGCTTATTGATGATTTTCACTTTGCCCTATTCTGTCATTCCATTCATTCAACAAATACTTATAGAGCACCTCTTATTATATATCAAACCCTAAGCTAGATGAAAGGGACAGAGCACTGAAAAGTATAGACTCAGTTGTTGCCTGAATGGAGCTAAAGACAAGAGTGGAAGAAGATATTTGTTTTTTTTTTTTTTAAGAGTATAACACCATGCCAAAAAAAGCAATCCCAGAGTTCTGCTTCTGGTAATGACAGAATTGTTCATAATAGACCAGCCTTCCCAAAGATAATTATAGTCTGGACAAAATCTTATACTATAACTGTTATATATGAAATATAAATTTACATACACATACATATCACTTTAAAGCATACTTTAATACCTTAAACACAAAATTTCTGAAGGTATTGGAGACCAACCAAAAGCCTACAGAAATTGATAGGGAGTCAACAGTATAAATTAGTGTTAGATGAGTTTCCTGTTTTTATGGCTTTTTGCCTGAGCAATAACCAATTGGTATAACATGGGCATGGCTAGAACTCAGAAAGAAAGTCATGCTGGCTTTAGGAATCAGAAATGGATGGGCTACTGCAGCAGCTAGAAAGTGAGAGGGAATTACAGAGGGAGAAGCCCAAATTATGCATATAAGCATTTGCCAAATTTTTGATCCATGAATAAACATCAACTCTCTTTAAAGGAACATAACAGAATCCATAGTTTACAAACCATAATTCACAAATTCCAGGATACAACCACAAATCACCAAAAATATGAAGAAACGAAATTTTGATGCATGCTCAAGAAAAAGCAGTAAGTGGACACTGATTCTAGAATGACCCAGAGGTTAGAATTAGCAGATGAGGACTTTAAAGCAGTTATTTTGACCATGTTCAAGGGTATAAAATATGCATATAATGAAATAACAGACATGAAATCACAATAGAGAAGTGAAACTATAAAAGAGAACTAAATAAAAATTCTAGAATTGATGAAAAATACAGTATCTGAAATAAGAGTTAACTGAATAAGCCTAATAGATTGAAAATGTGAACTTGAAGACCAAAATTATCCAATCTGAAAAACAAGAAAAAAAGTATTCATGAAATAAATATAAAAGGGCAATGCTTCAGTGACTGTCACATTGAACAATATTAAATGATCTAATACATAACATTGGAGTTCTAGGAGAAGAGAAAGAAAATGTGTAGATAGTATATTTAATAATACAATGGCATAAGGGGAGTGAGCTCCCCAAATTGGGAAAGATAAAATTATACATTTTCAATAGACTCATAGTCAAATTGATGAAAACCAAAAATAAGAAAAATTTTAAGAGTGGAAAAGATGGGGTGCCTGGGTGGCTCAGTTGGTCAAACATCCGACTTCGGCTCAAATCATGATCTCGCGGTTCGTGGGTTTGAGCCCCATGTCGGCTCTGTGCTGACAGCAAGCTCAGAGCCTGGAGCCTGCTTCGGATTCTGTGTCTCCCTCTCTCTCTGACCCTCCCCTGCTCACACTGTCTCTCTCTCCTATCAGAAATAAATAAAACATTAGAAAAAAAAAAGTGAAAAAGATAAAACACCTTAATAGTAATACGCATGTCAAAACTGGAGTGGTCATGTTAATATCAGGTAAGTAGACTTTGAGACAGAGAGTAGTAGCAGAGATATACCGGGACATTTCAGAAAGATTAGAAAATCAAGTCATCCGGAAAAGCATAAGAATCAAACAGACCTTCAAAATAGACAAAGCACAATTTGACAGGATTAAAGGAAGTCTACAATCATAATAGGAGATTTAATACTTACTCCTTTCTCAGTAGTTGATAAAAATACTAGATTTAAAAAAATTAATAAGGACATAGAAAGTCAGAATAATAGTCACCCACCTTGACCTAATTTACATTTATAGATCATAAAACCCAGTAATTCCAGAATATGTAGTCTTTTCTAGCATGCGTGAAACATTCTAAGAAGACTTTCAGGTTCTTCCTTTTGTTGAGCTCTTTATTTATACCACCATCCCCACCAACTGCCTCATCTCACCTACCTTCAGTCCCATCTCACCCTGGCTCAGGAATCTGTTTTGAGTTCTGTCTTGAATTTTTATCACCTGTTTATTTGGATTTTATGGTCTAGACTGTTCAAAGTATTATTACTTCTGTATATCGTTCTGTTTTTCATTCAGTCTTCACTATGGTCCATTTTGGGGTCTTCTCTCATTGTAACCTGTCTTCTATGGTTCCTTCCAATTTTAATCCACATACTTTTAGTCTTGGTATTTCTTAAAATAATTATTTTCTCTTATTTTATTTTTGTTTTTGGTATTGGAATGGATTTATTTTAGAGGATTTCCTACTAGAAATACTGTCCTTAAGAAAAGGAACAGAGCAGACTTTATATTTTTGTTTCTGTAGAGAACAGTAACTAGAATCAGTTAAATATGAGGGGGAGGGGGTATTTGTGTATGGTTTCAAGCTGGTACATAAAAGAGATTTTCAGGAAAAAAACTGCAAAATATTACTTAGTTCCTTAAATACATTTTTTTTTTTATTACATGTAATTGTACTTAGTCTCATTTTGAAAGGCATACTTAATTTTACACTGTTTGGCATGGGATTTTGCAGTATGGAATACTTTTAAGGACCAGAATTTACTAAGGGAAAAAAATTATGTAAGCCGGAATATAAACAGTAACTTCAGTAGGTATACATTGAATAATCGTTTTCCTTCAGGTCCTGGTAACCAACCTACTTACCTGGCAGGTTCTATTTCCTGTGCTAAGGATGCCTAGAGAACTCTGTCACAAAAGAGCTGAATTATGACCTTCTTTTTTATTAAAATATGCAAATATAGGTCAATGTTCTTTAATAGTCTGCGCATTTAAGATCTTGCATTTTAATAAAGACATGCACTTTGGCCTTCCTTAAGTGCATGGTTCTTAAGGTCAGAGTTCCAACTTCTTTCCAACTTTAAAGCCTCTCTTCTGTCTTAAGTCTTTTGAGCAAGCTGTGTGATAAGCATCTTCCAGTCTCTTCAGAATAAAAAGTGATACTGCCAGCATCAGCTCCACTTGCAGGACTGAGACCTTGTCGGTAGATCAAGAACATACCTTTCAAGTTCTGCATCAGAAGTTGGTAAAATATTGGTTTGATGGGTACAGTTTCAGTTTTGTAAGATGAAAACCGTTCTGGAGGTAGATGGTGGTGACGGTTGCGCAGTATGTACCCGATGCCACTGAACTGTACATTTAAATATGGTTAAGGTGATAAATACTAGGTTGTGTGTATTTTACCACATCAAAAAAAAAAAGTTGGTAAGAAAATTTAAGCGAGAAGACCTTGAATTATTTTTTCTCTTATGAAAATGACATTGGTCTCTGAAGGAAAATGCATCTCGCTGTTATTTTTAAAAGCTGCTTGCAGGCAATTTATATGAATTGTAATATGATAGTATGTATAAAAAGTATTGATAGTATAATGCTTTTTCTGTTCCGTGGGATTCAGAAATCATTTGGGAGAAGTAAAGACTAGGTAGCCAATGTTTATTCACCATCTCCTAAAATGTGTATTTATCGCTCCCTAAAAAATGTATATGAATTAACCTTGATTTCCAGGGAAAGCAGATTTTTACTCCCCATCCAAGATTTCACATGATTCAATCTAATGATATCCTCTCCAAGTATTCCCACTGTTTTAAAACTGAACTTTATGATGGAAAAGTGGGATCCTTTTTTGGTCCCCTCCCCGCCTGAATTTTTATTTTAAAATGAATAACAGAATTTATCAGGGCTCTCTGATTTATTCTATCCCTGGTTTCCCCCTGTCCCCATTGCTACTTTCATTTGAAAATATTCCTGAGAGTTACTTTTTTTGTTGTTTAGAAAATTGAGAATATGCAGCTTTGTTGTAGACCCCTCAGATAACAGTAGTAATGGTGATACAAGAGAAAAATAATCCTGACTCTTATAACATCATCAGAAGGGGAATTTTCAAGTTTATTAAATAGAAGGGACAGTTGGATTGGTTTTGTCGTCAAATAAACTGTGACCTACTAGATTCCCAAGTTATATATTGTGCTTGAATTTTCCACTGGGAATGAAACATTCCACTGTCCCTTTTTACTGTTTAACTTAAGCTGCAGCGAACACTAGGAGAATGGCCCTGTGGCTGAGCTGCTTATTTTTTTTTTTTTTAATCTATTCATTTTATACTTTCAGACAGATTTTTCCCTGGGGTGAAACAAAGGTTAACTGAAATTTCCTCTGTTGTGTACCTGAACGAATCAGCAGTTTGAGAAGGAAATCCCATTGATGGGCCAAGAGAGTGACAGGCTCTATTTAAAGAATTCCCCCGACTGTGTGGTAGACCAGCCATGCCATGAATTTAACTGTTCCTGTGGTCCCCATACTTGTACCCACCAAAAGAGAGAGAGAGAGAGAAAGCGACTTTGTTCTGCAAACGTAGCCCTAAGCTTTGAAAACCACGAGCCATTGAGTTTTGTGAATTCAAGTTAGACAGCAACAGAGGCCAAGACTCTAGGGGAACAATATCTGAAAGGGAGTACACAAAAACAGGTAGAAACTGTTTAAGTATTTTCTCTGTGTGTATACAGATTTATGTGTGTTTATGCACATACCCCCCAAAAAAGACCTATACCTTTCTCTTATTTTATGTAGCTATTCCTAATTATGTTTTAGCAATGATGTTTGTTAAATCTTTAAGTTCGTTAATTTTTTTTTGTTTTGTTTTTACAGCTTTTTTGCACCACTAAAGTATTCTGGTTTTAGCAGGACCTATTATATGTACTGGAAATGAGAGTAAACACAGTATGCATTTAAATGGTTAAAAAAATGGACCTTTATATTACCTCTGCAGGAGCTTTACTGTCAGGGGCAGCTCATGTATTTTGTATTTTTCCTGTTTAAGGGAAGCTGCTTTAAATATGAAAAGATGGTATCTTGAGTTGGATTAAACATCCTTAATTCATGTGTATTTAACCTCAGGACTTGTGAGCCCTGTTGAAAATCCAGCTTTAACCCTGCCTAGTAGGCCTCAATAGTGCATACTGCATAGGGATTATAAATAGTCATAGTCTTTTTCTGATGTGGGAGGTATTGTGTATTCCCAGGGGGCAGGAAATATCTAATAAATATTTTACATACATTACTAACTTACATTTCTATTTAGAAATTTAGGATTTAATTAGAAATTTATGTAACTTCCTTTGTCATTTGAGACTTTTCTTACCAAAAGTTTCTTAAGTGTATCTTTCTGTAGTGTGGATGGGAATTTATGGAGCTTTTGTACAACACTAGAAGTCACAGAGAAAGTAATACAGAGTGATAGGTTTCTAGGGACTTTGAAGGGCAGGTACCATTTAGTTGGCTCCTGAGAGGGAAGGAATTTATCTTAAAGATCATGTAGGAGCTAGATTCGTGCTCACAAATGAGTAATCGAAATCTAGAGAGAGAAAATGCTGACTCAAAATTACTCAGTGTGCTTTGGAAGAACCAAGATCTCAATTCACATCTAGTGTTTTCTTATACAATAAACTGCCTCTCTTTTATTCTGAGATAGTACTTTCAAAATCCATTTCTCTCTTATTTGTCACTTAAACCTCAGTAAATTTGGGTTGGGAGCATTTCTCTCTTTCTCTTTTTCTTATTCTATTTCCTGACTTTTTCCAGTCTCCTTCATTCTTGTCCCTTATCTTGTCTCATTCCTCTCTTATATTCCAATATTGGTATTATTGCAAATAGGTTATAGTATTATAAATTAAGAGCAGGATTTGGGAAAGTAGAGCTGACCAGATTACTCCATATGGTCTATAAAGGGCTACATTGTTCTTCTTGGATTTTTTTTTTAAATCAGAATTGTATTGGGGTGCCTGGGTAGCCTGGGTAGCTTAGTTGGTTAAGCGTCTGACTCTTGGTTTCAGCTTAGGTCAAGATCTCAGGGTTATGAGATCAAGCTCTGCCTCAGGCTCTGCACTCACCTGCTTGGGATTCTATCTCTCCTCTCTCTCTCTGCCTCTTTCTTACACATGCGTGCATGCTATCTCTTGCTCTCTCTCTAAGTAAATAAACTTTTAAAAGTTGTAACTACCATGCTAGTTAAGCAAGCTATGAATCAATCAGATACTCTTTAGTTGATGTTTATATAACTAGAAGCTAACCAATGCCGTATATAGATGCTAATTGGTTTTTAAAGATCAGTAAAAACAACTGACATCTTTTTTAGGAAATTTCTTGGTTTTTCCATTTTCATTCATTAAATAATATTAATTGAGCTCCTACTATGTGCCAGACACAATGCAAGTTGATAGAGATATCCTGGAGAGTAAGAAGAAAATAGTTCCTGACCCCTGACTCAACCACAATTTTTTGTGGGACAATTTTTTGAAACCTCAGTTAAGATTCTCTCCAAACAGAAGACTAACCCTGCTCTTCAGATAATACCATTATTCGTATCAGAATACAGTCCTATTTGAAAAGTGAAAACGTGCAGTTGGAAATTCAACAAGTTGTTTCATTCATAGTTGCCATGTCTTACATTTCTTAATATTGTGGAGATTTTCCATAATACCTTTATTATTAGACAAACTTGAGACTGTTGATAAAAATAATGTAGAGGTGATAATAGCATATTGGTTAAGCGTATAGTTTGGAAGTGAGCCTCCAGTCTGCCACTTACAAGCTTTGTGACATTAAACAAATAATTTAAAAATTCACCTTAACCTCATTTTTTTCATCTGTGATATGAGGATAATAATACCTGCCTCTGGAGGATCAGAAAAATACATAAAATACTTGACATAGTAGCTAGCACAGAATAAGCTATTGTTATGTTCTGTATTCTTATTTAAAAAGTCCTGATTTTCTTCCTCTGGATTATTCCTTTGGATTTAAAAAGGAACATTATGTATTATGTTTATTTTCATTGTCTGAAGGTATTGCATGTTAAAATTAATCTCATTAAATATCAAAATGAACATTTGTACAGAAGTTAATACTGTCAACTAGGTTGAGTTTTTTTAAATATGTTTTCCTTTGAACTAAAAGTTCTATGTAATTATTTCTAATTCTCCATAACTTGTTGCTTGCTCCATGGCAGTTAAACCTCTTTGAGTAATAGTTATCGTAGGTACTTTCATAAATATTTGTGTTTTGGAGTTAAAGACAATTCTGTCATTAATCCTTCTGGAGCTGACTTGAAACTTGAGTAGCTTGCGGGGCTTGTTTTCCATGTAGTAGCCAAATTCTCCCTCACTTACTGAGTCCTTTGGTGCCATGTAAGAAGGTAGAAGTTTTAAGGTAATAAGTTATAAATGAGTTATTTCTTTTGTGGTCAGACTGTTCAAAAAATTGTCTGTATTTACTGCCTCCAGTTTCTCTCCCCCAGTGCTCTTCACTTAGTCAAATTTTGCCTCACCACTTTATCTAAAATGCTCGTATCAGGATCACCAGGGACTTTATAAATAAATCCAAAAGACATTCCTCAGCCTTTCTCTTACCCGAACCTGTCAGTGGTGCTCCCCATAACTGATGACACCTCTTCTTTGCTACCTTTTCCTTAGTTGGCTTTCAGGGAGCTCCCCCTCCTCCCAACAGCTTTCCTTCCACTTCACCGCATACTTCTTCCCAAGTCCTTGTTCCTCTTGTCATCTTTCCGTATACTCAGTCCCTTGGTACTGTTACCCAGTACTTAACACCGCCTCTATGCCACAATTGGCAAATTTATATTTCCAGTTCAGATCTGTCTTGTCAACATAAGACTAGTAGCTGACTTGACATCTTCATTTAGATGTCTGATATTACAAATCCAGTCTATCCAAAACTGCATTCATCTTTCCCCTAAAACATGTTCATCTGTGATTTTCAGTTGCATTAACTTTATCCTTTTAGTTGGTTAGGTCAAAACCTGGGAGAAGAGTTCTTCTCTCTCACATTTATATCTAATTCATCAGGCAGTCTTGTTGGCTCTACCTTCAGAATATGTTCAGGATTCTTTCATTTCTAAGCACATCTGCTACCATCCTGAGCAGACATATTATCATTATTGACAGAATTATTGCAGTAGCCACCTAACTGCTCTGCCTGCTTCAGAGCCCTCCATTGACTTCCCATTTCACTCAGAATAAAAGCAAGAATTCTTACAAGGCCTACAGGGCTCTCATAAACTGGTAGCCTGTACTTCTTTGACCTCACCTTCCCCTTATATACTCTGCTCTAACCACAGTGGCCCCCCTGCTGTTTGTCAAACACATCACAAGTATTTCTACCTTAAAGACTTGGCTTTTGTTGTTCCTACTGCCTGGGATGCTCTTACCCGAGCAGTGCATGGCTAATTCCCAGAACTCCTTTAAGCTTTTGCTTAAATATCAGTGAGGTCTGCTCTATCCACCCTCTATGTAAAGTTGAAACTCATACCCAACACTACCAGTTGCCAGTACCCTGCTCTACTTTTTCTTTTTTTCTGAAGCATTTGTTACTGCTAACATATATAATTTATTTATTATGTTTATTGTCCCTCTCCTCCCACAAGAATATAAGTTCTACAAAGGCAGCAGTCTCTGTTTTGCTCACTGATATATCCTAAGGACCTAGAATGGTGCCTGGGATATGGCAGTAGCTCAATAAATATTTGTTGAATAAATGAATGAATGTTAAGAGTTGAGAATAATCATGATGCTTAGTTTAACCCTCCATATACCACCCAACTCATTACACCAAATTTTAATTTGAGGGTTTGTTTGTTTGGTTTAGGGTTTCTAATTATTTCTAAGAATATATATTTTATGACTTTTATTCTTCCTTAGAGGGCTTGCAAAGAACAGAGAGAACATTTACTTTCCTTAATAGAATAAAATTCTATCTCAGATTTACTCTATGGGTCCATTCAATCCTTTCATAAATGTAAAGATCATCATGGGATCCTAGTGATCTTATTTTTGCCCTACTTTGAAACATCTTCTTATTTCATCATCATAAGAATAGTTTTATCATGACTCATCAATTATTCCCAACTATGCTAAAAAATACTAAAGGAATAAGAAAATAGAAGAATAATGGAATTGCCTAAAACGATGATATAATAGTAAAATGTCTTCATCATCCTTCTTACTGTGTTGCCATAGTAATATATTATCCTTCAAGGATGTATAAAAGAAGTCTGGAGACACCATCTTTTTTAGCTTTCATTGAACAAAGATGAGAATTCACAATTTTATATTTTCTGCCCAAAATGGCAAATAGAAGAAAAGTGACAGAGGGAGACATTTTATGATGATTAGATCAATCAGAATATAAATGCAAAGAGATAGGTTATAGTACCTAGACTTAAAAAAAATTTTTTTAATGTTTGTTTATTTTTGAGAGACAGAGACAGAGCACAAGTAGGGAAGGGCAGAGAGAGAGAGGGAGACACAGAACCCGAAACAGGCTCCAGGCTCTGAGCTGCCAACACAGAGCCCAATGTAGGGTTCAAACACTCAAGCCATGAGATCATAACCTGAGCCAAAGTCGGACATCCAACCAACTGAGCCACCCAGGTGCTGCTGTAGTGTCTAGACTTTAATGATGTGATTAACTTTTTTTTTTTTTTTTTTACAAATAGTTTATTGTCAAATTAGTTTCCACATAACACTCAGTGCTCATCCCCAAAGTGCCCTCCTCCATGCCCATCCCCCCCTCCCCCCCACATCCATCAGTCCTCAGTTTTTGTCAGCATTCAAGAGTCTGTCATGGTTTGCCTCTCTCCCTTTCCCCCACCATTTCCGCCCTTCTTCTCCCCCTTGTTCCTCCGTCAAGTTCCTCCTAATCCTCCTATACGTGCAAACATATATTTGTCCTTCTCTGCCTGACTTATTTTAACTTGGTCTTTTAAGTCTCAGAGTATGATTTTGTTCAGAGGATATTATACATGAGTTTTCTTGAACTTAAGAATTGATGAATGGACAGTATATCTTAAATATAAAAAAGGAAATAGGATAGTCTGCCTGGGTGGCTCAGTAGGTTAAGCATCCGACTCTTGATGTTGGCTCAGGTCATGATCTCGAGGTTTGTGAGGTCAAGCCCCACGTTGCACTCCATGCTGACAGCATGGAGCCTACTTAGGATTCTTTCTCCCTCTCTCTCTACCCCTCCCCTGTTTGCAAGCACACACTCTCACTCTCATAAATTTAAAAAAAAAATTTTTTTTAAGGAAATAAGGTATTCTCATCTAGATAGTCATTCAACAGGAAATTCTTTACCACATAGTATTTTATGATGAGAATCTGTACCACCCTGCTTTGATAAAAGGATGTGTGACTGGATGCTTTCATATTTTATGATATTTGTATACCAAAATTTGCTTGATATGGTTTGTTTCAAGTGGACAGTCACTGAAGGCAAATGTGTATGCAGAGGTGACTAGAAGGAAATAGATGATACAGAAGTGAAAAAAAAAAACCCTAATGGATTGAATTTGTGTTTATAAATTGAAAAGTAAAAATTTTTTGCAACTATGGAGCAAAGAAGAGATGTGTTTGAGATTTGGCTTAGTATTTACAAACCGGATGTGTGCCAAGTGCATAGATGATTATCTCTTTATTTCCCTGTCAATTACTTGTGAGATGACTTAAATTATTAAATGGGTCCACTGGACCCTGATGACTGGTGAGAACTGTTATCATCAGCAGGTACATAATGAATAGGCACTGCTCTGATCCTGAAGATATCAAGAGGACCTTTTAGAGAGACAAAGTGCTAGTGGCTAGCATGGTAGTAAAAATGTTTTTCAGCCCCACTAATTGAAACAACTAGACTGGTATTAAGTACAGCACAATTAAAGCATTGTACAAGAAAGGAAACAATATACTGACCACTACATAGTCATGAGTATTGCCTTACCTGAGAAAAAGGATGGAGGAAGAAGAAATGCAGATAGGATGTTAAAAGTAAATCCTTTTTTTTCTTTATCAGGAATTTAGGGAGGCACCTGGGTGGCTTAGTAGGTTAAGCGTCTGACTTCAGCTCAGGTCATGATCTTACAGTTTGAGGGTTCGAGCGTCACGGCAAGCTCTCTGCTCTGACAGTGCGAGCTTGCTTCAGATTCTCTGTATCCTTTTCTCTGTGCCCCTTCTCCCCCTCCCAAAAATAAATAAACATTTTTTTAAAGAAAGAATTTAGATACTAATGTTTAAAATAGATTAAACCCTGGGCCGCCTGGGTGGCTCAGTCAGTTAAGCATCTGGGTCTTGGTTTCTGCTCAGATCATGATCTTGCTGTTCGTGAGTTTGAGCTGTCAGCACAGAGCCTGCTTGGGATTCTCTGTCTCCCTCTCTCTCTCAAAATAAACATTTAAAAATAATAATAAAATTGATAAGCCCATTAAGTCACAGAAAGAACATTATTTAGAAGTATCCAAATGAAGACCAAAAGAAATAGCCAAAGATTCAAAAGGGGTTGCCTCTGGCGAAGTGTGAGCTGGAATAGGGAAGAAAGAGCTGCTGTTTTTTTTCTTATATTCTTTTTTAGTAGTAGAGTTTTTAAACCTTAAGCATCTAACTGGGTTTTGGCTCAGGTCATGATCTTACAGTTTGTGAGATTGAGCCCTGCTTGGGATTCTCTCCCTCTCTCTTTGACCCTCCCCTGCTTTATCTCTCTCTCAAAATAAGTAAATAAACTAAAAATTTGTTTCTAATTAACGGTAAAATATAGAAGTACACATTTAAAGAAAATCTAACTGGTATGTTTCAAATGAAGTTGAAGGTACAAGGACACCTCCTAGATCTGAGGTGATGAACAAACCATCATGACTGGAGGGAAACCAGAATATTGGCTTAGACTTTTTTTTTTTTTAATGTTTATTTATTTATTTTTAGAGAGAGCACAAGCAGGGGGAGAGGCAGAGAGAGAAAATCCCAGGCAGGCTCTGCACTAGTTGTGCAGAGCCCGACACAGGGCTTGATCTCATGCACTGTGAGATCATGACCTGAGCTGAAACCAAGAGTCAGACACTTAACTGACTGAGCACCAATAGGCACCTCTATTGGCTTAGACATTTTAAAGAGAAATAACATAGAATTATAAGACCTGGCTTATTTGGATAATGGGAGTGAAGCATTGGGTTAAGATGAAAATAAGTCTATGTTTTGAGCCTTTAATAACAACAGGGAAGAAAGTGTTTCATTTGGAGCTGTGAAGGTGAGTTTTTCTTTGGATATATTATGTTTGCAATGACTGTATAATCATTTGTGATATATCCTGTAAACAGTTATAAATGTAAGCCTGGATATATTTGGTCTTAAGGTTTAGAGAGAGATTTGAAGAAAATATGACCCCCCCCCCCAAAATAATAAAAATGAATTGTTTTGGAGGGACTTGTTTTATTTACCAAGGAGGGAGTGAACCAAGAACCAGATGTTGAATAAAATGTCTATGCTTACACACAAAGTTAGTGATAAGTAAAGAAAATGAAAAAAAGATGTAGGAAGGAGACGAGGAAGTGTAAAATAAAATTAGAAGGATGACTGAAACACATAGATTCCAGATTATTATTACTATATTTTACCAGCAAGGAGATACCAAATTTACATAGCCTTCCAATTTTCTCTAGAAACCTACAATATCTTTTTTAAAGTAGCCTCTTGATTGAATTTAAATGTGTTTTATACGTTCTTGTCATTTTACAGAGCTTTCAAGTGTCCATCATATATTTTCCCTTTTGCTTTTTGGAGGGGAGCATGAAAGTGGAATATCTTTAAAAGAAGAAAAACAGCTCCCATAATCCTACCTAAAATCAATCCCATAATTGACTGTTTCTGTTGATAATTTTTCCTTTTCTGTTCTTGTAATTTAGTTTGAGAGCTATCAGTTTTTGTTTTTTAATATAATCATTTATTTATTTATTTTGAGAGGGAATACACAAGCAGGGGAGGGGCAGAAAGAGAGGGAGAGAGAATTCCAAGCAGGCTGCACACTCAGCACAGAGCCCAACATGGGACTCCATCCCACAAACTGAGATCATGACCTGAGCTGATATCAAGAGTCAGACGTTTAACTGACTGAGCCACCCAGGTGCCCCAATTTGAGAGGTTTTTATTTTTAAATAAAGATTTCTTAACCAGGTGGTTCATTGACAGATTGTTTTGGAAAGAATTGGGGGATGAGAAAGAACTCTCTGTTTGTGGTTGTATCTGTGTGTCTCTTCGGAGAGAATACAAAAGCCTTTAAAATGTGACAGATAACTTTACAAGAGCTCTGTATAACCCTGTGCTAAGCACCTGTATTTATTTCCTCTTTCTTCTTCCTCCTCTACCTCTAAAAAAAGAAGAGTCAAATCCCCGTTTATCGTTTATACACATTTAAAAATACAGATTGCTTCTGGTAAATTTAATATGATTTAAAATAAGAGGAACAATTTGATGCCTAACTTGCAAATTGTTCTACTAAAATTTGTTTTATTTAAACTATTGCCAGTTATACACTGCAAGATTTTAATGACTTAAAATGGTTTTGTGACCAGTGTCAAATAGAATGGTATAAATAAGAGAAAAACCAAGACAGAAATAAAGAGCAGTTTGAGAAGAATGCAAGTGAATAAAGCAGCTCACCCCTCAGGGGATTTGCATGTGGCATTGTGTGCATTTCAAAAGTTTCCGTTGAAATAACAGATGCTGCTGATGAAGTTGGGAATAGTAACTTCATTTGTGGCTGGTTCAGTTGCTTATCCGAAGTGAGAAGATCCCCGGGGAAAATCTGGTAGAGTGGAGTTAGGCTCAGGAAAGGATAGGACATAAATATCTGGCAGCTTCATCTTTGTAATCTTTAATCCATGCACACTGGCCTAGGTACAGGTATGATTATCTTTAAATGTCCAGTTATCTTATGTTTCATGTGGACCCTGTGTCTACCAAGTGGTTTTCATTCAATGACAGTGATTTTTAAAAATATTTTTTGGTTCCCGGGCACCTGGGTGGCTCAGTCGATTGAGCTTCAGACTTTGGCTCATGATCTCGCAATTCATGGGTTTGAGCCCTGCATCAGGCTCTGTGGTAACAGCTCAGAGCCTGGACCCTGCTTCAGATTCTGTGTCTCTTTCACTCTCTACCCCTCCCCCACTCAGCGTTCTGTCTATCTCTCTCTAAAATAAACATTTAAAAACATTTCTTTTAATTTAAAAATTAAAAAATATTTTTTAGTTCATTTAGAATTTCCAAGTCTTTTTCTAAGCCATAGAGAATTGTCTTATTAAACTAGCATATGTACCGTGACAATCCATGAAATTGTCTATTGGCTTATTTGACCCCAGTTCAGAACAGTGTTTACTCAGACAAGTGTACATATTAATGTTTCCTTTTTTTAATTCTTTTTGACTTTTTCTTTTAAATTGTTTTTTCTAACGTAATTCAAAGTATGCAGAGTTTGTGCCAATAACTGGATAGATGTCCGTAGGGAAATTACGATGTGGTGAGGGAAGTAAAATATTTATTAGTATAGCTGTTAACACATAGTTTAGAAGTACTTAATAGCCTAAGAGATGAGAAATAAGATGCTTTTAGGGAGGGAAAAAATACTTCTAGAGTAAAATCAAAAGAGGAAATGTTATTTAAGTAATTCAGTAAACCTGAGTACCTATAACTAAATGATCATTCTTTGGTTTGGAAGATACAAAGATCGAAATGACATGATTAGGGGCGCCTGGGTGGCTGTCTGTTAAGCATCCGACTTTGGCTCAAGTCATGATCCCACCATTCGTGAGTTCGAGCCCCGCATTGGACTCTGTGCTGACAGCTCAAAACCTGGAGCCTGATTCAGATTCTGGGTCTTCATCTCTCTCAGTCCCTCCCTGACTCACACTCTGTCTCTCTCAAAAATAAACAAACATTAAAAATAATAATAATAAAAGAAATGGCTTGATTAAAGTCTAGGATGTTACATAGTTGAGAGTGATTATCTTTGCTTTTGAAGGGTTATCAGGGAAGAGGTCAGTGGAGGAGGTAACACGTGATTAGGAATTGGAAGACCAAGTCCCAGTTCCAAGTTATGAAGGCGGGGGTGGCTTGTGTTCTAGGGAACACACAGATAGGCATAGTTGCAGAGAACAACAGGACACATTAAGGCACTTCTTAAGCATAGCTGAAGCACTGTGATCAGGAAGGTGAAGCCAGAGAAACAGAGAAGGGCCAAATCATAGAAGGCATTGTGTAGCATACAAAGGAGTTTTACATTCATCCTGTAGGGGTCATGGACCATTCCAGGCAGAAGGTATTCATATTTCCATTTTAGAAGCATTCCATTCATGGTGTATGTGATGTCAAATCATTGTGTTATACACCTGAAGCTAATGTAAAAAAATAAAACATTCCGCTAACAATGCAGTGGAAAATGATCTGTGATACTAGAGATAGTCAGAAGTTATTTTAATAATCTAGCTGAGAAACTGTCTATGGGCCAGTATAATAGTATTAAGGCTGTTATGGAGAGAGAACTTACAGGATTTGGTGAGTCATTATATGAAAGGTGAGAGGGAAGAGTTGAAGTTTTTTATATGGAAAATAGACTTATACAGGTTACTGGGATAGAAGATATAAGGAGGACAAGTGGGAGCTTCTGTCTGTTTTTAATAGAATTGCAAGGAAGGGGGAGAAAATGAATTCTTTTTTAATGGTTATGAGTGTGAGTTGACTGTGAGATGTCTAGTCTAGATGTCCCATTGATCAGGAACTCCAGAAAAGATCTGGCCTAGAGATGCAGATCTGAGAGTTCCCTCCATGGATAAGTATGACATAAGCTGAGACTAAGAATGTAGAATGAGGAGAAGGAGGGCAAAGAGTGGAGCACACCAAGTAACCCATGACAGAAAAGGAAACTGTGAAGAGGGATAAGAACTAGGAAAGTATTTTGTTATATCAGCCGGGAGAATTATAAATGCTCGCAGGGGTCAGGTGAGGGAGAACTGCCGAATATTACCCATTGGCTATGAGGAGCTGAGCCTTTAAAGGACATTTAGAATTTGTAGTCATTGAAAATTGGACTGGGTTACGTGAAAAACTGGGCAAAGAGGGAGACAATGTTGGAGCTCAAGGGAATAAAATGAGCAAAAGTACAGAGGACAGAGCAGTGGGAGTGTTAATTAACCAACAGTAGCATTTTTTAGTTTAAGATATTAGGTATGTATAAAGGAGTGTGGGCAATAAATTTAGAAATGTAATATTTTTCATCTGTCTTTAATGCTGAAGCTGCCAAATTATTTACCCTCAAGTTACCTGGTAGAAGGATTATTCACTGCCTTCTGTGCTTTTCTTTGTTTTCTTGACCACTTCACTGTGTTTTAGGGTAGTGAATGCCATCTCTGGTAAGTCAGAGTTTTGTCTGTATCCTGCAAGTGAAAGGATACTGAGAAGGCCCAAAATCTTGGTTCCTTAGGCACTGCAGGTAGACAACAACCATTGTCTTTTTTCCCCAGTCACTGATTGTGAGCTGTCTACACTCACAGGTTATTTGGGAAGAAAACAATTGCCAAAGGACTTAATGTACTTAGAATTATAAGGAAGGCCATCTTGGTGGTAGAGTCATCATAAGTTAATTGCTCATTAGTAGAATTTGGTGTTCCTTGTTAAATAACTGACTCTCCAAATAATAGGAGATTTTTTTATCTTTAAAATTTGATTAGTCATCTTTCTGTTTTAAAAAAATGAAATTATCATGGTCATTTACTTAGCACAGTAGTTTTTTTTAGATTATTTAGCCCAGAGATGCACATCCTACTTCACTACGTGGTGAATTCCTTGAGGGCAAGCACCACATCTTAGTCATGTTTCTGTCTCCTAGACGGTCTTTTCCAGCGAGAGATATTCAGTAAATATTTGCTGAAAATTAACTTGACACTAAATTAAATGAAAACATTTTACACGTTGCGGAAAGTTGCATTTACATACTTTTTTAAGTAAGTGCTGCGTTCAGTGTGGGACTTGAACCCACTACCCTACAATCAAGAATCATGTGCTGTATTAACTGAGCCAGCCAAGTGTGCCCCACATTTACATTCTTAGATAATTCTTAGTGGTGAGAAAATAAGTTTTTATATCTGATTTGCTGAATATTCAAATCGCGCCCATTGTATGCTAAGAAAATCATACATACAACCTTTTCACTAAAATTTAATGAGATTTATAATTTTAGATGTTAGAAATTAGGATATCTAGAAAATATAAGGCATCTGTGACTTCCTTATAAGAAGGAGCTGTAGGGTATTAGGCTCAGGAAATGATTCTTCTTAGACCCTGGCACCTTCACTGCAAATAGCCAACCAGATGTGCTGAACCGAGTCCTTCTGTAATCTTTGGTGATCTTTAGAATACATTTTATGAACTCCTATTTTCTGTCAAATTATTCTAAAAGGTGGAGAGAACCGGCTCTATAATTGTCTGTGGCTGCTCTTAGCAAAAGAATGATCTTCAGCTTTCCCATCTGCCAGAATGTAGGCTAATGTAACTAAAGCAGAGCGGTACCTGGCTTTCCTCCTAAGAAATCCAATCCAGACTCTTCCTCCCATCCTTTGAAACCTTAATGCAGTCTTATGGGTAAATAGCTACATTAGCATAACATTTCACAGAAACCACCAGTTGCCAATTTTTGTAGAAAGCACACACATAAAAAGTGAATAATAAAAAAATAAATTTGAAAAGGGACACCTGGGTGGCCCATTTGGTTGAGGGTCTGCCTTCAGGTCAGGTTATGATGGAGCCCTGCGTCAAGCTCGCTGCTGTTGGTGTGGAGCCCACTTCAGATCCTCTGTCTCCCCTCCCCCACTCATTCTTGCTCTCTCTCTCTCTCAAAAATGAAACATTTTTTTAAAATAAATATTTGTCTAACAATAACATACAGAGTTCTAAGGATAAAATGTATATTTAAAACAATTTATAGACTCCGAATCACCATATAAATGTGAAAAAACATATGTTTATGTTTATAACCGTGAAGAAACAGAGAAAGAGAGTGCATGTGTAATTAGGATAGCAGAAGACTGGGGCCCCTGGGTGGTTCAGTTGGTTGGCTTCGGCCCAGGTCATGATCTTACAGTTCGTGGGTTCAAGCCCCGCATTGGGTTCTGTGCTGACAGCTCAGAGACTGGAGCCTGTCTTTGGATTTTGTGTCTCCCTCTCACTCTGACCCTCCCCTGCTCATGCTGCCTCTCTCTGTCTCAAAAATAAATAAAAATACATTGGAAAAGAATTTTTTAAAAAAAGCATAGCAGAAGAGTTCCAGAAATAGGAGAAAATGTGTAAAATATGTGTAAGGTTATGGGTTTACTTTGTTGTTTTGAATGTTATTTCAGAAGAGATGAAATATTCTGGTTGTTGCATGATGTCAGCAGAGAACACTGTATTACTTACTGTTTACTATCTCTCTCTTTAGCATCACCTATGGCAGAAAGAGGCCTGCTATGCTATTCCTTGGAGAGCTCGCACAGTAGAAAGTGAAGTTAAACCATATAAAAAGATCTTTTGGGGCACCTGGGTGGCTCATTCAGTTAAGCTGACTCTTAATTTTGGCTCAGGTCATGATCTCATGGTTCATGAGGTTGAGTCCTGCATCGGGCTCTGCACTGACAATACAGAGCCTACTTGAGATTCTATCTTTCTCTCTCTCTGGTCCTCCCCATCTTGTTTGTTCTCTCTCTCAATAAATAAATAAATAAATAAACTTAAAAAAAAAACAGGCCTATGAAAATTCTTAGGAAAGGAATTACCATACCCTTTTTCCAATCAAGCTGTATTGTTTGCTGTATCCTTTTACTTCTTCCATTCTGTTGCTTGTGCCATTCCTTTTTACTGGTGTCATCTTTCATCTCCATCTGTTAAAATACTACTTAAGACTTCTTTCAGCTACGTTATGTAAACTTATACCAGACTTTACCCCTTGACAAAAAATAATGAAATTAGCAGACACGGACTTTAGAACAGCTATTATAAATACACACAGATTTCAAGGGAAAGATGAATATAGACAACAAACAGTACTTCTGGACCGTGACTCATGAGAATATGGAAACAAATGAGATATACCCTATAATCAACCTAGATTTCTGCCTAGACACCTGAGTCATGGTGCCAAGAGAGGGAACCCAAGTGCAGCGTTGTAGCCTCACTAAGCTGAGAAGCAGAGTTCAAAGAGGAGGAGCTGTGGAGGGAGATAATTCCAGAAATCTGGGTAGAGTTACCCATGAATACCCTGTCTATGGACAGATTGGTCAAACTTCACTCGACTTGGGCAAAAGCCTACTGTCTATAAGCTGAACAATTCCCAGAACTTAACCTGAGTTCTTACTAGCCAAGGTGGAGGGGGAGTGTTGAATGCCTGCAACATTTAATAGAAACTGTAGAAGGTACATCTTTATTAAGTAAGACTAAATTAGCTCTATAGTAAAGGCTACTGTGAACCTACCCTAACAAAATTTTAAAAGTCTAATCTGGAATTTGCTTAACTACTTATCAAAACGGAGTTTAACATTTGAAAGTAAAAAAACAAAAATGAGACATTCAACAGTGTACCGTTTACAGTAACTAGCAAATGAGTTGGTGGCTCAGTCATTTGAGCATCCAACTCTTGATTTCATCTCAGGTCATGAGCTATGCATCCGGCTTCGTGCTGAGCCTGGGGCCTGCTTGGGATTCTCTCTGCCGCTCACCTTCCTGCACATGCTCTCTCTCTCAAAATAAATAAATAAACTTAAAAGAAAAATTCCTCCCTGCAAGTAAAATTCCTGGCCCACAACAGGGAAAACTGCAGCCTAGATGGCTTGTCTGGTGAATTCTATCAGATATGGAAGGAAGAAATAACACCAGTTCTACACAAACTCTTCCCAACTCTTATCAGGCCAATTTTACCCCAATATCAAAACCATACAAAGACATTATAAGAAAAGTATAATCAATATCCTTCATGAATACAGATGTAAAAATTCTTAATAAAATACTAACAAATTATGCAGTATATTGTAAAGCATAATATATCCTAGCCAAGTGGGGTTAATCCCAGAAAGAAGATTGGCTTGACATTTGAAAATGAATTACTATAATTCACCATATTAACAGAAAGAGGAAAAACCATGGGGCCATCCCAGTTAATGCAGAAAAGCATGTGATAAAATTTAAAACACATTCATATTAAAAACTGTCAGGAAAGTAGGAAAAGAAAAGAATTTACTTAACCTGTTACAAAAAATCTATGGCAAACAGTTTATTTAATTCAAAAAGACTGGAGATTTCCCCCTATTGGAATAAAACAAAGATTATCTTCTGTTACCACTTAATATTGAATATTATACCTAGAAGTCCTATATAATGCATTGAGCTAAGAAAAAGAAAAGGTATACAGATTAAAAAGAAGGTGATAAAATTCTTTATTCACAGGTGAAATGATAGTGTAGATAGAAAATTGGAAGGAGTTGGGACGCATGGGTGGCTCAGTTGGGTAAGTGTCCAACTCTTGATTTTGACTCAGGTCATGATCTCACGGTTCATGAGTTTGAGCTCTGCATCAGGCTCCATGCTGACAGCGTGGATCCTCCTTAGGATTCTTTCTTTCTCTACTCCCCTCTGCTCTCCCCCTCCTCAAAATAAATAAACATTTAAAGAAGAAAAAGGAAATTGGGAGCAATCTACAAAAAGCTTCTAGAATTTGCTAAATTCTAAGCTAAATTCACTTAGAATTTAAAAATCAGTATTTCTTTAAACTTGTAATCAGTAACTGAAAAATGAAATTTAAAAAAATAATTAAAAATTAATTTAAATTTTATTTAAAAAAACTTTTCAGTAGCAGAAAGAAACATGAAATATTCAGGCATAAGATTATATGTAAAACCTGTTCACAGAAACCCACAAAACATTGCTGAGAAAAAGAAGACCAAAGCAAATGAAGAGATAACATCATATTCATGTGTTAGAAGACTTGATATTATGAAAGTATCTTTCCAAGCTGATCTGTAGATGTAGCACAACATGAATCAAAATCCCATCAGGCTATTTTTGTAGAAATTGATATTCTAAAATGTATACAGAAATCAAGGATGCCTGGCTGGTTCAGTCAGTACAGCCTGTGACTCTTGATCTCAGGGTCCTGAGTTCAAGCCCCACATTTGCTGTAGAGCTCACTTTAAAAGAAAAAAATGCAAGTTAAATTTTATACAGAAATCAGAGTGACCTAGAATAACCAAAGCAATCTTGAAAAAGAATAAAAAGGTTGGAAAACTTATTCTACAGGATTTTAAGTTTTTGAAGTAAAGCTCTAGCATGGTATAACTATTGACCTATATAGCTCAGCGTAACATACTAGAACTTCTAGAAAGTGATCCACGTGTATATATATGGTCAATTGATTTTCAACAAAGTTGCTAAGGCTCTTCAATGAAGAAGGTGTATTTTTTCAACAAATGTTGCTGGAACGTATTCATATGGGGTGGATATTCGTATGGGAAGAAATAGATAGTGACTAATCATAAAAATCCAAAACTATAGAATTTTAGAAGGAAACATAAAAAGTACTTGGCTTTTGTAATCTTTCACAGGGAGATTTCTTTGGGCATAAAAACTATGAAGGGAAAGGTTGTCAGATATATTAGAAATTTTGCTTTTCTAAGAAAAGAACATTGCAAGTAAAATTCCTGGCCTACAACAGGGAAAACTCCAGCCTATTATTAAAAATAAGTGAAAAAGCAAGCCACACTGGGAGAAAATATTTGCAAACACATGTCTGATAACAGACTTGTATATAGAATATAAAAAGGACTCTTAATTTTTTTTAATGTTTTATTTATTTCTGAGAGAGAGAGACAGCACAAGCAGGGGAGGGTCAGAGAGAGGGGGAGATACAGAATCTGAAGCAGGCTCCAGGCTCTGAGCTAGCTGTTAACACAGAGCCCGACGCAGGGCTCGAACCCACGAACTGTGAGATCATGACCTAAGCCAAAGTCGGACGCTCAACTGACTGAGCCACCCAGGCGCCCCTACTCTTAAAATTCAATCAAGAGACAATCTCCTTCACCCCCCCTCAAGAAAAAAAAAAAGAAAAGAAAAAGAAAAACAATTTAAAAACAAGCTAAGAGGCCTGTGGGTGACTTAGTCCATTGAGCATCAGGCTCTTGATTTCAGCTCAGGTCATGATCCCAGGGTCATGGGATCAAGCCCACATTGGGCTCCATACTAAGCATGGAGCCTACTTAAGATCCTCTCTCGCTCTCGCTCTCGCTCTCCCCCCCCCTTCTGTCCCTCTCTCCCATTCTCTCTCTCAAAAAAAAAAAGTTTGAAAACAAGCTAAAAATTTGAACAGTTTTTGAAGGAAAATATATGAATGGCAAATAAATACATGAAAAAATGCTTAGCATTATTAGTTATCAGAAGAATGCCCACTGAAATCCTAATGCATTGCTACTTCACACACATTTGAAGGCTAAAATTTAAAAAAAAAAAAAAATTCAGGTGTTGGCAAGATTACAAAACTATGGAATTCTCATTTATTGCTGATGGGAATATTACATGACACAACCACTTTGGAAAAATGTGCTCATTTTATATAAGGTAAAGATACACTTAACCACATCCAATAATTCTACTCCTAGGTATTTTCCCAAGGGAAATGAAAACAAATGTCAATTAAAAAGATTTTTCCTGGAATGTTTATTGCTGCTTTATCATTGCTCAAAACTGGAAACAACTGAAGTGTTATCAGGAGATGAGCAGCTAAAGAAATTGTTATATCCACACGCTGGAATACTGCTGAGCCATAAGAAGGAAACAAAATGCTACTGCTACCCAGCAACATAGATGAATCTCACAAATGCTCAGAGTGAAAGAAGCCAAATACAGAATGATACATAATATAGGTTTCTATTTATATGCAGTCCTAGAACAGGCAAAGCAAATCTATGGTGACAGAAAGCAAATCAGTGGTTGCCTGGGGTGGAGGTGGGGGGAGATCAACTGCAAATATGCACCAGGTAACATTTTGGGATGGTGGAAATGTGCTACATTTGATTGTTGTGGTGGTTACACAGGTGTGTTATACCTTTTGTCGAAATACATCATACTGTATTTTTTACACAAGTATATTTTTTATATGTAAATTATACCACAGTAAAGGTTTTTTCATGGTAAAGCCTCTGTGACTTTTTTTCCTCTTTTCCCCCCAAATTCAGACATTGTCTATTCTTCCTATAATTATACTGTAGAAGTTTGCCTGGTCCTTTCTTCCATTTGACTCCTTTACTAAGTTATAAGCTCTTACTCTTCTTTGTTTACCCTATAGCACCTTGCTCAGTATGACCTTTCAGCATATGTTTGTTGAACTGAGTTGATTTATTGCAAAGAAAGAGTTACCAGCTATTGCTTTGATTACAATTCTGAAGTCTGAAAAGAATCACAGCCCCAGATATTGGCAAGATAAGGCTATAAGGCAGCTAAGAGTTAATATTAGGCGTCTTTAGTGTGGTCTTAATTTTACACTTTAAGGCAATCCCATTGCTTGGCATTGGCTGGTGAACACAGGGAAGATGAGTGCGTCTAGGGCCCATGGAAGTTATCTTTAAGGGAAGACACCCTGTGCCAGTTGCAAAGGCCTGGAGGACAATGTAGTTGATTTTAATAATGAATGAAACTTAGTGCTAGACAGTACCATGGACACCATTTAATCCAACCCATTATTATAGAGGCCCAGTGAAGGTTAATAACCTGCCCAGTGCCACACAGAAAATAAGAGGTAGACTTAAGACTGGAACCCAGGTTTCTGCCAAGTCCCATACCAGGAATTTAATAGGAGAATTGGCTGTCTGTGGAAGTTCTAATGAGTTGCCATTAGACAAAGCTTCCATTAGTTTGGGATTTAGAGTTAAGAAGTAAACAGGATAGATAAAAGAGAAAAGGCAGGAGTCAGCTGTTATTCCCAGTATGCATCCAAAACTGGAACCATAGGTAGCGCCAAGAGTTGGCTCATGCATTCCTGGCGATGTCTTTGTTAATTTACACTGAGAAGTCTGATTTCATCTGTAATTGAAACTGTTTTGTGTACTTGTTGATCAGTTGTCTACAGTAAGAATATACTATAGCTTATAAAGGAGTTAGTACACAACCTAGAATATTGTTGAATTCCACAGGAATGTTGAAACAATCTGAAAGTTCATTTATTTTTTTGAAAGAAAAGAGAAAGAGAGCAAGCAAGGGAGGGGCAGAGAGAGAGGGGGAAGGAGAATACCAAGCAGGCTCCGCGCTGTCAACATGGAGCCCGACACAGGGCTCAATCCCACAAACTGTGAGATCAGCGAGATCATGACCTGAGCCAAAATCAAGAGCCTGATGCCTAACTGACTGAACCATCGAGATGCCTCAAAGCCACCCAAATGGAGTCTGGTCTCTCTCAGACTTTCCCTTTTTTCACTATTCTCTGTCCCAGTATAAATGTACTCGGAATTGGGAGTGATAACAGTTGCTATTTTGCATCTCACTGATTTTAGATTTTATTTTTTTAAGACCGTATTAAATCAGGCTTTTAATTAAAATGATTTTTAGTGGCCATTTTGAGTTTTAAAGATGAAGGACATTGAGATACAAAAGGCAGCTTTGAAAGTTACAGCAAAGCATGCCTCTTAGATGGATCTTTTGAATGAAAGAATGACGTTGTGGACGGTGGTGATGAAGGAAGAGAGGCTGCTGCTGTTTAATGTATGCTCCACTCTCAGTATATGGATGCAGCCTCCAAATTTTACAAAGGAAATAATCATCAGCACAGCATCTCTGCTCTCCTGTGGCTTGGTCTTTTTGTAAAGCAGCCTTTCCGTCTTCTTAGTAAAAGTATTTTATTTTAAAATGTATCTCTAGACACTTACTCCTGGTAAGCCTGGGGAAATGTAGATTATTTCATGTCTACTCAAAATTCCTTTCAAAGAAAAGAGTCCAGCTTGATTTGTGTTTTTGAGATAGAGAAGAGGAATAGATAGGAGGAAGGCAAGATAGGAGGAAGGAAGAAATCTTAACTTTGCTTCAGGGAGAGAAAAAAAATCGTTCAGTCCTTTGTTGATACCTTAGCTTCTTCTGCATTAGTCATATGTCCCTTCCTCCATGGTCATAAGTAGACCAAAGGAATAGCAGCCATTTGCAAATTTGTAAAGGGACAGGGCAAAGAGAAGAAAACAGCTGATAAAGAAAAATGTAGGGCTTCCGAACCCCCTAGGTTTTTACAGTTGTATTTTTAGATTCATCACCGGTTTCTGGGTATTTGGCCTCCTTGTTTGTTGTTTTATTTCACTGTGTTGGATGTTATAAAATACAGTGCTAAATATCTGGCCCCAATAATGAGTCCAGTTTTTTAAACTGTTACTACCAACATCAACTACAATGGGAATCTAGTAGACACAGTTGGTGCTGATATTGGAAGGAAAAATCTTTCCTCTGCCTACCTGAGTCTAAATGGTAGGGGCCTGCGAATTAACGGCTGATAGATTAACAGATGTATGGGAGCACTCAGTACTGAGCAACTCAATTCAGTTGCCAGAGGTAAAGGTTTGTTTACCAGCTTCCACAATCACAAGTATTTAGGGCTTGATGATGAAAGGTTTTGATGATGCTAATTTTTACAACTTGGGTTTTTTGGAATGCCCTAGAAGCCAAGGTCAGTCACTTCCCTGACTAGAGACTCTGGGTTCGGGCGAGGGTGGTGCTATGCAGCTGACTTTCATAAAGCTCTGCTTTAGTCAGATAAGGGAAGTTTAGATAAGATTTCTTTCTGCATCTGCTGTTGGGTTTTGGTTTTTTTCACTGATTTCTTTTAGTATTTGTTTATAACTTGAGGGTTCATGTATCTCATCTGGTTTTCACAGTTTTTAGGAAGGTGGGACAAATATTCTTATTCCCATGAATCTTGCCCATGAGAAAACTGAGGTTAAGAGAGGCTAAGTATTTGTTCAGATACACACAAGTAATAATGGAGCCAAGTTAAAAGGGTAAGGTATTCACATTTCTCACTACATGTTTGTAGTGATTTTCAGTACTAACCAATTTCAGTACTAACAAATTGAATAATGTCAATCTATAAGCGCTTTTAAGGGGTCAAGGTTGAGTAACATTTTATTTGTTTTGTAGGAGAAGATGGCGTAAATTGGTTCATCAGTGACAAAGACACTGAGGTAAAATCAAATTGTTTTTCAAAGTTATGACTCACAGATTAATAATTTCCTTTGATTTGAAATTTCCTTTCATTTCATTATGATGATTTAATAAACTTTTTAGAGATCGGAGTGGTTTGAGTATGTGGTAAGAAAAAGTTTGATTGTAGTATGTGGTGATTGAATTTTTCAGAAGTGTGGTTCAGCCTTGATTTTTGTCAGTCTGTTAATTGCCATAGTGATTTAGTTCCATTTCCCTTCTGTTTCTTCTGCCATGGTGGGTCTTCTCAGGCCATATTGCCTGGTACCTCTAAAGATCAACACCGGAAATAACTGCCTCTTCAGTGTAAGGAAATGGTTAGTCTATATTTAGCATGTGGCAGGTGTTTGTCTTTGTCAATTATTAGCCTTAATTGTGACAGATGGTTAGAAAAGAGAATAATTTTACAAATTGAAAAAAAGAAGTTTTAAGAGATAATTAGTTTTTGTCTACTTGGGGCTTACCTGGTCAATCCAGCAGAATAACAAGTACAAGATGATGCATTTTTACGTATTCCCCTTTAGATATTCCATGTGCTATGTTTTGCTAATATTCTCTTGCAAGACACCAGATTTTGGCTAGAATATGGGAGAGCTGGGATTGGGTTATTATAGGCAGAATAGGTCTTAAAAGGACTCTATTGGAAAGAATTATCCATTTTCTCTTAGAAATTATAATCCAGTTTATAGGCAGTAAGCCTGGACTGTTCATGAGAAAGAATATATTCAGTAGTGATAGGCTTTTATACTTTATAAAGGACAAAAATAATTTTTTAAAAATCCCCCCAAATAAAATGTTAATAAGCGAGCTTCTCAGCCCAAAAAATATGGTATCGTTCATATATAGAAATCAGCGATATCTTTGACTCTGAATGCCACCAGAATGTCTGAATGATGCATGTCAGTGCCCCTACTAGACCTGAACTCTAAGTAGAGAACAGTACAGAAGAAATGGAACCATATGGAGAAGTATAAAAGAGTGAGATGAGGGACAGACACGAAGTAGAGTTGTCTGCATGGCAACCCCTTTTGAGTTTCTCTTATTTCTTTTAAGAACACAAAAGTTCCCTGTTGCTGGTTCTAGATTAAACAGAGAATGGCTCTTAATTCTTTTGAGCAGAGTAAAATATGTTTTTTTTAATTATTGATTTTGTTTCCTTAGGCCCAGATAGTTAACAATAGATCGTCTGGAAGATGGACCCACCGATACTATTCAGCCAACAAAAATGTTACCTGTAGAAATTGTGACAAATGTGGCCATTTATCAAAAAACTGCCCCTTTCCACAAGTATGTGAAATACATGTTTCTTTCCACATTGTTACTTTACAGTATTAAGAATGGACCCCTATAACCTTAGAAGTCAAATCTTGTGTTAATATATTTGTGAATTTCAGGTTACATTTTCATGTAGGTGATACCCTGGAACAATAGCAGAGAAGGAACAATGAAGTTAGAGTCAGAAAAACATGGAATCAACTTTAGCTTTCCATTAGTAGTTGCACAAGCTTAGGCAAATCATTTCACCCTCTGTGCCTCTGTTTTCTTGTTTATAAAATGAGGATTCTTGAGGATCAGAGGATTCCTGAGACCCCTCTAACTTCTAAACCTTCGACAGCTTGTTTCATTGTGGGATGACTTTTATTGTTAGAAAAGTAGCATTTTAAGCATTTATAAATGTTTATTGTTGTAAATTGTGTTAGACACACCAGCCTTTGAAACAACACAGAACTAAAGTTCTTGGTTGTTCCCTGACATATAATAAGCTCTTAAGAAACATTCCTTCCATTATGCCTTCTTCCAAATGACTGTCTTTCAGAGATTTGAGACAGCTCCTATGTTTCCTCTTTGTCTTTGGTTCTCCAGGCAAAACAGCCTCTTTCAGTATTTGTTCCCCCTGTGACTTAGCTTCCAGATCCTCATCATCCTGCTTTCCCTCAGACACAATCCACTTTGTCAGTGTTCCCACAAGACGAGGCCTAAGAAGTAGATGCCAGTTGATACTACGTGCACAGTAAGCCTTTTTGGCAATCGTAGAATACGCATAGCTTGTGTGAAAGCTCTGACTTCAGACATTTTGTTTGATTTTACAGTTATGCTCAAGATGTGGGGTCTCAAATTGTAAATCACTTTTTATGGAATTATACAGAAAAGGAAAAGTTAATCATCTATTTGAGACTGAACTATTTTGCTAAAGAGGCTTTCTGTTTGCCACATAGAAAGTCCGCCCTTGCTGCCTCTGCTCCGAGAGAGGACACCTCCAGTATGCCTGTCCGGCCCGCTTTTGCTTAGGCTGTTGTTTGCCGATGTCTTCCACTCACCGATGTGTTGAGAGACCTTCCTGGAGAAAACGATGTGACCGATGTGGTATGATAGGCCACTATGCTGATGTGAGTACCCTGCATAGAACTAATTTTCAAGGCTTTGGGGGCAGTGTACCAATTTGTAACTATCAGTCAGCTTACCTAAAAGGATGTTTATTCTGTTCTAATTCTGTTCTAATATGTGTGTAATGATAGCCATGTCCCTTTGGCTACCGACCATCTAAAGCAGTGCTCTAACAGGGATCCTACTGAATGGTTCATCAGGAGGCAGCATCAGCAAATATTGTAAACCCTGCTTGCCCCCTCTGCTTAATGTGCTTGCCAAGTAAAGGTTGAAATAAAAGAGGTATGTAATAAATAACATGTAAGATTTATGTGCCTGTTTCTGCATAGTTAGAGGAAAACATATACCCACTTAGCAGTTGTATACAAAGGTCTATCTATGTGAAGCCTGGCTCGATGCTGCTTATTGATGGTTCTTGCTGATATAATAGTCTTAAGCTAGAAGGACAAAATCACCCGTACTGTAGATCTGCTTATCTTAGTTCTTTCTTTAGATTTAAAAAAAAAAAAAAAAAAGTAATTTAAAAGACATTCAGTTACTTGTAGCATGTTAGATTTTAGCACATTGTTATTTTGGAAATCATTTTGCATCATTTGGTGTTAGGCACAATTTCAAAGACCAGAGGGGCTGTACAAGTTAATATATTTTTTTAAAGTAAAGATCTTTTCCTATTAATTTGTATTTCCCAACGACATGATACAAAGCCACAAGCATTTTTCTAATTTTATTTATATTGGAGTGTTCTATAACCTTTTGCTAAAAAAAGTAATATGGCTTTCTATTAAGATGAATTTCAGATTTAAACACACTAGAAGATGAATGGTATATATGTTTCTCATGTAAATGTATCAATTATTGATCATAATTTTCAAGTGTCTTTTTAAACAAAAACAGGGTCACTATCCCATACGTTGTCCTACAGCTTATATTTTTTTCTGCTTAATTCCTTATGAATGCATCTCTGTATTAACTCATAAAGATCTACCTTTCTAATGGTTAATTTTTATTCCACTGTATGGATGTACCAGTTTACCCAGCCATTTCTCTACCAATATATCTAAATTTATAGTTACAATGCATTTTTTTAAGCAAACAGTGCTATAGTAAATATCTGTGTGTGTGTGTGTGTGTGTGTGTGTGTGTGTAAGAGATTTCATTAAATCATATTCTGAGTGGGATACTATAATTAAAGGATATGTTACATTTATATCTGGATAAATATTGTCAAATTACTCTTCCAAAAGATGGTACCAGTTGGGGGCACCTGGCTGGCTCAGTCAATAGAGCATCCAGCTCTTGATCTCAGGGTTATAAATTCAAGCCCTGCATTCAGTGTAGAGATTACTTAAACATAAAATCTTTTTTAAAAAGTAATTAAATTAAATAAAAGGTGGTACCGGTGTATCACCTGCCAGATGTATTTAAGAGTGCTGTCAACACTATTATCAGTCTTTTAAAATTTTGGCTAATCAGATAAGGAAAAAATGATATCTTATTGTTTTTATTTGTATTTCTTAGGCCACTAATGATGTTGAATATGATCTCAAGATGAAGTGTGGACATAGAAGTTATTTCATTCTAGGGGTGCCTGGGTGGCTCACTTGGTTAAGTATCCAACTCTTGGTTTTGGCTCAGGTCATGATCTCATGGTTCATGAGTTAGAGTCCCACATCTGGCTTAGTGCTGACAGTGTGGAACCTGCTTGGGATTCTCTCTTTCCCTCTCTCTCTGCCCCTCTCCTGCTCGTGCTCTGTTTCTCTCAAAATAAATAAGTAAAAACTTTTTAAAATATTAAGAAGAAGTAGTAGTAGTAGTAGTAGTAGTAGTAGTAGTAGTAGTAGTAGTAGTAGTTGTTATTTCATTCTAAAGCAGCTTAAAGCGAGGCCACCAGCTGGCTCAGGTGATGGAGCATATGACTCTTGATCTCGGGGTTGTGAGTTTGAGCCCCATGCTGGGTGTAGAGATTACTTAAAAAATAAAATATTTTTTTAAAAGTAGCTTAAACTTACTTTTTAATATTTACTAAGTCTTAAAAATAAAAATCCTAAGTTGACTTAGTTTTATACTTCAGTTCTCTACATTACGTTCTCAATTATAATTTTTTTAGCCAGATTTTCTAGTTTGGCAGTTACAGTTAATAGCATATTTCTTTACTCTTTTTTTCTAATAAGCTCTTACAAATATGGTCTTATTTGCCTGTGATAACAGAAGGGTCTCAGACATTATCGTGAGCAGTTTTTTTTTTTTTAATAGAAACTAGCACAGAACAGTTAAAAAATGATTTGTAAAAGGTTATATAATCAGCTGTAAATTAAGTCTGTAGTCCATTCTGCTTAACTTCTTAATTTTGGCCTCTAATGTATGTTAAACTCTTTATCTAAAATGGCCTTGAGGATTAATAACCCCAGTGAATGTAAGTTTTTAAGATCGGGTTTGACTGTGGCCGACTTCAGAGAAGGCAGCACCCTTTCCCCTAAATCTGCCAAGATCTAACTGTTGAGTTTTTTTTTTTTGTAATTATGTGGTGAAGGTTCTGGACACTAACTGATCATTTTCCAGCCTTCCCACCTTGTATAGGATTCTCCCAGAGCCCCATCAAACCTGGACTTCACTGACTCCATCTGCACAAGCTTATAGTCCTTCCACATCCAAGGAGCTCTTCATGAAAATTCGCTTGGAAGCAGAATCATTCTGGCCTCAGGTTGCTGGAAATATTCACCCAGTCCCATACATGCTTTAAATTTATCTTAAAACCTGGCCTTCCACAGAAAATATTGCTTCCCCTGCAACCCTCTCAAATGCTTGCTGCTCATTCTTTCTTTAAAGTGTATTTATTTATTTTGAGAGAGAGAGAGAGCACGAGGCAGGGTGGGGTGGGCAGAAAGAAAGGAGGAGAGAGCCCGATGCTGGGCTCGATGGGCTGGAGCTCAGGGTCATGAGATCATGACCTAAGCCAAAACCAAGAGTCAGATGCTTAACCAACTGAGCCACCCAGATGCCCCTCTGCTAATTTTTTCTTGACCCACATACATGAATTAGGTTTTTTAGGATTAAACTCTTTCTCACTCATTATGCTTGCTTTTAAGTCCTTACTCTTCCCTCTTTATATGGATACTTGTGGCTTATTAAAGGCCCATACTCTCTGACAATACTGTCCTCCACCCTTGTTTGTCATTTTCATCTCTCCACCTGCCAGACTTGCTGTTCATTCACAGGATTTCTCAAGCCCTGGGTAATTATAGATGCCCTACCTTATCCATTAAGGAAATTAAGAAACTTCCATTTTTACTTTATACATTCCTGTAGTCACACAACTGATCTCTGTAATGCCAGAGTACTAGTCATATGTGCAAAGAGAATTTGTAATGAAAACTGATGAGTAGTATTCATATTCTTGCTGTAATGAAAGGATTTTCCTAAACTCTGCTTGGAAATTCCTCCCTTGTTAACTACTCCAGTGAAGTGATTTGGTTGAAATTCCAGAGTTTTATAATGTAAAGGATAGAAAGATGGCTTAGGCCTGTTAAAGTTAACCTGCATCATTGATACCTTCCAAAGGAAGAGGATCTACAGTGTGGAAAGAATCTCAATTCTGATTCTGCCACAGATTCTCTTCTCTTGTCAACAGTTTTTAAATATATAGAAAATTTTAAAGTATGTGAATACATCTTGCATACACAGTCCCTTTATGTAAGGTATATCTGACATTTCTGAGATAATAATAGCTATAGTTAATTATTTACTGTGTTTTAAGCACTCTGCTAAGTGCATTATTAACTAGAAAAAGGGGAGTGCTTTTTACACTGCTGTATCCTCAGCACATTATGGGCGCTCTATAGATACCTGTGATTATGTCATTTATATAATCCTCACAACTACCATTAAGGTAGATACTATTTTTTTTTTTATTTTCTTTAAATGTTACTTTATTTTTGAGACACACACACACACACACACACACACACACACACACACAGCATGAGCAGGGGAGGGGCAGAAAGAGGGAGACACAGAATCCAAAGCAGGCTTTAGGATCTGAGCTTTCAGCACAGAGCCAGAAATGGGGCTTGAACTCACAAAACTTGAGATCATGACTTGAGCCAAAGTCAAACACTTAACCAACTGACCCACCTAGGCACCCCAAGATGGATACCATTTAATGTTCCCATTTTACAAGAAGAAAACAGATGTTGTTTTGTTTTGTTAGTGTTTTATTTATTTTATTTATTTATTTATTTATTTATTTATTTTAGAGAGACAGCGTGAGCAGGGGAGGGTCAGAGAGAGAGAGAGAGAGAGAGAGAGACAGAATCAGAAGCAGGCTCTAGGCTCCAAGCTGGTTGTCAGCACAGAGCCCCGTGCGGGGCTCGAACCCATGAACCGCAAGATCACGACCTAAGCCGAAGTCAGACACTTAACTGACTGAGCCACCCAGGCACCCCAGAAAACGGAGACATTGTAAGGTTAAGCTTTCCCCACAGTCCCAGAGTTCAAATGATGCTATACATCATGAATGTACATAGAAGAAGCTAACCTACTGACATTCTAGGAGTTGTCAGTTTACCTTCTATTCAGAAGATCTCTCAAGTTTCTGTCTTAAACCTACAAATATTATATTTAAAATATCAATATATTATAAAACAGATGGAAAAAATTTTCCAAGTAAAAATAAATGATAGTTTTAAGTTTTCAGCTCTTTAAACACCTGCTGAGGATTGGCAGAGCAGCATAGACTTTCAGCCATAAAACCAGGTTTGTGATACCATAGAAGCGTGCTGCTTGCCAGAGGCAGTCCTGGCCTCAGCAGTATTTTTTGATTATTGAGATCGTCACCCTTTTTCATTAGAGCATAGTGACTGAGTTCATCAGCATTAGGTATAATTAAAATCCAAACCTAAATTGTCTTCCTTCAGCTTTTTTTTTTCCTCAAATTCCCTGCTTAGTTTTCTCTCCCAGTCCATGCTAAGTCTGTCCATGCTAGAGCGCCTAGCACCTGAGTCACTCCTTCAAGTAAGATTTTTAAATGAGTGGAAGAAAATAGCTTATACTTGATTCCCTTCTTTAAACATTTGATGCTATAAAAAAATGCTCTCTTAAATATCCACTATATACAGATTTTTAGCAGTTAAAAATTTCTTTGAGAACTCAATATAAACTGTAGGCTTTGACAGACAGTAGTGGTTAGTAAATGTTTCTTCAACAAATACATAACATAAAATGGAAAACTAGTATCTTTTAGTTTAATTTTGGTGATTTTTTTAAAGGTTTAATCTTGGGGATTTCCAGTAGAAAATGTAAAGTACCTAGTGTAAGTATCTTTATCGCTTCATTCTTGTATAAAGAGTGAAGAGTTATTGAATATTGTTTTTCTCCAAGTAGTTATTTAAGAAAGGGACATTTATTTTATCTTTAGTCAACTCCAAGGAACACAGGATGGCATTCCTATGCCTTCTGCCTCTTATCCTTTCCCTAGTCTTATGGAGATACTAGTGGCCAGAAACATGACTGACTGAAACACAATTATTAAGCTCAGTAACCGAGCCAAGATTTGAATTAAAGTCTTCCTTAATTCAAATATTTTGTTTTGTGTAATAGTGATTAGTTCTACCTTTGTTCAAAAACATCTCAACTGTTTAATCACCCAAATAAACTTGTTACATTTGTTTATCAAAAATTTGCTGGTTGCCTACTACATGCCAGGCAGTATTCCAAGTACTAAAGAAATAAAGATGAGTAAGACATGGTTCCTGCCTTCAAGGAGCTAAGAGTATAATAAGAAAGGCAGACATGTGAAAGAACAATGTAAAAGTGATATGATGGGAGGTATATCAGGGTAATTGAAATGAGAGAATACCAGAAAACTAAGCTTGGTGACTTGTAAGTAATAGATAACTGGAAAGTGTAGAAAATGACATAGACTGTAGGAGGGAGCCAAGAAACTGTGCCTGTAATAACATGTCACCTGTCTCTGGAAATATCGGCTGTAAAGTAATGCCGTAAGATCCCTTGAACCAGGCTAAGTGAGTTTTCCTGAAATCATATGTACTTGAAACATACATAAGGGTCAGTGTCAGTATTTTCCGAGCACTTGTTTGCTTACCTACCTGCTCTTAGCATTCAAAAGCAAGGCAGACTGAGGAAGGAAGTCTCTAGCCATTCCTAGAATATTTCTCCTTTCTGATTCTGTATCTCTTCCAGTCATGGAAAGCTACTTTACTATTGAGTCAGAATTTAATACATTACTTTAACTCTGGAAAGAATGATTCACAGCATAATCCAGAATCTGACCACTTCTCGTCATTTCTGTTACTATCCCTCTGGCGTAAGCTGTAAGCATCTAATAGCCTCCTAAACTGATTCCCTGCTTCCTTGCCCCTTTATATTCGGTTTTCAGTGGATGGTTAGAGTAATCCTATCTATCTATTTATCTATCTATTTATTTAAAAAGATTTTATTTTTTAGTAATGTCTACACCTAACATGGGGCTTGAATTTACAACCCCGAGATCAAGAGTCACATGCTCTACTGACTGAGCCAGCCAAGCGCCCCAGAGTAATCCTTTTTAAACATGACCCAGATTACATCAGTCCTCTATTCAAAATCCTCAAATATGACTTTGTATCTCTCCCATAGTAAAAGCTAAAGGCCTGAGAATCACCAACAAGACCGTATGTGATCTAGCTTCTTGACCACCTCTCCTATACTAAGCCATTGCTTACTCCACCTGGTCTCCTTGCTATTCCTTAAAAGACCAAACTTGTTCTTGCCTCTACCTGTTGTTTCTCTACAGCACATCTAGGTATCCACAATGACTCATCTCCTTCATGCCTTTACTCAAATGTCCCCTTTTTAGAGAGGCCTTTCCTGACCACCTTATTTGAAATAGTACCTCCAACATTCCTTGCCCTTCTTCTCTGCTTTGTTCTTCTCCATAACATCTGTGTCGTGCATTCTATGTATTTTTCTGTCTCCCCTAATTAGAATATAAGCTCCATGTCTGTTTTCAGATATGGTCAATAGTATGTCTCCAGCTTCTAGTGAAGTGCCTCACCCGCATAGGAGCTCAGTAGGGTTATTGAATAAGCAAATTAGTGAATTCAGGGCAACAGACCCCACTTACCTACCTACCTACCCTCCAGTCATGCTTCTGAAAGTTGTCAAATCCTGCATATTGATATGTAGGCTTGGCAGTTCTCAGCTTGACTCGTTAAGAGGTAGGCATCTCTCAGTAATATTTAAAATCAACTTTCAACAGGTTTTCCAAAAGCTGTAATATATATAGTATGCATAAAATAAAATGAAATACCTAAGGCAAAGGAAATCCTTTTCCTTGTTTTCCCTCCCACTATCTTAAATGACCAGTTCTACTTTCCTTAATATTTTCTTTAGAGATTTTCTTTAATATCTCCGTGATAAATCAGTATTATAGGTATTGATTCTGTCCTGTGTTTTCAGTCTGTCAACCGTTAGTTTTTATACGGAAAAATCTCCTCTGACACTTTGTGATAGAATATAGTATATCATCCTTTTCAGGCAAATTGAGAAGAGGAAAAATAAAACTAAAATCCTGGTTACCTCTTACATTTCAAATAATCATAGACAAACTAATTTTCCTGCCAAACTTAACTGAAGTCAAGACAAAAAGTATCTCATTATAATAAAGGGATATGTAAGTTCACATAAATATGTAGTTCTGCTGACACCTTAACATTACACCTACTTTTGAGAATAAAGAAAAAATCTGATTTAGGTTAGAATACTTTATTTCTCTCACCTTTTACAGCATTTTGATGTTGTTTCTACATAATGTTAGCGCAAGGGGTCAAGACTAGGATTGATTGATTTGGTTAATAAAAAACAATTGTTGAATAGGCTTATAAAATGCTTATTTACCTGAGAGACCAGAATACTCCCAAGGAAGTTAAGTAGATTCTGTGCGTGGAGGTCTCTTACCCTCTTGTTTGGTATATGCAAAACTCATGATAATGTAAGTAAAAATTCATATGTGTTCATTGTTCAGGGAGTAAATCCTGGAATTAGTAATTAATAATTCATTGGAACTGTTCCCAAATCACCTAATAAATGAATATCTGAAACTTTTCATGGATATATATATGCTTATGGAAATAACCTTAGAGAGTAAAAAGTTTTAACTGAAGGTATGTAATTCATCATGGTTACAGTTTGAAGGAGAAACCCAGTCCTTAATTTGAAATTCTACTAAATGGTATACTTTCTCATCATCTGTGACTAACCTGACAAATTCCCCCCGACTCTCCAACTGTCCCTATAACACATGCTTCATTAGCTAGCATTAGTCACTTTCAGTAGACCTAGCAGATTGAGAGCAGGTTTACATTTCCTTTATAGAAGTTAAAAAAGTTAGTAGTAAGTTTGTAGAGGATAGAGACCATTCCCTTTCTCCGTACAACTAACTTCCACCAAAGGAGGGGAAGGATTGTCCCCTTAAAGTCTGTCTACCAAAATTAACAGCAATAAATTCAACAATAAAAAGAAATTAAAGCAATAAATAAACTTTAGTTTTTCATTGAGAATTTTATGAAACTTGGAAATGAACTTTTCAGTGCAGTCACATTGGGAAAATTCGAGTCTTTGATAATACAGCAGCACACCACTGGGAATTTTATTAAATTTCAAACTCATTATATGCCTTATATATTTATTTTTTTAATGTTCAGTCCAAGTATAAAAGTCCATGTAGACTTGGACTTGAATCTTACTGTTAAATCCAGTGATAAGGACAAATTCTAGGACATAGTTATCGAAGCCATCAATTTGGGAAGTGACATTAAGGAAATCTGATTCTGATTAACACCCTGAAGGTAAACATTTTATTTATTTACTAAGCATTACAGACTAAAGGTCAGTTCCCCTGAACTTTATAAATCTCATACAGTTTTCTGATTGAGTTCTTTTATTTATTAAAAGTTTATTTGTTTTGAGAGAGAGCATGTGTATGTGTGCATACGGCTGGGGAAGGGCAGAGAGAGAGGAGAGAGAGAGATTGAAAGAGAGAGAGAGAGAGAGAGAGAGAGAGAGAGAGAGAGAGAATCCCAAGCAGGCTTTATGCTGTCAGCACAGAGCCCAACATTGGGCTCAATCCCATGAACTGTAAGATCATGATCTGAGCCAAAATCAAGAGTCAGACTCTCAACCAACTGAGCCGCCCAGGCGACCCTGGTTGAGTTCTGATCTTCCTCAAGTGGTCCATAGGGAAGGAAAATACACCAGCCGAGAGTGATTTTCAACCGATGAAAGTACTCAAAGACTTAATTATGGACAGCTGTCTTTGCCAATTTACTCATCTTAAAAATGACAACACTGTTTTTTCTATAGTTATATACTAATTAAGTTACTTAGGTATTACACTTATAAGGTATACACATTTCCTCTTGAAAATTTACAGATGTCTGAAGAATGATTCTATTTCAGTGAAAAGCAAAATAAAGGGCACTTGGCTGGCTCAGTTGGTGGAGCATATGACTCTTGATCTTTGGCTGTGAGTTAGAGCCCCATGTTGAGTGTAGAGGTTACCTTAAAAAAATAATAAATAAATAAAAATATTGTTTTAAATGAGCTCTATATAATCTGTATTTGTGCTTGTATATGTATCTTTATGAACAAAAATAAATGGGGTAGAAGAATGCATACCAAACACTAGGCCGATAACACTAGATTTCCTCAGCTGACTGGTAATGGATTGGAAGAACGCTAGGAGACATGATTACTTTTGTCTTTATTTGTTTTTCTTATTGTATTATTTTATTTCTTTAAAAACAGAAAGAGACTATTTCTGCAAGATTTCAATTTAATAACAAGTGTGATCTTGGCATGTTGTACAGTTTCTAATAATTATTGCCTTGATCAGAAAACATAATAGGCTATTTAAGAATTTCAAGAACTCAAGTAAATTCTGTAATAAAATATTATGAGCTAGCTGAACTTTTAGCTATCTAATGTTAAAATAATTTTTCCTGGGGGCGCCTGGGTAGCTCAGTGGGTTAAGCGTCCAACTCTTGATTTCAGCTCAGGTCGTGAACTCATGGTTGGGTTGGTGGGATAGAGCCCTGCCTCAGGCTTTGCACTAACAGTGTGGACCCTGCTTGGGTTCCTCTCTCTCCCTCTCTCTCTGCTCCACCTACCCCCCACTCGTGCTCGCTCTCTCTCAAAAAATTAATAAACTTAAAAAAAATAATAATTCCCCCTGTGGTGATAGATACTAAAGGAAAAGTATACACCCTAAGAACACTAATGATTGTAGTGGGAGAATTTCATATATATAAGAAGACAAGACTCAGCTTTTAAGTGAATTACCTCATGAAGTATTATTCTAAACTTTTATTATTTTTTCCATAGCCAGTGATCTTTTACACAGGCATTAATAATGAAATAAACTACAGTGTTTTCACTACTAAACCCTTCTGTCTTACCCACCTCATCAACCCTACCATCTACCACTACTTCACCTGGTTGAGGGATACTTATACAGAACCTTTACCTTGATATATTTATAAGAATCCGAGACAATGGGTGATGTATGGGCGTGAGTGCAAGTACGGAGCTCCTTACTTCTCCGCCATCTTGCCCCTCTCCCTAGAATCCGAGACAATGGGAATGGTCTCTTAATGAAGTAGATAACAGTTTTCAGTGAGATAAAACATCCCTACTTTACAGATATCTATAATTAAAATTCCTTACCTGTTCCTCACAAACCAGACCTCTTAGAAAACTAAACTTTGCCGTGAGTAGGTTTGTCAGAGACCCTGACAGTCCTTGACAGATATCACCTCAGTTCCCAATACAGAAGTCTCTCTTTAAAAAAAAAAAAAAAATTTTAAGATGAGCTCATAGAAAAAATTAAGGTGTATATGAAGAACTGGTAGATTTAAAAAGGAATAAGAAATGACACAAATTGTAATAAACTCATTATAAAAATAGGGAAAAAAGAAATAGGAGGAAAATTGAGAAAATCCTAATTCATTTTTCAGTGTGAATAGAGAAGATAGAGGAAAAGTAGTCCAAAGAAAAACAAACAAAAGAAATTCTGATTAAGAAAGCATGTACCCACTACAAGAGGGGGAAAAAATCCCACATCTATCCAGACACATGCTAGTGAAATGTTTGAATGTCAAACAAAAACCAAACATCCAGATAGGAAAATAAAAAATTTTAAAAAACCCACATACATTACACACACACACACAACATCAAGCTTGCAACAGACTTCTCTTGTGCAATACTAAATACCAGAAGACAGTAGAGAAATTAAGGATAGAGCATTCTGAGAAAAATAGATGACATTGCCAAGCTGTTGTTCATTTGTGAATTTATTGGAAAAATCAGAGAATAAAATTAGCAGCAGTGAACAGTGAAACCAGAAAGGAATAAGGGGAATGTACGAATACTTCCTGTTGATCTGTTTTTAAACTTCTTACAGATTTTAGAAAAAATTCTATAAAAATATAATTTGATTTGCTCATTTTAGCCACTCTGACTGGCGTGAGGTGGTATCTCAGTGTGGTTTTGATTTGTATTTCCCTGATGAGGAGGGATGCTGAGCATTGTTTCATATGTCTGTTGGCCATCTGGATGTCCTCTTTGGAGAAGTGTCTGCTCATATCTTCTGCCCATTTCTTCACTGGATTATTTGTTTTTCGGGTGTGGAGTTTGGTGAATTCCTTATAGATCTTGGATACTAGCCCTTTATCTGATATGTCATCTGCTTTCCCATTCCATCGGTTGCCTATTAGTTTTATGGATTGTTTCCTTTGCCGTGTAGAAGCTTTTAATCTTGATGAGGTCCCAATAGTTCATTTTTGCTCTTGATTCCCTTGCCCTTGGGGATGTGTCAAGTAAGAAATTGCTGCGGTTGAGGTTAAGGAGGTTGTTTCCTGCTTTCTCCTCAAGGGTTTTGATGGTTTTCTGTCTCACATTCAGGTCCTTTATCCATTTTGAGTTTATTTTTGTGTATGGTGTGAGAAAATGATCTAGTTTCATTCTTCTGCATGTTGCTGTCCAGTTCTCCCAGCACCATCTGTTAAAGAGGCTGTCTTTTTTCCATTGGATGCTCTTTCCTGCTTTGTCTCAAAAAATTAACAATAGAACTCTCCTATGACCCAGCAATAGCACTGCTAGGAATTTACCCAAGGGATACAGGAATGCTGATGCATAGGGGCACATTTACCCCAATGTTCATAGCAGCACTCTCAACAATAGCCAAAACATGGAAAGAGCCTAAATGTCCATCAACTGATGAATGGATCAAGAAGATGTGGTTTATCTATACAATGAAATACTACATGGCAATGAGAAAGAATGAAATCTGGCCATGTGTAGCAACGTGGATGGAACTTGAGGGTGTTATGCTGAGCGAAATAAGTCAGGCAGAGAAGGACAGATACCATAAGTTTGCATGTATAGGAGGATTAGGAGGAACTTAACGGAGGACCTTGGGAGAGAAGAAGGGGAAAAATAGTGAGAGAGAAGGAGGGAGGCAAGCCATGAGAGAGACTCTTGAGTGCCGAGAACAAACTGAGGTCTGATGGGGGGGAGGGGAAGGGGGGTGATGGGCATGGAGGAGGGCACTTGTGGGGATGAGTACTGGGTGTTATATGGAAACTAACTTGACAATAAACTATTTTTTAAAAAATGTAATTTGAAAGCTATAATATAGATCATAGGTAATTCCAATAAAATGCAGTCTGTTTTAATTACAAGAAGAAAAATAAGCCATATAACTTTTAGATTACTAATTTTAAAATGAGGGAAAAGAAACAATATCACAAGCAATAGGAAAAAGTGGAAACAGCAAAAATGCATAAAAAATACAAGTATAAGCATAAAAATAGGACCAGACATATCAATTATCACAATAAATAAATGGATTAAATGCTCTCATTAGTAAATAAATGTGCCAGTGTCAGGAACCAAAAAGGAAAAGGGAGAATAGCTTTAACTTAAAAAAAAAATGTCCATCCAAAGAGACCATTAATAAAATTAAATGACAGACCACAACTTGGGAAAGATTTTTATAAAATCCATGGTAGGATAATTATCTATAATATATATAAGGCTCTTATAAAGTAACAGGAAGAAAAAAACTGTCTTAATAATCAGGGTGCCTGGGTGGCTCAGTCAGTTAAGTGTCTGTCCCACTCTTGATTTCAGCTCAGGTCATGATCTCATGATTCATGAGTTCGAGCCTTGCATTGGGCTTTGCACTGAGAGTGCTGATTTTCTCTCCCTCTTTTTCTGCTCCTCCCCTGCTTGCGCTTCCTCTCTCTCTGAAAATAAATAAATAAACTTAAAAAAAAGTAATAATCAATGTTAGAGAAGTTGTTCTGGGAAAGTACATTTGCATAACCCTTCTGGAGTTCAGTGATGGATGTTTGCAAAGATATATCTACCAGGAGACCTGGATGGCTCAGTGGGTCGAGCGTCTGACTCTTGATTTCGGCTCAGGTCTTGATCTCATAGTTCATGAGTTCGAGGCCCACATCTGTTTCTCTCCTGTCATTGCAGAGCCTGCTTCAGATCCTCTGTCCCCCTCTCTTTGTTCCCTTCCCCACTCATGCACGCATGCTCTTTCTCTCTCTCTCAAAAATAATACCATAAAAAAACTTTTTTAAAATAATAAAAAGACTACCCTTTCTCCAGTGAATTGCCTTTACATCTTTGTCAAAGATTAAATGGCCACATCTCGGGATTTATTTGTGGAGTCTGTTCTGTTGCATTAATTTAAGTATCCATCTCCTCACCAATATCACACGGCTTTGTCATATTAAAATCAGGTAGTATAATAAATTTTATTATTTTATAATTACCCTAGCTATTCTAGTTCCTTTCCCTTTCCATGTAAATTAAAAAAAAATTTTTTTTAACATTCTATTTATTTTTGAGAGACAGAGGGAGACAAAACATGAGTCGAGGAGGAGCAGAGAGAGAGGCAGACACAGAATCCCAAGCAGGCTCCAGGCTCTGAGCTGTCAGTACAGAGCCCAATGCAGGGCTCGAACCCACGAATTCTGAGATCATGACCTGAGCCAAGGTTGGACACTCAACCAGCTGAGCCACCCAGGTGCCCCTCCATGTATATTTTAGAATGAGTTGTGCATACCTACAGAAAATCTTGATGGAGCTTCAGTTGTTATTATATTTAGTCTATAGATCACTATGGAGAGGATTGAATCTAATATTTTAAGTCTTCAATCCATGAACATAGTACATGTTACCATTAATTTAGATCTTTAGCTTCTCATGAGAGTTTTGTAATCATCAGTGTATACATTCTCTACATAGATTTATATCTAAGTACTTCATTTTTCTTGGGACTATAGCAAATGGTATTATATTTTTGTTTTCAATTGTTTATTGTTTATATATAGAAAAAAGTTTGGAATGAAATATTTTTAAATGTTTGCAGTGTTATCTCAGGTGGTAGTATTATAGGTGACCTTTTTTGTTTATTTTCTCTTTATAATGAATATGTATTACTTTTATAATATTTAATGTTGTTCTTTTAAGAAAAAACAAGCTTCTACCTAAAATTACTACAATATCAGCACGACTTTAGACCAAAAGGTGATTACTTGTATGCCTGACATGTCCAGTGTGCTGTAAGATTCTTGGGAGAAGATGAAAAGGAAATTTTCCCAGGAGACTCCCATGAAAATTAG